>NW_003852426.1:12400704-12411232 GCF_000181295.1 Otolemur garnettii
TCATTGTTGTTTGGTGGGCCCAGGCTGGATTCGAACCCACCACCTTGGGTGTACGTGGCTGGCACCTTAGCCACTTGAGCCACAGGCACCGAGCCACTCAGCTAAGTTTTTTAAAACTTCTTTAGAGATGGAGTCTTGCTGTGTTGCCCAGACTGGCCTCAAGCAATCTTCCTGTAGAAAATCTTTAAGCACAGACACCTAGGCTAGGCAATTAAACAGGGCCATGATAGCAGAAGTCCAGTCTGGCTTGGCCCCAAAATCAACATACCTTAGTGGATAGGAACCATTTTATTTCCATGGAAAGCACAAAGTCTTAAGGGAGTAGGTCCCTTATCCTCACATCTAAGATGACAATTTCTCTCAACAAAGCCTTTGAAGCAACTATTCCCATAGCTCACAGCCATCTGGGACTCCCAGAGCATGCTCACCTGAATCTTTTAAGGTGCAGCCGGAGGACCTGAGGTAGTCTGTAGATCATTAACTGCTTTCTAGCTTCAGTCAAAACAAGGGGTTTTGGATTGGATTTTCGTCGTTTGCCTATATGGTTTAGAAAGGTATAGACAGATTGTGAGAAGTCACATTCTTTTCTAGCTATGGCATAGACAATGACTTGTTACCCAGAATGCATCCTCCTTGTTTACCAGTATTTGAACCTCGATTTAATTTGGGGCAGCAATGCAATCCTCTTTAAGGCTGCATTTCTCAGCTTCATATGCCTGTATGATATGGCCGTGGAAGTTCTGGCTAAGATGAAAGGAATGATGTGTGGCACTCTTGCAATAGCAGCAACTTAGTTGTAAGGGAGTTATAAGACTTAAAGGGACCTGACTCCATTGTAAGGTGCCTCCCTTTGTCCTTCCCACCGTCTGCAACAGCTGGAATTCCTCTCGGGCCCAAAACAACCCTGAGGATGGAAACCTTGAATTAGGATAGTAAAGAAGAAAGACAGAAGGGGTTTGGGTCCCTGATGACCATACAACCCTCATGCCAGCCCATGAATGTCTGTCAGATTGCTTTTATACAATGAAATTGTTAATTATACCTCATGTTAAGTCACTGTTTTTTTGGGTTGACGTTACATGCAATCAATCTCATTTTTCAAACTTTTGCCGTCAGCAATTTCTAAAATAGGGAGAGGTTTACAATAGTGCACTCCTGATAGCATGGCTTTAATCGTGAATAAGAAACATATGTTAGGGTTCTTGCCCTTTGTATATGGGCTCATAAATTATGATACAGCATAGTATAACTTTAAAAAGCTTTTTGTTTTCACCAGAAAGGCCTAATTCTATTTCCTGTTTATAGACAGTTGTATGCTAATGGATGAGTTATTCAAAACTCAGAAACTCAGTTTCCTCACTAGTAAAAGAGAGAATAATGCATATATTTCAGGCTTAGGAAAAAGATAAAAAGGATAAACTTACCAAAGAACAGGGTATTTACATATATTTTTTTCAGCATGATTTGCTTATGGCATATTAGAAAATATTTAGAAAATAAGCTCTGCTGGTTCTGTATTTTTATGCTGTACTTAGTTTGGGGGATATGTTTCTTTCTTTTTTTTTTGAGACAGAGCCTCAAGCTGTCACCCTGGGTAGAATGCTGTGGCATCACAGCTCACAGTAACCTCCAACTCCTGGGCTCAAGCGATTCTCTTGTCTCTACCTCTCAAGTAGCTGGGACTACAGGTGCCTGCCACAATGCCCGGCTATTTTTTGGTTGCAGCCGTCATTGTTGTTTGGTGGCCCGGGCTGGATTCGAACCCACCAGCTCAGGTGTATGTGGCTGGCACCTTAGCTGCCTGAGCCACAGGCACCTAGCCTCGGATATGTTTCTTTAACAAAAACATACTACTGGACATGCAGGACAAAGCTGATAGGTGTCTAAATTTACCTAGTCCAAAGCAGAACTAGTTCTCAGACTCTAATTTTGTTTCTGGTAGGAAATGCATTTCTAAATTTCAGCAAATAAACAACAGAAATAAAGTTCTCTTCATTTCCATCAGTAGCCTTCTCAAAAACCATTCACTGGTGACTGTTCTATTATTATATTAATTATATTGGTAAATTGATGGGTATATAAAATGAGTGGTCCACTGTGGTTCCTGCTAACTGTTTTCAAACTATTGATACCATGGTCTCACTGTCTGAAGAGCTTGGCATCTGATTCCAAGTCCTGTCTATACCACTTGTAAAAGGTAGCAAATGACAGCCAGATGTCGTATATAGCTTTCTGTGACAATAGGATGTGGAGGTGTTGCTTCTCATAATAAATTGCACCAAAATAAGTGTGCCACAGGAGAAGCTTTTACCAGCGTGTGCAGTCACAATAGGTGGGGGCATGAGTGGAATTCAAAGAGGGGCCTGGCCTTATTTTATATTCCTATTCACCAGATTTTTGAAAATTACTGCAGCTTTGCCTGAGAACCCTCGCAGTGACTGCCACCCTCAGCAGAGGGAGTATGTGAGCTAAAATGAAGACAATATAGAATTCGGCTTTGTTTCCCTAAAATGAAATTCACAAAGAAAAGAAATTACTGATTCAATTGAGATTGATCAATTCTGTCTCTGTTTGATTAAACTGGCCACATAGAGAGAGAAAATACCAACAATTTTGGAATTTCACAAGCAACGGATCAATGCATCTCATCCCCTCACTGCAGCTTCCCTTCCCTGTCATTATTTGTATCTGCCTAGAGAAATCCTGATAAACTGGGACACCTGGCAACCAGAAAAACAATCCTTTCTTGAAAAAATAAGTAAAAGTATTTTTTAGCTAATCTATCACATCCCAAACCGATAAAGCTGTTAATATCCTTTTGTTACTTACAAGTTAAAAAATATATATACTGCTCCAATGAAACAAATTAATTCACCTGCTTCTCTGTATCTCACAATGAAACAGGACAGGTACAGTAACCAAGTACAATATTTCAAAACAAAATTTTTTGAGACAGAGTCTCCCTTTGTCACCCTTGGTAGAGTGCGTGGTGTTATAGCTCACAGCAACCTCAAATTCTTGGGCTCAAGTGATCCTCTTGCCTCAGTTTTTCATTTTCAGTAGAGACTGGGTCTCACTCTTGCTCAGGCTGGTCTTGAACTCATAAGCTCAAGTGATCCATGCAGCTTGGTCTCCCAGAGTGCTATGATTACAGGAGTGAGCTACTTCTCCCAGCCTCAAAATTTTGTTTTAAAATGTCAAAATGATATCAAGCATGACTTTTATTTTTTATCCTAATCCTTCAAAGAACATAGCAGGCCTCCTACAATTTACTATTTTAAAAAAATATATGAAAAATATATTAAAAAGTGCTGCCATAAGTTTTTTTTCTAAAACTTATAATCCAAACTATTTTATAGCTGAAAATTGATTTCTAGGTTTCTGTATATAATCCATTAATTTTATATTTTTAGTTTCCAAATCTTCATACACCATAAAACCCAAACATAGCTTCTACATATTTGGTCTGCATTTCCTCTGTCCATGATGGGTTAGCAAAAGCATTAAGTGTTTGTGTGGCAAGACAGAAGGACCCTGAATAAGATGCCCACATAACATATGAGGAGAGCTGTGCTTTAAAATTAAAGCTATGATAGATAAAAGCCTTAGGACCTTCTCTAAAATGTGAAATTTTCAGACATGTGAAAAAAATATGGAGAGAATATCCATTAAGTTGCTGCCTTAAGACTTAACTTTTGGGCTCAGCGCTCATAGCTCAGCCGGCTAGGGCGCCAGCCACGTACACCTAGGGTGGCGGGTTCGAATCCCCAGCCCAGACCCGCCAAACAACAATGACGGCTGCAACCAAAAAATAGCCGGGCATTGTGGCGGGCGCCTGCGGTCCCAGCTACTTGGGAGGCGGAGGCAGGAGACTCACTTGAGCCTAGGAGTTGGAGGTTGCTGTGAGCTGTAATACCATGGCACTCTACCCAGGGGGACAGCTTGAGGCTCTGTCTCAGAAAAAAAAAAAAAAAAAAAAAAGACTTAACTTTTGGGCAAGGCCTGTGGCTCAAGGAGTAGGGTGCTGGCCCCATATGCCAGAGGTGGCGGGTTCAAACCCAGCCCGGGCCAAAAACTGCAACAATAAGAAAAAAAGACTTAACTTTCTTGGGCACATTGTACCTATTTTAAGCATCTCTTTTGACAGACTTTAATTCTACCAATTTAGTACAATAGCATGCTTTTATTTCTTTTCTTTTCTTTTTTTTGGAGACAGAGTTTTACTATGTTGCCCTCAGTAGAGTACCATGGCATCACAGCTCACAGCAACCTCAAACTTTTGGGTTTAAGAGATTCTCTTGCCTCAGCCTCCCAAGTAGCTGGTACTACAGATGCCTGCCACAATGCCTGGCTATTTTTTTGTTGCAGTTGTCATTGTTGCTTTAGCTGGTCCAGGCCAGGTTCACACCCACCAGCCTGGGTGATGTGGCTGGTGCCCTACCCACTAGGCTACAAGTGCCACCCCAAAATCATGCTTTCTGTTATCATACCCTTTAAATAAGCGATGCCATCTGGATTTAGATTGAATAAGACCTGTCAGACTCTATATTCATGAATTTAAGTAGAAGTCCTATAATACTATGAAGCTAATTACTAACATTCTCAGGGTCCTCATTTCAGAAATTATACTTTCATATGCCTCCCAAAATAACTAATGGCAATCAGGAGGAGTCAAAGGAGGCACAATTCCTGGGCCTTCATTTTTTGTTTGTTTGTTTGGTTTGAAAGAGAGTTTCACTATTGCCCCAGGCTAGAGTACCATGGTGTCATAGCTCACAGCAACCTCAAACTCTTGGACTTGAACAATCCTCTTGCCTCAGCCTCCAGAGTAGCTGGGACTACAGGAACCCACCACAATGCCTGGCTAGTTTTTTCTATTTTTAGTAGAGATGGGGTCTTGCTTTTACTCAGGGTGGTCTCAAGCTCCTGACCTCAAGCAATCCACTTGTCTTGGCCTCCCAGAGTGCTAGAATTACAGATGTGAACCACCTTGCCTGGCTCTTTGTTTTTTACCATCAAGTCCATGAGCTTATTTTCAGAAAAATGAGAGGGAAAAAAACCTTTAAAAGATGCTTTATGGCTTGGCACCTGTAGCACAGTGGTTATGGCGCTGGCTACATACACCCAGGCTGGTGGGTTTGAACCCAGCCCGGGCCAGCTAGACAACAATGACAACTGCAACCAAAAAACAGCCAGATGTTGTGGCAGGTGCCTGTAGTCCCAGCTACTTGGGAGGCTGAGGCAAGAGAACTGCTTAAGTCAAGAGTTTGAGGTGGCTGTGAGCTGTGATGCCACAGCACTCCACCAAGGGCAACAAAGTAAGACTCTGTCTTCCAAAAAAAAAGATGCTTTAGAACCATTCAATATCATCAGTTATTACTTCTGACAAAGAAGGAAAAAGAGGCACCTAAAACTAATATTCCAGTTGCATCCCTCTCATCTGTCCCACTTCCATATAGCACTCACTGTTACACTGGTCACAAGCGTAGATTCTCCCTTCTAGAGCCTCTGTCTCTGTGAACTTGGCCAGCATCTCAGTGAGCAGGCACTCGGTCTGATTCAAAGGGACAAACCCCTTTTCTATGCAGTGATAGCGTTCCGGGAATTCCAGGGACAGATCCCAAAAGGGCTCAATGGTATTGGATTTGTAATTGCATGATACACATGTGACCTAGAATGAAAAGAGTGATTTACAGATTATATAACTTTCATGCTTTCCATATATATTTTTGTTTGTTCTATACAAAACACATAAATTTACAAAAAATAAGTGTATTATTTTTTAAAAAGTTATATTAAAGTAACACATACTTTAAAAGAATTAGAGCATATTATTTCTGATATACATTCTTAACTATGTGATGGTAGCTGGAATTCAAACACCACACTGCACAGAGATTATATACCTCCTCCCTTTTCTCTTCTCTCCCAAAATACACACTCTACTATTAAATGCTGTAAGTTATTGTGCAATCATTCAAGGAAACAGTCTGAGATGGTGAATCTGCAAGTCCCTGTTCACTTCTCTCACCCTGGCATTCTTCCTCTTGACTTCAATCCTTCCATGCAGTTCAAGTTGCCTCTGGTTTTGCTCTTCTTTCTTGAAGGACCCCTACACCAATCCCCTCCATCTCCAGAGCCTCAAAGTACTGTGATTACATCTCTTCTCCCCCACAACTTAACCAGATGCACCTTTCTTTGTAAGGGAAGAGGAGATAGAAAAAATGCTGATAAATACTCTCCTTTCATATGCTAAAAACAAAAACCTAAACAAGCTCTCTTTCCATCCCTCTCACCATTCTTTCAAAACCCTATAAACCAAGACACAAAACCTCAGTAACACAGTACAGAGATTTTACTTGAATCTCTTTAATTTTTACCATAAAAATTTTCTTTCTGGGCTTGGTGTCTGTAGCTCAGTGATGAGGGAGCCAGCCACAAACACCAAGGCAGGCAGGTTTGAACCTGGCCCAGGCCTGCTAAACAATGACAACTGCAACAAAAAAATAGCCAGGCTTTATGGTGGGCACCTGTAGTCCCAGCTACTTGGGATGCTGAGGCAAGAGAACTGCTTAAGGCCAAGAGTTAGAGATTAGTATGAGCTATGACGCCACGGCACTCTACTGAGGGCGACATATAAGACTCTATCTCAAAAAAAAAATTTCTTTCTGGATATTTTCATAAAGCCTTATCTATGAATCTTTGCATAGGTCTGTAAATGGCAAAAAATTCAGAAAATGAAAGATAAGCGGGAACAGGAAGGAGAAGTATATAGGCCTTCAACATGCCACTAGCCACCTACCTCCCTTGTACATAAAGAAGGAAGAAAGCTTTCAAACTACTATGGAATCAGAATAACCACAGTTACTATGGAACTCTGTTCAGTTTCCTAAAACTGATCAAAGAAAGGATGGCATGCCAACAATGGGTTCTTAATGTTACCCATATCTTCATTAATAGTTAAATATATTTACTGAAACTAAAGCGATGTGGCAAGTTTAACTAAAAAATGTAGCCAAAAAGAGAACAGGCAAGTTTCACCAACAAGACCATCACAACGTACAGAACAATTAAAGGTACAATGACCACCCTTAAAAAATGCATAATCGCAGCAATTGTTAGCTGTCCTAATTATTCACCCAATAATCTGAGGGAGGCATTCATAGGAAACTCTAACATAGAATCTCTCACAGTTGTGCTGGGCAGAGTTCGGGTAGGAGGGGGCACACACCTACCTGACTAAGCAGCTGCCCATGAAAAATGGTATTTACCACCTTTAAGACCTGTTTGGTGAGCTTTCTCTGGGAGAAGGGGATGAGGATGCGACGCGTGGTGCCCTCTGATTCAAGTTCCTGCTGCACTTTGTGCAGTAGCTCGCAGAGAAATTCCTGCGCATCCTGTTGGTCGTAGCCACGGAAGGCAGGGATCAGGCTCCAGACAGAGTGAAGCATGGCGAAGGGCGACACCAGGGCCCACTTCCCGGACCACATGACTCGAAAGAGGGTGTGGAGTTCTCGGCAGAGGGAAATGTGCTTGGAGCTCGGCTCCTTATTCTGGATGAGCTCTAGACTCCGCGTAACAGAGGCCCCGCTGTTCCTGCAGAGGCCCTCCCGCTCGCATGCCTCGGCCCTGTCGCTCCTCGAGGACAGCTCCGTGGCCGAGGAACTGGCCAGCCTGCCAGAAAGTTGAGGCTTCCCATTGGCGGCTTTGGGAAACAAATGTTCCGTTTGGGAAGGGTCAAGGTTCAGGAAACATTCTCGGAACTTTTGGAGGTGGCTGAGCACCTGGAGGATGGAGTTCATGTAGCAGGTGTTGCCCAGGTTGCGTAGGCCAGTGACGCCCGGGGCCACGGCCGGCTGGCGGCGGGGCTTGAGCGCGGCCGGGGGCGTTCTGCGTGAGGTAGGCAGGGTGGTAGGGCGCTCGGCGGCCGGTCCCGCGTCCCGGGGCAAGTGCGGGAGCAGCCGCGCGCTCTTGCGCGGAGGGGCGCTGGCCAGCTCCTCCAGCAGCCGCCGCTTCACCTCGCGCCGCCGCTCCCGCGCCGCCTCCTTCTTGCGCTCCAGCGCCTCCTCCTGCTGCTGCTGCTGCAGCTTGGCCCGGCCCCGGGAACTCTTCTCGAACCACAGCCGCAGCATCTTGGCCAGCAGGCGCTGGCGCCGGTACCACAGCGCCGTGAGCATCTGCGGCTGTCCCTGAGGAGCACGCTGCTGTGGGACCACGTCCTCGCCCGAAGCCATGGACCTCAGCGTCCGCCCGCGTCTCATCAGCTGGTCCTCCTTCTTGCCACGGACCGCCAGGAGGGAGCTTCTCAGCAGCTTCAGGTCCCCCTCCGGGTTATCATTCAGCACGTAGTCCTTGCACAAGTAACAGAACACATAGAGATCCCGGACTTCCATGGCTAGAGGGTGTCCAGACTCTTCAAAGTGTTTCAGTGCGTGGTCCTCAATGTAGCGGCCACAAGCCACGTGGGAGCACTTGAGACAAGCCCACACAGACTCGGTGGTGGCGCACTCCATGCAGCACCACTTCTGAGGGTTCAGGATGGAGTGGTCCTGGGCGAGCCGTAACCGCCCTACATGTTTGCATCTATCCATGTCTTATAGAAGTCGCCACTTTCTTAACCTGGAACGACAGAGCATGAAAAAAGAAAAAACAAAATACTGTCAGCAAAATACCTTCCTTTAAAAGGACTTGCAATTAGCACTTCAACTCAAGATTCATTTATTTTCTATTTGAAATTGGATCCTTTGAAAGTTTTCTTTTTCTTTTTAAGGCCTATTTGGAGCAGGATGTGGTGGCTCAAGTCTGTAATCCTAACACTCAAGGAGGCTGAGGAGAGATCACTTGGGCTCAGGATTTCGAGACCAGCCTGAGCAAGAGTGAGACCCTGTCTCTACTAAGAATAGAAAAATTAGCTATGCATGGCGGCAGGCACCTGTAGTCCCAGCTACTAGAGAGGCTGAGACAGGAGGATTGTGTGAACCCAGGCTAGAAAGCCATGGCATCATCAACCTCAAACTCCTGGGCTCAAAACATCCTTCTGCACTCTCCCCAGTAGCTGGGACAACAGGTGTCCACCACAATGCCCAGCTAATTTTTCCAACTTTAGTAGAGATAGGGTCTCACTCTTGCTCAGGCTGGTTTAAACTCCAGAAACCAACCTTGGCCTCCCAGAGTACTTGGATTACAGGCATGAGCCACCACTCGGCCTAGATGACAAATTTAAAAGAAAACTTTCTATTAACATTCTTTGGAACTTTGGCTTGGCACCTGTAGCACAGTGGTTACAGTGCTAGTCATACACCCAGGCTGGTGGGTTTGAACCCAGCATGGGCCAGCTAAGCAACAATGACAACTCCAACAAAAAAACAGCTAGGCATTGTGGCGGGCACCTGTAATCCCAGCTACTTGGGAGACTGAGGCAAGAATTGCTTAAGTACAAGAGTTTGAGGTTACAGTAAGCAGTGATGCCATGGCACTCTACCAAGGGCAACATAGTGAGACTCTGTCTCAAAAAAACAAAACAAAACAAAACAAAAAAACACACCATTCTTTGGAACCTCGACAGTTTTTTTTTTTAATACCTGGATTTAAAATTCCCAAATGGGCAGTACCTATGGCTCAATGGGTAGGGTGCCGGCCCTATATACTGAGGGTAGCAGGTTTAAACCCAGCCTGGGCCAAACTGCAACAAAAAAATAGCCAGGCATTGTGGTGGGCGCCCATAGTCCTAGCTATTTGGGAGGCTGAGGCAAGAGAATCTCCTAAGCCCAGGAGTTGGAGGTTGCTGTGAGCTGTGACTGTCACAGTACTCTACTGAGGGCGATAAAGTGAGACTCTGTCTCTAAAAAAATAAAAATAAAATAAAATAAAATAAAATTCCACGTGGTGGCTCACATCTGTAATACTAGCACTGTGGGAGGCCAAGACAGAAGGATCATTTGAGCTCAGGAGTTTTAAGGCCAGCCTGATAGAGAAGACTGAGACCTTATCTCTACTAAAAATAGAAAAATCAGCTGGAGGGTTGTAGTGGGTGCCTATATTCCCAGGTACTCGGGAGGATGAGGCAGGAGGATTACTTGAACCCCCGAGTTTGAGGTTGCTGTGAGCTAGACTGATCCCATGGCACTCTAGCCTGGGCAACAGAGTGAGACTCTGTCTCAAGAGAGAGGAAAAAAGAAAAAAAGAAAATTTCCTAAAGGTAGTTCCTCATATAAAGTGAACTTCCTTCATTTCCATTTGTTCTCCATTTTTCATTTCTATGAGCAAATGCCACGATTACGGGGTCAACCCTAAGAAGTTCTAAATCCAATGTACTGTGAGTAGTCCCTTTAGTTAGTTTTCCAGATGCTCATTTTGGCCTACTCCTAGTGCCAAAACCCACAAAAAAATATACTGTTGGGACAAATTAGAGAATCTTCCGGTTCAGCGTCTGTGGCTCAAGTGGCTAAGGTACCAGCCACATACACCTGAGCTGGAGGGTTCGAATCCAGCCCAGGCAGCCGAACAATGATGATGGCTGCAACCAAAA
>NW_003852426.1:12411380-12427514 GCF_000181295.1 Otolemur garnettii
AGAGAGAGAATCTTTCCCTTTTTGTCCATTCCAGATGGCAGAAACCATGTCTCTACATAAGACCCTCAAATCATACAAAGGAAAGCAACTGAGGCTATTCTCAATCTGATTTGATTGAGATCATGTTTTCTCTTTAAATGTCAGGATTTAGTTTCCAATAAATTATTTTCACAATTATTGACTTATTGGTAAGTGCCCACAGGTCGTGTCTCTGGATATGTTTATCCATTTTCTAACTAGATATACAGTAGTTCCCCCTTATCTGCAGTTTTACTTTCTAAAGTTTTAGTTACCCCAGGTACATATAGTACCTTTGATATTTTGAAAAAGAGAGAAAAACTACCTTCACATACCTTTTATTATAGTATATTATCATAATTGTTCTATTTCCTTACTGTTGTTTTATTATATATTAGTTGTTTATTTATTTATTTAGACATAAGGTCTTGCTCTTTCAGTGGAGTCATCCTCACTTACTGCAACCTCACATTCCCAGGCTCTGTGTGCTAGTTTATAAATGAAATTTGTTTTAAGATGGGGTCTTACTATATTGCCCAGGAGGGTCTTAAAACTCCTGGCCTCAAAGGATCTTCCTACCTCAGCCTGTGAAAGTGCTAAGCCACTGCACTCAGCCTATATACAGGAGAAACATACTATATATAGGGTTTGGTACTGTCTGTGGTGTCAAGCATCCACTGGGAGTCTTGGAACGTCTCCCATGAGGGCAGGAGGGCAATTATCATCTCCTTCAGAGAGGACATCACAGGTTATACTTCTGTTTTTACTCCTGTATAATTCTAAGACTTGTGGGTTCTCAACTGTTAAAGGTCAAAAGTATTCTGTTAGAGTTACCCTGCTACACAGTCTGGAATAGTATTGAAATAGCCATTTTTGTTTGCTTTTCTAGGCTCTGCCAAATCAAAACACACATACATTAAAAATATTAAATGGTAATAAATGAAATTTCTTTTTGCTACTTAATACTAATTGAGAGTACAACTTGAGTACACATGATGTTTCCAACTAATTACTAGGGACACAAAGTTAGTAATGAAGGAATGAAAAGGGAAAATCAAGAGATAGACAATTCCCAAGTTTCTCACTAATTTAATATTTTCCAAAATTTTAGACACTCAATCCCCTACCCAGCACCAGAATTCCCTAGACTTCTTGTCATAAATACAGATTTTCAGGTTAGTACTTTAGACCCAAGGAATCAAGAGTCTAGGAAGAGGTCTAAAGATCTCCAATTTAAACAAGTTCTACACATGATTCATTTGCACATTAAAACCTTAAACCCTCTGCATTTATCCAGTAAATTTTAGAAAAGAACACAGAAATCAAAGAACTTTATTTCTTAAATTCTTCTACTTAGACCAACATTGTTCAATAAAACTTTCTGTAATGATAAAAATATTCTCTATCTGTGCTGTCCAATGCTGTAGTAACCACTCACATGTAACTACTGAGCTCCTAAAATATGCTAGTAAGACTGTGGGATTGAACTTTTAATTTTATTTGATTTTACTTAATTTAAATTTAAATAGTCATATGTGGCCAGTGGTTACAATATTAAAACTGCACAGACTTAAACACAGGACATACTATCTTTAGCTCACTCAGCTTTTTTGTTGTCTTTCCTTCAAAAGAATCAGTATTTGCTAAATCATATCTGAATAGCCTCCTCTTGGAACTCAAAACCGAATGGCTGGCAAATCTCCAGCCTTGGTATGTCTTCAGGAATTTAATTGCTACTGAGATCTTATCATATAAAATACAGCACAAATCCTACAAAAAACATTTCTATAAATAGGAATACAACAACACAACACTGAGAACACTGATGGCTTACAAAATGAACTCCTGTGCTAGAGAAAATAGGCTGGAACAACCAAAAGCCAAAAAGAGAAAAACACTAAAAAATCATTCCACACCCTCTCCATGGAGAGCTGTCAAATGTAAAGGGCACTCTGGAAATTCTTTCTTCCGATTTCATTTTCTGATCTATAAATCTGCTGATCACGCACATCCTTTCCTGCACAGCCCTTTTCCCATTACAAATCTGTCGTGGCGACTCACTAACCTGCCATATGGCAGAGTAAATCCATTCAGGAAAACACAGGGCTACTTTGCACCTCACCACACTGATTTAAGCTAAACAGACCAGCTTCTCTAGAAGAAAAGCATATCTGATTATGACACGGAAATCTCCCAAAAATGACATAAAGGAAAAAAGCTACTCTTACCTACGCATGAAATAAAAAATAAAGGCAACACAACCTCAGGTTGCTCAGTTCAAAAAGACAGTATGTTTGACTCACACACACCCTCTGACCATTTTATTTCAGAACAAGGCCTAACACCCAGTGGAAGAAAGAAGATTTCTATTTTATATTTTTCTAATGTGTGCAGCTTTCCCTTCATATTCTCAAAGTTCACAATAATTCTAACATTTCCATTTAAAATGTACATCATCCAGTGTGATAAGTACCCAATATCTAAAACTGATAAACTTACAGTGTAATTGGGAAAGAACATGATGGGTCTGAACAGTTCTACATCATTAAGTAAATCAGCAGCTCTAAATAAATGTCCTGCACATCCAGAGTCGATATGTATATGGGGAAAGTAAACCTGACAAAATGTTACCTTTTGCCTTTTTAATTAAACCATAGTTTTGTTTAAAAAATCTGAATCAACTAGAGGTAAAACCATAGTCAATATTTAAAACATACTATAGATAAATATCACTATTAAATGAAAAGATAATGGAATCTTTTAAACTTTTGTCATTTCTTCTGATGAAAAGTTTCTAGATCTATCTTATTTTTTAAAGTCTCCATATGAGAGATGACTGAACATAATAATCATGTGCCAAAAAATCAATAGCCTGAAAATTTGTCTTTTAGTTGGACTATTCTAGTAATTCTCAGGTAGCAAATTTATTAGCAGATCCTAAATACATAACTACATCACCAGAAATAAAATTTGGAGGGGGAGTAGTAATAAATAAAAACAAAATAGGAAAAAAAAAGGGAATCTACTTTAGGGAGATTTCCATTTCTTCTCTCTCTCTCTCCCCTTCATTGTATTGATTTCTTCTCAGCTCTTAACTAAGGGCTGTGGAATAATCCTGCTTAGTTTTGGTAAGACCAAGTGGCATAAATTCCAGCTTCAGAGAGAGGAGACACTATGGTAACATGCTGACAGCCTTCATTTACATAAAAGAATACTAATTACGTGGTATCATCAACATCTGTGATTCTGCTCACTGCCATATGCGACAGCACTGGGTATTTTAACCCTTCAGCTCACTAAATGTACCCAGAATTATGTTTACTACAAAATCTGCAGAACTGCTTGAAGAGACAGTGAATACACTTTATGAATAAATGTTAAAAATCAATTTCATTTTCTGCTAACATTTTATTTCCAACAGGTATGGGAAAATATAATTTAGTATCAATAAACAAGAAAAAGATTTAAAAAGCCAGGTACAAATCATACAAAGATATAGTTAATGACCCAAATGGCAAGACTGCCACATTCTAGAACATTATGTAAGACTTTAAAAGGCTATAAATGCAATGGTATTAACCTTCTGAATTTTTATATGGCTAAAACAAAAACAAAAAATGGGCAGAGGCTGAGAAGGGCAGAGTTAGAGAAAAACTATTCCGAAGTATTTTGCTAAGGGTGAGTAAAGATTGCTGAGTGAGTAGTGTCCTTACAGGCTGCTGCACTTTCTGTTTTTCTTTCTTTCTTTCTTTCTTATTATTTGGGATTCATTGAGGGTACACAGAATTAGGTTACACTGGTTGTGGTTGTTAGGTAAAGTCCCTCTTGTAATTGTGTCCCGCCCCCAAGAGGTATGCCATACACTATAACCGCTGGCTCCAGTTCCCCTTCCACCTCCCCTCTCCCTGATCCCTCATTCCCCTGCCCCCTCCCCTTGTATTAGATCATCGAATAGAATCAGATACATTGGATTCTTGCTTCTTCATTCTTGTGATGCTTTATTAAGACTGTGTTCCACTTCCATCTGCACTCTGTTCATCTCCTTCATTACTATTGCCTCTGAATATGGAGGTGGGTAAGAGTTAACCTATAGTTCAGAACACAGCTCAAAGATTCCTAGAGAGGCTGAACTCTGAAAGAGGGATTCAGAAACTCTGCCTAACGGTGTTCTTTAGCTCCCTGATCTGAGAGCTGGACTGCCCACAGGTGAGGGGACCTGATGTACTGGGTGTGCCAGAACCCTTGTGGGGTGTGCTATCACTCATTTGTCATCAGTAATTAAGTGCTGATGTTCAAGAATGAGTTTGTCTTATCATGAGTATAACAGATTTAAGGATATTCCAACATGATAATATTTCACTTGCATTAGGATCTGCTTTCTCTAATGAAAAAGGAGTAGAGTCTGGCTAGAGAACTAGGCCAGGTACACAACACTGGCTTGCCCCATGGAAAGGGGACATCTTTGCTGTCATGCCAGGAAATTACAGGATACAACCACGGGCAGTATAGGTGCTTTGTTGCACATGCCCTCGTACCTTCACTGTCTGTCCTCCTTTGTTTGCATCCTTGCTCTCGCTATAAATATTCTCAATTCTCTTCTGTCTAAAAGAGAGAGATGTAGACAGACAAAAGTTTGCCCTGCCTCTAAACTATCCCTAACACTACTTTTTAGGCTTGTTCTCCTTCTCCTTACTGTATTTCTGGCAAAGGTACTATGCAGCTTCATCTCCTTCTCAATTCACTCCTTCCTTAACACCTCCATTTCATGGAAACGGTTTACTTAAAAAGGTCACTGGCAATTTCCCTATAGCTAAAATCATTAGCCTTTTCTCAGTCCCCATCCACATTTATTCTTCATTTGACCCTGAACATACATTCTTTCCTCAGTTTTGGACAACTGTTCTTGCGTGGTTCACTTCCTGTGTCTTTAATCACATATTCTCTGTTTTCATGAGTTTCCCTTCCTTGAAATGTAGCTTTTCCTTAAGGTCTCCTCTCAATTTCATCTATTTTCTAGAACCTCAAGTATCACGTTAATACAGGATAATGTACTACAAATACTTTCAAAAAACCAATTTATTGGGATATAGTTTAAATATTAGAAAGCTTACCCATTTAAAGTATACAATTTGAAAATAGTTAGTGTACTCATAGTCTCACATGTAACTTTCATTTTATTGTTATTTTTTTTTAGAGAGAGGGTCTTGCCATGTTGCCAACGTTTGACTTGAAGTCCTGGGTTACTTTAGCCATAGGCCACCATGCCCGGCTCCCACACATACCTGAGTCTCAGGTTAAATTTTCATATACTGCTACCTGCATTATGGTACACTCCCATTAATGATATTTGCAGGATAAAGCTACTAAATACGTTTTTTGCTTTTTTGTTTGGTAGCAAGGATGATCTTGTACTAAGTTATACACACTGTTTCATCCAGATCTCCACAGTGCAGACTTCAAACAGGTACTGCATCTGGTATCCTGTCTTCAGTCTGTCTCACAGCTCAAGTCTACTCAACTGCAGTTTAATCAGCCTAGAAAATTAGCTTTGTCCATCCCTTGATCAGCTAACCCAACTTCCCTATAAATCCCAACACAGGCACACTCCAACCAGTGAAAGAAAGGTGTCATTCATAGGCCAGGATTTTTCTTAAGCCAAGGAAAGATTATCCTGTGCCAAAGAACCCCTGATTTGCTAACTCTTCTCACTGAGACATGCATTTTACTGTCCTCAGCTATATTATATGTATGACCCACTGGCACAAAGACAGATCAGCTCCATTACATGCAAAAGAAACTTCACTTTAGCACATGTGCAATGAGACTTGCAAAGTGCCAAATACTTTCAGTGTCTCATTCTGCCTAGGAATACTACATTGGTAATAAGAGGTTCCCAAAAGGAAAGGAGGAATAAAAAGTTTGTAAAGGGGCTTGGTGCCTGTAGCTCAAGCGGCTAAGGCACCAGCCACATACACCAGAGCTGGTGGGTTCGAATCCAGCCCAGGCCTGCTAAACAATGACAACTACAACCAAAAAATAGCCAAGCATTGTGGTGAGCACCTGTAGTCCCAGCTACTTCGGAGGCTGAGGCAAGAGAATAGCTTAAGCCCAGGAGTTGGGAGGTTGCTGTGAGCTGCGATGCCATGGCACTCTACCCAGGATAACAGCCTGAGACTCTGTCTCAAAAAAAAAGTTTGTAAAGGAATGAAAAGATTTCCCTTTTAAAACATTTTTTTTTTCCAATTCTGATATGAGGACAATTGAAGCTAATACAGTAGTGGATGGGAGAATGGGGGAGTGGAGAGAGGGAAGGGGGGAGGGGGTTGGAGTCATGGTGTATGACACACCTCTTGGGGGCAGGACATAATTATAAGAGGGACTTTAACTAACAAATGCAAGCAGTGTAACCTGGTTCTTTGTACCCTCAATGATTCCTCAACTATTAAAAAGAAAAAAATTTTTGAGATGTTTTTGGTTTTGAAATGGAATAGTAAGTCAGTAGGCAGAGACAAGGTTGGGTTCATGTAACAAACCCCTGAACAGCAAGTGAGTATCTAAAAGCAGTTATTTAGGATATCTGTATAATGAAATCTGTAAGGGGAAACCAAAGAGCTGTTCTAAGTTTTTTGCTTTGTTTTGGCATGATCTCCCTGATAAGCTAGTGATAAAGGAAGGTCCAAAGCTAAAGTATTCCCTGTTCCCTACTGCCATACCGAAAAATATGCTCTACCACTGAGAGAATCAGGGTTTACCCTTCAAAAAGCTGACCACAGGAATCATGTTTTATCCCTGCAGTGAGCTTCCCAAATACCATGTTCTCTATAGCAGCTAGCCAATCATCAAAAATGTATACATATGTATATACATATATCAAAGTGTATAATATGTATGTCAAGCCTCCTTGAATTGCACCCTTTAAATATGTGTGGTTCATTGTATGTAAATTACACCTTAATACAAATTATTAAAAATTGTACAGAGATAGACACAAGTGAACAATTTACTCCTAATGAAATAAGGAGTTAGGCAGTGCTCCTTAAACTATAGGGTAAAAACTGACAGGGAATTTTATAATGGATAGATAAGGCTGACAATACTTAACACCACTGATCAATTCTGCACTAAAAGTAAGAAAAATAGACCTCCCTGATATGCAATAGAAGATTCACAGCAGCATGACCTATAAAGTACTCCTGCTACAAAATTGATTCTGGTACCATTGAAAACCTATTAACAACAACAGCAAACAAAACAAAAACAGAAGAAAAAATTAAAAAATAAAAGTCAGGCTGAGTCCAGTGAAGCCTTTGGATTTAACTGTCACTTTATAGGAAATACCACATATAGGACGTAGGAGCATGCTGCCACAAGGCTATAATTAACCAAATCAGGATGTGGCAAGAGCTACAAGATCAATGATTTAGGTTATTGAAAAACTAAATGGCATGAAAAAGGGGAGGGCTGGCTCAGCACCTGTAGCTCAAGAGGCTAGGGCGCCAGCCATATACACCTGGGCTGGCGGGTTCGAACCCAGGCCAGGCCTGCCAAAACAACAATGACAACTACAACAAAAAAATAGCCTGGCGTTGTGGCAGGCACCTGTAGTCCCAGCTACTTGAGAGGCTGAGGCAAGAGAATAACTTAAGCCCAAGAGTTTGAGGTTGCTGTTAGCTGTGACGCCACAACACTACAGAGGGTAACACAGTGAGACTCTGTCTCAAAAAAACAAAAACAGAAAAAGAAAAAGGGGAGGGCTGGTGGGTCTGCTAGAGATTATCAGAAACCTAGAGAAATATCAACAAAATGTAATATGCAGTTTTTATTTATTTATTTGAGACAGAGCCTCAAGCTGTCACCCTGGGTAGAGTGCAGTGGCATCACAGCTCACAGCAACCTCCAACTCCTAGGCTCAAGCAATTCTCCTGCCTCTGCCTCCCAAGTAGCTGGGATTATAGGTGCCTGCCACAACACCTGGCTATTTTTTGGTTGCAGCTGTCATTGTTGTTTGGCGGGTCCGGGCTGGATTCGAACCTGTCAGCTCAAGTGTATGTGGCTGGCGCCTTAGCCGCTTAAGTTACAGGTGCTGAGCCTTTTTATTTATTTTGAATACATGCATCACTCCAAAAAGTTTCCTTGTGCCCCTTTGTAATCCTTTCCTCCAGCCTCCCTTCCCTGAACACAGAGTAAGTATTAAATGACATCAAGTAATTAACAGTGTGATGTGATAATGGTACTGTGGTTGTATCTTTTAAATCTCTGTATGGTAGACAGTTGTGAAATATTATGATACATGGAATTTGCTTTAAAACACTCTAGGAAAAAGAAAGTGGCAGGAAGATAGAACAAGATTGTCAAAATGTTTCTAATTCTAATATGAGGACATAATTGAAAACTTCCATAAAAAAATATTTTTTAAGACAAAAAAGCAAACAGTATGCTCTCTGATAGTAAGAGAAAACCTTGGGATACAAACCATTCACAGATTAGACAGTTTTATGAGACATCCTTCATTTCTGTCATCACTTTACCATCATTTCTAGTTTTACTCTGAAATGCACCCTCCCTACCCTGCCCTACTCCCTATGCACACACAAAAGCAAAGCCATGCAGTTCTTCTCAGTAGTGTCAATCACAGAGATTGCCTGCTTAGGCCTTTCTGTCTGGGCCTCAAGTCTAACTTTCAGAATTAGGTGGCAAACCTCACCCCAGTTTCTTTAAGTAACCTCACCAATTTTTACCACCAAATGTGTCTATAAAATTTCCTGGGATATCTGTTTCTAGGAGCATGAAACCACTTTTGTCAGTCTGTTGAAATGTTCCTGCTTATTCTAATATTTTTTTCTCTTTCTGAAAGTCCTTAACTCCTACCTTTACTGGGAAAGAAAAATCTTTTCACAATTCTGCTCTTTTCCTAAATCCAATTATCCGGGGGTGGGTGGGTGGGTGGGTTCATCTTACACATAAGTCTCACTGCAGCCTCAGCAAACAGTAGCATAAAAATTCTATTTTTAAAAATCCACATATTTACTCCCATTCCACATGGCATTTGGTTTGGTGAAGCAAAATCTGGCCACACAGATCTAACACAAATTCACAAATACCAACCAACAGGTTGTTTTTCAGTTGGGACTTTGCAATATACTTTATCATAGAGACAATGTTATGAATAGCACTTGGTCTAATTTAAAAAGCCTGTTAAATCTATAATGTATCTGCAGTATGGTGCTGAAATACGAGTGGTACAACTATGGAAGCTAACTACCAAATATATTTTCTCTAAGAAAATTAATTCAAACTTGCATCTTAAAACGCCAAGAATTGCTTTCCCAGCTGCAGCCCAAGCAGTGAAATTGGGAATCTCCCTCCTCCCACCTTCTCCACACAGCGGAAAAGGGCTTTCCACACGTGGTCATTTGTATGGAAGACACACATCTATGTTAGGAACTGCCTTCAGAGAAAAAAAGGAACATTTCTGTGAATAGAAAATAAATCTGCCTAGAATTTACAAATGGATCCTCAGGACTAGATGCCAGTGTTGGTTATTTCGGTGGCTGATCTAAGAAATAGAAACCCGTCTCCCAAATGTCCTACTGCTTAAATGACAAGTCCTGTGCCTCTCCCACAACAAACAAGGTATAAGTGCCAGGATGCAGGCCCAGGATATTTCAAGTGAACAAGTTTTAAGCACTTGATTTCAAAAACTACAAAGAGAACATTTAGGTACTTTAATAGGGAATGCGTTAAATAAACCGTAAATCAGCCATACAATGGAAACCACCAGTTGTCTAAAAAAAAGAAATAGAAAAAGACATAGGGCCAATGTGTATACCAATTAAAAATACCATAGGTGAAAAAAACAAAAAGGCAGAATGGTGTATATAGTATATCATGAGTGTAAAAAGTCCACACGTACACACACACACATAGAGATCCTTGCAACTCATGTAAGAAAGAAGATAAGCAAGAAACTGTAACACCACATGCCATGCGGGAAACTGGCATGGATAGGATGCCAGTTTCCTATTCATGGAACTGGAAAGGATACTGAGTCATCAGCCTTTATGCCTTATTACCTATTTGTTTTGTTTTGTTAATCTTATTTTATTATTATTATTATTATTTCAGGTTAATTTGAGGGTACAAAGAATTAGATTATGAAGTTTGCCTTTGTTAGGTAAAGTCCCTCTTATAATTGTGTACAACCCCCAAGAGGTCTCCCACACACCCTAACATTGTGCCCATTAAGTGGGAGCATGCCCATCCCCCCCATTCCCCTGCCCCTTGTTACCTATTTTTAAAAAGACGTGGCACTGCGGAGACTTAATGTTTCAGCAGTCTTAAAAATTCAGGCATCAGCAAGATGACGAGAGATAAGCACAGGGCAAATATGGTTTACTATGTTTTCCTTAGGAAATAAGATTTAGAGATAGGCAATCTGATGATATTTACCATATATAGAGTAAGGAATTATATTCCAGTAGTGCTAGTCATTGCAAAAAGAGCCCCCTCCCCATGCCTTCTCCATAACTTTATGACTGGCAAAGAGACTGGAGATCTCTTCAGCTTATTGCAGAGTGCAATATTGCAGAGCCTCAGTCAGTCATGTGTCAATCATTTGACATTTCATATCAACCAAGGTACCAAGGTAATTTCTATTCTTCTTCCCCAGGGGGCACTACAGAAAACTGTCCATAGAAGTGAATTTGTGGGTAGACTCCTTCTTCTCCCCAACTCTCAAGACATCTTCCTTTCCCTCATTGAACAGCTCCTAACATTATTCCAGTTTACTGGTTGGTAAAAAAAAAATAAAAATGTCTCTCCACACCCAACCAATATCTCTAAAGGAGTAGAGAGGTGGGGGATGGGGAAGAAAGAAAGTGAATTAGGGACTGGAGAAGGGAATCAGCTGAAAAGTGAGACATCCCTCCTCCATACCTATATTCTGGGTACAAAAGGTACACTATAGTTTCTCAGACTATAAAGTTGAGGAGCATAATACCTACTTTAAAGAGCTGTTCTGAGAGATGTTTATGTATTGTATGCACTCTGAAAGTAGTTAAATCTAATCAAAGTACTGGTTGACTTGGCCAGTCTTATCACCCATCCCTAAAAGAAGATTCTTAGGTTTGGCATCTGTAGCACAGTGGTTATGGCGCCAGCCACATGCACCGAGGGTGGTGGGTTCGAGCCCAGCCTGGGCCAGCTAAAACAACAATGACAACTGCAACAAGAAAATAGCCAGGTGTTGTGGCGGGCGCCTGTAGTCCCAGCTGCTTGGGAGGCTGAGCTCTTAAGCCCAAGAGTTTGAGTTTGCTGTGAGCTGTGACACCACAGCACTCTACCAAGGGCGACATAGTGAGACTCTGTCTCAAAAAACAAAAATGAAGGAAAAAAAAAGAAGGTTCCTTGAGGCCAGTTATTTTTGCTGATTAATTCAGCATAATTTCATCCAATAAGGCATTCACAATAAGATATTCTTAAACAAGAAATGAGAGGATACTTTTAAATTAAAAAGAAGAAATTCCAATCTTTTCAAAGCAAATTGAAGTGTTTTTCTAATACTATCTATACATTTCCTGCTATTTCTTCAGTTTTTAAACTTGTTTTTAATAGCAATACAGTGCAAGCATAGTAAAAGTCCAATTAAGATGTTAAAAACAAACCCGCTGCATCTTGGAATGCAGTTGAATTAAAGAAGCAGAATCAGCCTCAACTCATTCTTCAGTGGGGCTGTGTCCATTGAATACTTACAGGTCCAAGAGAATGTGCTGTGTGGCAAACATATAAAAGGGGCCTTCTTTCAAATAAGGCATAGAAGGCATTTCAAAGACGGTGAACTGTGCATGAACCCTCATCTCTTGTATGAGAATAAAGCAGAAGTACTTCTGGGAACTCAACTACAGGGAACAGACACAAGAGGTGAGAGGACTGGGCCCTAACTTGTGCAAGAATAAAACAGGCTCACCACAAAAAGAGGTCCAGTGTACACCCAGCCAATGAACTACATGTAGTTTAAGTCCCATAAATCCTAGTCACCTCTGCTCCTATTTTAAAATATCAACCTTCCTGGTCTACCAGTGAGTCCTATCATTTGAATTAAGACATCAAAATCCCCATCAAAGGCAAATATGTAATCTCACTCATATCAGCAAAACACACTAAGTCAATCAACTCCTAATAACTAAGTGCAGGTTAATTCACCATAGCAGGACACAGAAAGCAGAGCTCTGAGGGACAGGATACTATATAAATGAATGCTAACAGTGAGGAAGAAACTAAAGAGGGAGGGAGAAGTATGAATCACTGCCTGAGATCCCATAGAGGGAAGATCTGAGTCTTAAGGTTGTCAACAGACATCAACAAGGGCAGTTACTAAAAAAAGGAATGAGAACATGAAAAATAAGCCTCACGGACTTCATAATTTTTTCTAATATACCTCTTTCTGTGGCCTGTGGTAAACATGCCAAATGATGTACATAGCCAACAGTGAGGTATATCTATAGCAAATATTCAATAATGAAGCAAGGTACATATATATTCATTAAGTTTAGCTTTTAATACATATAATTAGAAAGTAATTTTTTTTTTTTTTTGAGACAAGAGTCTCATTTTGACACCCTTGGTAGAGTGCAGTGGCTATTTCACAACAACCTCAAACTCTTGGACTCAAAGCGATTCTCTTGCCTCAGCCACCCTGGTAGCTGGGAATATAGGCACCTACCGCAATGCTTAGCTATTTTTTTTTCTTTGTTTTTTGGAGGGTTTTTTTTGAGATATTTTTTGGAGACAGGATCTTGCTCTTGCTCAGGCTGGTCTCCAACTTGTGAGCTCAGGCAATCCACCCACCTCAGCCTCCCAGACTGCTAGAATTATTTATAAGTGTGACCCACCACACCTGGCTGAAAAGTAATTATTCTAAAGTTAAATCTTTGATTTATGAACAATGTGTTGTCAAAGCCTGATTTCTCAGTAAACTTGTTACTATTTTTTTTGTTTTGTTTTGTAGAGACAGAGTTTCACTTTATCACCCTGGGTAGAGTGCTGTGCCTGTGGCATCACATAGCCCACAGCAACCTCCAACTCCTGGGCATAGGAGAATCCCTTCCCTCAGCCTCCCAAGTAGCTGGGACTACAGGCGCCCACCACAACTTGTTACTATTTTTAAGTTAATGGTCACTAATAGCCAAGGGTAAATAAAGAATAGCTTGTTTGAAGACAAGGCAAAGGTCTCATTTAGTCACCTAACTCAGCTACAACCAACTTACCAAAACATACATACCATCACTATACCTACTACTCACACAAGAACCTACCAGAATGAATAAGAATTAAACTGCTTTGAAGAAACTATGAATAAGAAAATCCTATCTAATTTTTGGGGTAAGCTCTGTTGCCCTGGTAGAGTGCCGTAGTGTCAGCCTACCCCTCAACAACCTCAAACTCTTGGGCTCAAGTGATCCTCCTACCTCAGCCTCCTGAGTAGCTGGGACTATAAGTGCCCACCACAATGCCTGGCTAATTTTTCTATTTTTAGTAGAGATGGGGGCTCACTTTTGCTCAGACTGGTCTCAAACTCCTGACCTCAAATGATCCTCACATCTTGGCCTCCAAAGTGTTAGGATTATAGGCGTGAGCCACTGTACCCAGCTCATCCTATCAAATATAGAAAGAAAAAAATGATGTTGATACTAAATAATTAATCTATTTAAAATACCAAAACCCTGACATGTGCGTAACTACTGAGTTCCAGGGACCCCCAAATCCAGTCAGCGTGACCCAGGTATGACCTCAGAGAGTCAAAGGAAATACGATCATTAAGAACTGTCAGCTTATGCCTGACCACAGACTAGAGATCAGCAGTAAGAGGGGTACATACTCCAAGAAATCATTAGGCAGTGTTCCTCCTAGATGGCTGAGAAGAACAGGTCCCCTGCCTCATAAATACCACTACTCAATTCGGGTACTATCATATAAGGGCCTGATACTACAAGGCTTCCCAAAAGTCACCCCTAAAGTTGCCGTACATAGGGAAAATGGGAAATGATAGCTAAATGTACCTTTATTTATAAAATGTTCATTATTGAATTTTACATAGCTGTAGCCAACATGTAGAGAATATGTTATAAATATTTTGAAAAATTTTGTAATGAATATTTTATAAATAAAGGTACATTTGGATCGGTGCCTGTGGCTCCAGCGGCTAAGGTGCCAGCCACATACACCTGAGCTGGTTGGCAGGTTCAAATCCAGCCTGGGCCCACCAAATAACAATGATGGCTGCAACCAAAAAATAGCTGGGCATTGTGGTGGGTGCCTGTAGTCCCAGCTACTTGGGAGGCAGAGGCAGGAGAATTGCTTGAGCCCAAGAGTTGGAGGTTGCTGTGAGTATAATGCCACAGCACTCTACCCAGGGCGACAGCTTGAGGCTCTGTCTCAAAAATAATAATAATAATAATAACAACAAAAGGTACATTTAGCTATCTATAATTTTCCATTTTCCCCATATGTATAGTGACTTTAGGGATACCCTGTATTAGTCACTGAAACCATCCAGCAGACTCCCTCTGTATTGATTCTTTACACAGAACACCAAAATTGATTTTCCACGTAGCTTGCCTTCAGGGAGAGAATGCAATAACCACAAACTCAAGTACCAGTCTGCTTAACAGTTCTATTTCTCACTGTAAATGAATCTTCTCTCTTATGATTTTGACCACATAAATCAGTTCCCAAGAAACTGATCATCATATCTTATTCTCATAAAATTGAGGCTGTGAATCTGTAGAGATAAGGTAGCCCCTAGTTATGACTTCACCAAGGCAATGCCACCTGGGAGGGCACTGAGTAAGAAACTAGCTAGAATTTTCAGGAGTAGGTAGCTTCTTTATTTAATATCTCTTCAATTAGAATACAGCTGGACAAAATCTGGCTGGGTCTGGATACTTTTCAGTATTTTTATAATTAATTTGCATTATAAATAAGTGAAACAACTATCATTTATTGAACGCTTAGTACATTCAGGCCCTGTTCTAAAACTTAATATAAATTACTTATTTATCATGCAAATCACTTGAGGTAGTAATTTTAACCCCATTTTAAACAGAATAAACAGGTTCAGAGAGATAAAGAAATCTTTCCAAGTTGCACTGCTGAGCTGTGAGATAGATTCCAAAGCTGGCTGTTAGCCAGATGTGATTGATAACTGTTAGAATTTTAAAAAACAAACTTTAATCTTCATTTTCTTAATTACTAGAGTAGAGTTAAACATCTTTTCATGTATCTATTGGCCGTTTTCTTTTCTCTTCTGTGAACTGACAAAATACATTCACCACAATAGCTACCATTCACGTAAGAACTTACCAGAACTAATAAGAACTAAACTGGTTTACTTATCAATGGAAACATCATATTTAATATTCACAGGAACAAAATAACAGGCATTACATCTTCCAAGAGACCAACCTCTATGTTTTGTCTTCTTCTTACTTAATAGAATATTTTACATATTCTGAAAACAAGGCCTCTGCCAGTTAGATGGGTTGTAAATATCCTCTGGGGCTTGTCTTTTGTTATGCATACAATATATAGTCAATGCAATTATATATCTTATTTTTGTTTATGAAATCCTTTCTTACCCCAAAGTAATAAAGATATTCCCTTATAGTTTCTCCTAAAAGTTTCAAAATTTACACTTATGTTATCAATATATTTCAACTTTTTTTTCTAGTCTGTTCTATTGGCCTATTTGACATACTCTCCCAGTGCCACACTGCTCTGATTACTAGAAAGGTTCTGCAAATACTGCTGGCCCACAGCACCTCATCTCCACTAATTCTTTCTCAAAATAGCTGTGGCTATTTTTGGCTCTTTACTATATGAAATTTAGGATGAGCTTATAAAATTTTGTGAAAAATATCCTTTGGAAAGTTTGACTTTTTTTTTTTTTAAGAGAAAGAGTCTCACTTCATCGCCCTTGGTAGAGTGCTGTGCTGTAACAGCTCACAGCAACCTCCAGCTCCTGGGCCTAGGCAATTCTCTCAACTCAGCCTCCCAAGCTGTGACTACAGGCGCCTGCCACAACGCCCAGCTATTTTTTTGTTGCAGTTTGGCTGGGGC
>NW_003852426.1:12429375-12445903 GCF_000181295.1 Otolemur garnettii
TTAGTATTCTCAGAAGTAGACTGGGGTTTCATTTTCTTACATGTACTGTCCTTCCTTGTTTTGTTTTGTTTTTGAGACAGAGTCTCACTTTGTCATCCTCAGTAGAGTGCCATGTTATCACAGCTCACAGCAACCTCAAACTCTTAGACTCAAGCGATTCTCTTGCCTCAGCCTCCCAAGTAGGGAGGCTGGGTTTTTTGGCCAGGGCTGGGTTTGACCCCACCACCTCTGGCATATGGGGCCAGCATCCTACTTCTTGAGCCACAGGTGCCGTTCAGGCATATTTTTTTCTATTTTTAGTAAAGATGAGTCTCACTGTTGCTCAGGCTGGTCTCAAACTGCTAACCTCAAGCCATCTTCCTGCCTCAGCTTCCCACAGTGCTAGGATTATAGACATGAGCCACTGTGCCAAGCCTATAATATTCAAATAAATAGTATGTTAATGGTAGAAAGAGAGATAACGGTAGAGCAAACAAAACAAATTTACAAGTAATTCAAACTTAGGAAGAGTTTGAAGCACCAGTGCTGCCTGGTCAAGAGCTCATTGTATACTGGTGCTACCTGTACTGGCTGACTGATGTGAGGAGTATGTGTATAATGTGTATATGGTGGGCCCTTCCAAACAAGACAGCCTGCATTATTGCTATAAAATGTAGTACTTTTATTTTTGAACTAATCTAATCAATTCCTTTCACCAGTAGCTCTCTTGACCATCTAAATCCATACTTAATATTAATCATTGCTCCAAAGCAAAACTAAAATAACCACTATAACAACCTATAACCACCATTTTTAATGTCTTGCACATATAATAAATTCTAAGTTCCTTAGCCAGACCTTCAAAAGTATCCCACACAATCTGACCCCAAACTACCTTCTAATATCATCACTCAACCCTCTCTTTACATGTAAACAATTAGCCAGACTGGTCTACTCACCACTTCCTCAGAAGTCTCAGGAACACTCACTTCCCTGATATGCTATCCTCCCTCTTCTATACTAACCCTTAAAGCTCAGTCTAGGTCCTGTCCTGTTTTTAAGGCTTTTCCTGACCACTCAACTACCCAGTAAATCTCTCTCAAGAAATACCTTATTGGCAGTGCCTGTGGCTCAAAAGGGTACAGTGCTGGTCCCATATGCTGGAGGTGGTGGGTTCAAACCCAGCCCCGGCCAAAAACTGCCAAAAAAAAAAAACAAAAAGCAAAAGAAATACCTCATTGTCCACAGCCCTTAATTATCTATCTGGTTTCCTAACTACAATACACACTCCTTAAGGAAAAGGTTGTATCACTTCTTACCACCCACAGTACCTACTTAAGAACTAAGTACCCAAAGGCCCTGAAATATTAGACACCTTGACCACTAAATAGTATGAAATCTGTCCTGTTAAAAGCAAAGTAATCAAAACATTCACATTCCCTGTTGTTCTCAGTCCCACGAATACCATCATGATTCTTCCACTTACCCAAGACTGAGAAGTTCTGCCTTTATCCATTTTAAATGGAAAATAACTTCTTCCCCCAATATTAGCCAAACACCCTCTTCCAATAGCAACTGCTTTAAAAAATATCAACAGCACCTTACCATTCTGTATTTAATATTAACAACTTTATTATCTGGCCCTATCATCCTCTCTAATTATTTCTGAGTATTTCCCATAGGAACTCATAGGCTCCCCTCAAAGTAGATAAACTAAATTACTTATTATCTGCCTCCCAAACAATCTACCCATGTTCTTGCTCTCTCACCTTTGCGCATATCCTCCTCTAGGAAGGGCCTCCACACTTCCTTCTAATCATTAATTTATTTAGTAAATAATTTGGATATCTAGTAGGCATTCTGTGGGCCCTAGAAACTTTAGGGTAAAAAAAGGAACAGTCCCTGTCTTCAAGAAACTTACCATCTAGAAAAGCTTATTCTTTCTTCACTTCTAGGTTAAAGATCTATCTACTTAGGAAGTCCTACTCCAAGCTCCTATTGTATTTATAGGTTGATCACTGATCAGTGCTGATCATAATCCTAAAAGACACAATCTCAAACACCATAATCCTGAAAGATCAAAATCTTTAACATTTAAAAATCCTACAAAAATCAGAAATCTGAAAGATTCAAATCCAAATGTTGAAAGCCTAAAAGTCAAATTCAGGGAAAGGGACTAGTGTGTCTTCAGTTGTATGCAATGCAAATCAGTTGCTTCCTGTTAGTTGTATTATGCTACACAGAACTATTTGTTATTGTCTTAATTGTATTTGGTGTAAAATTCAGGTAAATGGATTCGCCATGTGGTACAACAATGAAAAACTCATTTTAAAAATGCATCACTGGCCAGGAATGGTGGTTCACACCTATAATCCTAGCACTTTGGGAGTCCAAGACAAGTGGATTGCTTTAACTCAGGAGCTCGAGACCACCCTGAGCAACAACAAGACACCATCTCTACTAAAAATGGAAAAAAATAGTCGGGGCTTGTGGTGCATGCCTGTAGTCCTAGCTACTAGGGAGGCTGAGTCAGGAGGATTGCTTGAGCCCAAGAGTTTGAGGTTGCTGTAAGCTATGATGCCATGGCACTCTATCAATAGCAATGGAGTGAGAATTTGTCTCAAAAGATAAAATAAATAAATAAAATGCATCACTTATGTGTATTGGCATTACTTCTAGCAGATGAAATTCCAAGAGCTTTTGTGAATTATGGTGGTATTACCGTAAAGAACCAGCAAAGTTACTGACTAGTCCAAAAATAATTATGTGCATGGTAGGATAAGACACATATGTAAATGATGTTGCTCTTCAATCACCAGTATTATTTGCAACAAATTTGTGTTCTGTACATATATTGCTTGTGAAATGGATTTCCATATACCCAAAATGACACAGAAGCATGTTATACAATATGGGAAAAAATTAATAGAGAATGCTCATGTTGGTGTATGTCAAATTATAGAAGAATTTCAAAAGGAGGAGCACCATGTAGTAAATAAACATGAATGCATTCTCCAAGGACAGTCATGCCCTAAAAGAAAACAAGCAGCTATTCCTCGTAATGCATTATTTTTTATAGTTCACTACACCATATATTTCATTTTCACATCATTTCTAGTATTAGAGGTATAAATTGGACAAAGACTTTTAGAGAGTTCTAATTTATTTATGTACTTTTTGCAAATATAACTCCATGAAAGTACATTACCACAACATTGACATTGTGCATGTACATAAAAATGTTGAAACTTCGGGCTTAGCACCCATAGCTCAGTAGTTAGGGTACTGGCCACACACCCAGAGGCTTGCGGGTTTGAACCCAGCCTTGGCCTACTAAACAACCATGACAACTACAACAACAACAACAAAATAGCCAGGCATTTCAGCAAGCATCTGTAGTAGCTTAGGAGGCTGAGGCAAGAGAATTGCTTCAGCCCAATAGTTTGAGATTGCTGGGAGCTGTGATGCCATGCCATGGCACTCTTCCAAGGGCAAAATAATGAAACTCTATCTCAAAAAAAATTTATAACTTCCTCAGTACTAAAGAGATGTCTTTTTGTACATCTGCATTTGTGAAAGATAAAACTTTTCAGCTAGGCACAGTGATGCTAGTTGAGTAGTAGTCCCAGTTACTCAGGAAACTGAGGCAAGAGGATTGCTTGAGCCCAAGAGTTCAAGGCTGCAGTGTGTTACGATGACTATGCCTGTGAATAGGCACTGCACTCCAACCTAGGTAACAGAGTTATAAAAATAAACAAAATGTTTAAACGTAAATAAATATCTTTTAAAGTTTTTAATAAATGTTTTTCAGAGTTATATTTTCAGAATTTTGATCTTTCAGGATTATGATTTTGCAATTTTACACTTTAGGAATTTTGATCCTTTGAAATTTCAACATTCAGTATTATTGCATTCAGTACTGTATCTTTTGAGATTATACACTTATTATACTCTATCAAATATTGATACTTTAAACTTATAAATTTTGTTGTCTCAACCAGAAGGTATGTTATTTCATGCCAGCTACCATTTCCTCTTACCTCCAATGCCAAGCAAAATGCTTTAAAAGTAAAAATCATTAAGGAAGTTATATCAGCAAGATAGTAGACTAGGAAGCTACAGGCCATAATCCTGAGGCTGCTGGGTTTGAACCCAGCCTGGGTCAGCTAAACAACAATGACAACAGCAACAACAAAAAAATAGCTGGGCATTGTGGTGGGCACCTTCAGTCCCAGCTACTTGGGAGGCTAAGGCAAGAGAATAGCTTAAGCCCAAGAGTTTGAAGTTGCTGTGAGCTGTGATGCCACAGCACTCTATCAAGGGTGACATAATGAGACTTTGTCTCAAAAAAAAAATTTGTTTTGAGCCATATGACATGCTTGTTTGTATCTTATTACATATAGAAAAGACCTTTACAATCTAAAAGCTCAAGTTAGGTAAGTTTTTATGAAGTCTGAAAACAGAAGTTCTGCTGTTTTTTATTTTTACCCTGAGTATCTGCTTTTCCTCCACAGGGCTATGTGGTTCAGGAGAAACTGACCTCAACACTAGCTCAGGGGTGTATACGGAAAGATCTAAGACAGTTAGTGCACAGTACCCCCTGACAATGGTCACTGGTCCAGCTGTGGGCATGATGTGGCCTAGGCTCATCAAACAAAGTAAGGGAAAAGCATAATCCATGTGTAGGAAAGAGCTGTCATCTCAGTGATGGTATCAATTGGTTGTCTTTTCCAAATAAATTGAGGTTGTCCTGGTTTTTTGTAGGCAGAGTAATTTTGTATTCTGAACATTTTTAATATTCTGAGGCTGAAGTCTTCTTTAAATCATACAATGAATGTTTCATTTTAGTAGGCAATCAGCCCGGTGGGATTCAGATCACAAGATCCAACCAATCCTCTGTGGGTATAATTTAAATATCAGTAATAACAGTTAAAGCTTTGCAGAGCTATTCGGATCTGTCTGGCATGAGTACTACCCAGTGGCCAGTCTATGACCCACGTGGTGATCTAGCTCATAGTTCAATTCCAAAGCCTTTGGTATGCTGCTTAAAGGCAGGCCTGGGAGTTCATAAATGACTTTATGAGGTCTTTCCCCCATATTCATCTCTCTCTTCTTTCTATTTTTAAAGATCTTGGCTCGGTGCCTGTGGCTCAAGTGGCCAAGGCACCAGCCACTTACACCTAAGGTGGCGGGTTTGAATCCAGCCTGGCCCACCAAACAATAATGATGGCTGCAACCAAAAAATAGCCAGGCGTTGTGGCAGGCGCCTGTAGTCCCAGCTACTTGGGAGGCTGAGGCAAGAGACTCACTTGAGCCCAGGAGGTGGAGGTTGCTGTGAGCTGTGATGCCACTGTACTCTACCCAGGAGGACAGCTTGAGGCTCTGTCTCAAAAAAAAAAAAAAAAAGATCTTAATCAGGCTTGGTCCCTATAGCTCACTGGTTAGGACACCAGCCACATACATCAAGGCTGGTGGGTTCAAATGGGGCCCAAACCTGCTAAAACAATAATGACAACTGCAACAAAAAAAAATAGCTGGGTGTTGTAGCCAGTGCCTGTAGTCCCAGCTGCTTGGGAATCTTTTAACCCCAGAGTTTGAGGTTGCTGTGAGCTGTGATGCCATGGCACCCCACCAAGGGCAACAGAGTGAGACTCTGTCTCAATAAATAAATAAATAAAATAAATATCTCAATCAGCTTTATTTGCAGTTTTAGAATTGGGCAATACTTCATCTCATAAAATACAGGGTTTCCATAAAGTTCATGTGCAATTTAAAATAATTTTACGTTGTGAATTGCATGCAAACTGTATGGACACCCTATAGAATAAGTGTTCCCTCTCTTCCCATTTGTTCCCAATTACGTTCTACCTTCCTGGCACTCCCCTTTTCTGTCTGCCAGCCAGAAAGCTGGAGCTTTAGCTACCATACTCTATCTCGTATTTTGGGGGCCAGGCAGCAATAGGACAGAGAAAGAAAAAAAAATGATGGGGGTTTTCCTCACTCTTTTAGGACTACATCCTCTCTAAATAGAGGTTCCCCTCCCTTACAGTTTCAGCATATGTGGGCCACTGCAGCTATCACCATCAACACAAACACAGATTGCCTGGGGTAGGAGAGGAAAGAGGAAATGTTTCAAAAAGAGGAGTTTCTTTTACTCTTGAGCATTAGAAGTTTCTTTTCCCACTCCCACTAGAATTAAGAGGGTTTATCCTGGAGTTCTCTCTGTCCAGGCCTGATGCCCACTTTCAAGTTTGGGTTGCTTTGAGTCCAGTCCAGGGATACTAGAAATAAAAGGGAAAATTCCCAGCTGGATTGATGGTACTTCAAATTCTGGTCTTCTCTAATCCACCTGCTACTATTTATTTTTCAGAGTCTTCCACTCTAAGCATCTGTCCAGGTTTTCAGTGTTTAGTGGGCAAGGCTGAGCAGAATGTGCTTACTCTGTTTTCCAGAATTGGAACCATCATCACCCCCACCCTCCAGAGCAAATCTTTTTAAATGTAATGGTCATATAGTATTTTGATGTGTTTTATAAAGTAACACAGTTCCTGACTCCATGTTTTAAGGATGAAGTTCGAGTAGGTGTTGGAGTAATAATTTTTTTTTTTTTTTTGAGACAGAGTCTCACTATGTTACCCTCGGTAGAGTGCTGTGGCTTCACAGCTCACAGCAACCTCACACTCTGGGGGTTAAGCGATTCTCTCTTGCCTCAGCCTCCCTAGTAGCTGGGACTACAGGCCCCTGCCACAATGCCCAGCTATTTTTTGGTTGCAGATGTTATTGTTGTTTAGCATGCCCGGCCGGGCTTGAACACAGCCAGCCTTGGTGTATGTAGTTGGCGCCCTACTTACTGAGCTATGGGTACCGAGCCTAATAATTATTTTAAAAAGGTAATTTGGTTTGGTTTACAGAAAAGTATTAAGTAACTCTAGGCCAGGCACAGTGGCTCATGCCTGTAATCCCAGCACTCGGGGAAGCTGAGGCAGGTGGATCACCTGAGCTCACAGGTTCAAGACTAGTTTAAGTAAGAGCAAACCCTGTCTCTAAAAATAGCTGGGCATTGTGGTGGGTGCCTGTAGTCCCAGCTACTTGGGAGGTGAGGCAAAAGAATCGCTAAACCCAGGAGTTTGAGGTTGCTGTGAGCTGTGACGCCACTCTACTAAGGGCAACAAAGTGAGACTCTGTCTCAAAAAAAAAAAGTATATATATATATATATATATAGTAGCCCTAAGATATTACTATAATGTGGCAAAAATCATGACAACGGTATATAAATGACAGCGGTAGTCTGAGAAATATGCTTAACAAGCTAAAAGACACATTATTTATTTATTTATTTATTTTTATTTTTATTTTTTTGCAGTTTTTGGCCAGGGCCAGGTTTGAACCTGCCACTTCTGGTATATAGGGCTGGTGCCCTATTCCTTTGAGCCATAGGCGCTGCCCAAAAGACACTTTATTTATTTATTTATTTTTGAGACAGAGCCTCAAGCTGTCCCCCTAGGTAGAGTGCTATGGAATCACAGCTCACAGCAACCTCCAACTTCTGGGCTCAAGCGAGTCTCCTGCCTCAGCCTCCCAAGTAGCTGGGACCACGGGCACCCGCCACAACGCCCGGCTATTTTTTGGTTGCAGCCGTCATTGTTGTTTTGGCGGGCCCGGGCTGGATTTGAACCCACCACCTTAGGTGTATGTGGCTGATACCTTAGCCACTTGAGCCACAGGCACCAAGCCAAGACACTTTATTTTTAAAGCTACTTCTGAATAGTTCTATTTTCATAATAGCATTACTAATGTACATTATAAATTCATATAAAATAAAATCCACATGAACCTGCTTTATACGATTTGCCTTCTGTACAGTCTACAGAACACTAAGAAAGAATAAGGAAGGTCATTCAGGGACCTGTAAACAAAATTATCCTCCAGAAGATAGGTCTGAGGAACTTGGAAAGAAGGACAGAATGTAAAAGGATTCCACAGACATTAGCCAGTAAATGAAAAGGCCATGAATTCAGAAGTTATCCTCTTAGAAGTTTACCTAACTTAACCTAGAGTATAAGGAACTCTTCCCTTGGTATTCCTATAATATCTTCTTCCCACCCAATATTAGGTAGGCCTAGTTATAATCCCTGGTTCCCTCTATTTACCTGAAGTCCTTAAGACTCATAATTTAGTGTCATCTTTGTAACCCAGACATCACACAGAGATGTATATAGTTCATCAGTGAGTGAGGATTCAAGGGATGATGAAAAGGGACGAAACCATGTTTAGCACAGTGATTATTTCATTAGTTACTGAAATAATGACTTCTCTCTCAGTAGAAGCAGCTGCTATACATTCAACTCTATGTTAGTGTCAACTAGGGATTTAGCAGACATCATAAAGACTGATAATAAGGACAAAATGCAAATGATGTTTGTATGTGTGGCATGCGGTGATTGTGCCAAGGAGCAGTTTTCAGTATTCTAGGGACTCTGCCCATACCTAGCCTAGCATTGCTGAGTGATGACTCAGGCATTCTCTTGGCTGTTGAACAAAGTCTGTCCCTAATTAGAGACCTACCAAGACCGAAGGAAAACGCATTCTATGGTGACAGATTTTTCCCCACTTTATAATGGGGTGCAATCAATATTACATCGTCACCAAGCTTGTAGTAAAAGAGATATTTGCATAATAATGTGCATCTAAGCTTGTCTGCTCCAGCTCCTTTATTATTTTAAACGAAGTCACCCCATTTACACATTCTGAGATCACTGTGTTCCCCTTCTCAGTGATGGTTCCCTATCTCAAGACTCCTTCCTCTACACCACTTCCTGTACCCTGTTAATCACCAAGTCCTATTGGTTCTTCCTTAGGAACTTTGATTCTACTTCTTTCCATCACATCTTTACAATGACCAGTAAGACTCCCTTCCTCTCTGATCTCAGCTCTCATTACTCTCTCCTCACTTATTCTTTTTTTTTTTTTTTTTTTTTTTGAGACAGAGCCTCAAGCTGTCCCCCTGGGTAGAGTGCCGTGGCATTACAGCTCACAGCAACCTCCAACTCCTAGGCTCAAGCGAGTCTCCTGCCTCTGCCTCCCAAGTAGCTGGGACCACAGGCGCCCGCCACAACGCCCGGCTATTTTTTGGTTGCAGCCGTCATTGTTGTTTGGCAGGTCCGGGCTGGGGATTCGAACCTGCCACCTTAGGTGTAGGTGGCTGGCGCCTTAGCTGGTTGAGCTATAGGCGCTGAGCCTCCTCACTTATTCTTTATCAGTCACAATGGCCTCCTCACTGTTCGCCAACATACCAGGCACTCTCTCATCTCAAACCTCTGCAGTTCTGCCTAGAATGCTCTTCCCTCAGATTTCCATGTCTTGCTTCCGTACTTTGATCAGATGTGTGATCAGAAGCTACTTTCTCAGTGAAGTCTTCCCTGGTCATTCTATATAAAATTGTTCCCCACTTAACACTCCCTTATCTCTCTCCATTTGTCTTCCTCCCTGGCAATTATCACTACCTAAACATAGTCTATATTTGGTTATTTATTGTACTTCTCCCCTCTCGACTATAAGCTCCATGAAGAAAGGAGTTCTGTTTTGGTCACAGCTGTATCCTAAGTACTTGGAACAGCACCTAGCAAAAAACATGTTCAGTAACTATTTTCTAAAATAATGAACAAAACTACCTTCACCAGCAAGGCACAGTGGCTCATGCCTATAATCCTAGCACTCTGGGAGACTGAGACAGGAGGATCAGTTGAACTCAGGATTTTGACACCAGCCTGAGCAAGAGTAAGACCCTGTATCTACTAAAATAGAAAAGTTAAGCTGGGTGTGGTGGCTCATGCCTGTAATACCAGCACTTGGGAGGCTGAGACAGGTGGACTGCCTAAGTGCACAAGTTTGAGACCAACGTGAGCAAGAGTGAAACCTTGTGTCTAAAAAATAGCTGGGCACTGTAGTGGGCGCCTATAGTCCTAGCTACCTGGGAGGCTGAGGCAAGAGAATTACTTGAAGCCAAGAGTTTGAGGTTGCTATGAGCTAAGACACCATGGCACTCTACCAAGGGTGACAAAGTGAGACTCTATCTCCAAATAAATAAATAAATAAATAAATAAAATAGAAAAGTTAACCAAGCGTGGCAGTGGACACCTATAATCCCAGCTACTTGGGAAGCTGAGACATAAGGATCTCTTGCACCCAAGAGTTTGAGGTTGTTATGAGCCATAATGACACCAGGGCACTCAACTCCAGGGCGACAAAGTGAGACTCGGTCTCAAGAAAACAAAACAAGTAAACAGACAAAACTATCTCCACATCCCTTGCCTCTAATCTAATTCAGACTATCATCAGTTCTGGGCTACTTTACTGTAACTGCCTTTTTTTTTTTGAAACGGAGCCTCAAGCTATCCCCCTGGGTAGAGTGCCATGGCATCACACTCACAGCAACCTCCAACTCCTGGGCTCAAGTGAGTCTCCTGACTCAGCCTCCCAAGTAGCTGGGACTACAGGCGCCCGCCACAGCGCCTGGCCATTTTTTGGTTGCAGCCATCATTGTTGTTTGGCGGGCCCGGGCTGGGGATTCGAACCCGCCACCTTAGGTGTATGTGGCTGGCGCCTTAGCCGCTTGAGCCACAGGTGCCAAGCCACTGTAACTGCCTTTTACTGGATCTTCCTCTATTCAGCCTAAAATCCAAAATGTCATTTTCATTGTCTGGAGATAAAGTCCCAAGTCTTCAACATGGTTCACCAAGTTTTTCGTGCTCTGATCCTGCATACCTCTCTAGTCTACCCCTCTTTCCTTACAGTATGACTATGCTCCAGCTATTCTAAAGCATTTTTAGTTCCCCTAAGGAACTATTCTCTTACTTTCTGAAAGGACTTTCCCAATTAACTGCTCCCTCCTCTACCGGGTTCTCATCATTCCCCTGGCTACCCACTCCTTCCTTAATTTGACTCTTACTTATCCTTTACATCTTCTTATAGTCATTTCTTCCTCCAGAATACTTTCCCCAACTCCTCCAAAACTTGGTTCAGTGTACCTTCTATGTACTCAGAGCATACGTGTACTTTCTCTTATTTAGCATCTACCATGTTGCACTATAATTGGCTGTTTGCTTGACTGTACTCCAACTACAACAAATCTGAGGCAGACACAGTGCCAAGAACACAGCAGGCACTTAATAAACTTTGTTAAATGAAAGACTGAATGAATAAATAAACAACTTTCTACTTTAGTGTCCTCTTTGACAAATTAGTAATTGCAATGTCTAAGCTTCTTTTCATATACCCTCAAAAGAGAAAAAATTATTCTGATAAAAAATTGAGAAGGCAAAAGTAACTTTTTAATTGGGGTTTTAAAAACAGGATAATCTCTCAGATCAAATAGATACTTTTTAAACCATGATGAAAGAAAAGGTCCAAGAAAAACCAGAACACCAATGGAAATAGTTACAGACAATATAAAAAGTTATAAAGTGTTTAAAATAATCTCTACCTAAATGTTGTATACCCTAGAATACTTTACATATTGGCCAGAACTACTAGCCAATAGTTCCACCTACAGAATTAGTAGACCTAGGCAACAACCATTAATGGCTACTCACATGGAAATATATATTAGTAATTATTGGCTCAGCACCCATAGCTCAGCAGTTAGGGCACTACCACATACAACAAGGCAGGCAGGTTTGAATCCTGTCTGGGCCAGCTAAACAACAATGACAATGGCAACAAGAAAAAAATAGTGGGGCATTGTGGGTGCCAGTAGTCCCAGCTACTTGGGAGGCTGAGGCAAGAGAATCATTTAAGCTTAAGAATTAGAGGTTGCTGTGAGCTGTGACACTACAACACTCTGAAGAGAGGGACATAATGAGACTCTGTCTCAAAAAATAATAATAATAATAAATTATTATTATTAAATACTTCTTCCAATAAAAAAAGGAATCTGAATCTAGCATCTAAATTTTAACTATCAATTTATAAATAGCATAGTAAAGCATATAATAAATGTTTACTGACACCACTGTGATTCCATTACCAATAGTCAAACTGAAGGAAATTCTACAGGAAAAATAACTCAGCTTCTTTCTTTCTTTATTTCTTTCTTTTTTTTGAGACAAAGTCTCACTCTGTCACCTTGGATAGAGTGCAGTGGCATCATAACTCAAGCAACCTCAAACTCTTAGGCTCAAGTGATCCTCCACAGTAGCTGGGACTACAAGCACCCACCACAATGCTATGCTATTTTTTAGAGACAGGGTCTTGCTTTTGGTTAGGCTGGTCTCAAACTCTGGAGCTCAAGAAATCTACCTGCCTCCCCCTCCCTGGGATTTCAGGTATGAGCCACTGACACTTTAAAATTTAAATATATATTTATTTTGTTTGTATGTCTTTCATTATGATGAATTTTTATCTACTTTTTCATATGAATTATCAATTCATTTGACAATTATACATATAATTGTCAATTATATGTATAACACAGAATACTATTAAGCCATAAAAAAGGCAGAGATTTTTGTATCCTTTCTTACAATTTGGATGGATTTGGAGAACACTCTCCTAAGTATCACGAAAATGGAAAAATTAAGCATCACATGTACTTAATACTAATTTGAAACCTGTACATGAACAAACAATGTGCTCACATGAGAGAAAAACTTGGTCTTTACCTCACAAATGCAAACAATGTGGCAGAGCCCATAGCTCAGTGGGTATGGCTACATACACCCAGGCTGGAGGGTTCAAACCCCACCCAGGCCAGCTAAACAATGACAACTGCAACAAAAAAATATCCAGGCGTCTGTAGTCCCAGCTACTTGGGAGGATGAGGCAAGAGAACTGCTTAAGCCCAAGAGTTTGAGGTTGCTGTGAGCTGTGACGCCACCGCACTCGACTGAGGGTGACATAATGAGACTCTGTCTCAAAAAAAAAAAAAAAGCAAACAATGTAACCTAATTGTATATAAATTTGTGTTAATGTGAAATTTAAAAAGAGGAATGAATTCAAATATCCCTCTTGCTTCTTAAAACTAGTCATCCTTTCCATTCCATTGCTATCCCCTTTCCCTAAATCTAGGCCCTTAACACTGCAAGTCTACATTATTACTGCTTTTTTTTTTTGAGACAGAGTCTCACCCTGTTGCCCAGGCTAGAGTGCTATGGCATCAGCCTAGATAGCAACAATTCAAACTCCTGGGCTCAAGTGATCCTCCTGCGTTAGCCTCCCAAATAGTCCAGACAACAAGTGCCTGCCATAACACCTGGCTAATTTTTTTATTTTTAGTACAGACAGGGTCTCACTCTTGTTCAGGTTGGGCTAGAAATCCTGAGCTCATGCGGCTCAAGTGATCCTCCAGCCTCAGCCTCCCGGAGTGTTAGGATTATAGGCTTGACCACCAGACCATCCTATATTATTACTAGTTTAACTGCTAGAGGATCTTGATGCCTCTGACCTTGTGGATCTGACCACAATGAATCTTAACTATTATCACTATATTAAATAAAAACAACATTCTCATCCTACACTGTATTTCTCTGCTTAAAAACCCATAACAGCTATCTAACATCCAATAGATAGTCTAATGGAAAGCATATTGATTTCAGAAATCTATCTCAGACCTGGCATTACCTTTTACTAGTTGTGTGATTTTAAATTTGTTATTTTACTTTTCTGAATTTATTTCCATATTCATTAAAATAAAGTATAATTATCTATATTCTTTGTAGAGTTGCTGTGATGATTACATAAAATAATTTATGTGATAGTGCTTAGCATACAGAAAATACTCAAAAAAATTAGATGAATAGCATTAATGTGAATGAACTGTCTAAGCTTCAATATAATTTGAAGGAATTTTTTTTTTTTTTTTTTTTTGAGACAGAGCCTCAAGCTGTCCTCCTGGGTAGAGTGCTGTGGTATTACAGCTCACAGTAACCTCCAACTCCTGGGCTTAAGCGAGTCTCCTGCCTCCGCCTCCCAAGTAGCTGGGACCACAGGTGCTTGTCTATTTTCTTTTTATTGCAGTTGTTCATTGTTGTTTGGTGGGCCTGGGCTGGATTCGAACCCGCCACCTTAGGTGTATGTGGCTGGCACCTTAGCCAGTTGAGCCACAGGTGCTGAGTCTGAAGGGATTTTTAAATTAGAGAAAAGTAAGTGCCTAACACAATTCCTGGTATGTTGCATGACTTTGATAATACATGTTTAACTTTGGACTTTCAGTAAAACACAACAGAATGAATACACACATTTACTTCCTCTCCCTCTTAAAACCCCAATAAAAATCACAATAAAGTAGTAAAAAGGGGCATGACTTCATAAGGACAGAAAGAATGTGAGAAAATGATATACTAGGAAATAAGAAATTTCATGAAAATTATGGAAGCTAGAAAGTATATGGAGGAATGGAAACTGTAACAGACAGGAGTGTGCTAAAACTTAAATGCTGCCTACACCAAGAAGAAATAAACAAAAAACAAGTTGGTTAGAACTTCAGGACATGGAAAGCCTCAGGAATTGGAGGCTCCTCATACCTCTGATGTGAAGGTAGAGGTAAGGTATAAGACCAAAGTTTGGTTGAACACTTTTTTTTTTCAAAGTGAGACTCTGTCACCCTCAGTTGGTTGAACACTTTTTTTTTTCAAAGCGAGACTCTGTCACCCTCAGTAGAGTGCCATAGTGTCATAGCTCGCAGCAACCCCAAACTCTTGGGTTCAAGCGATTCTCCTGGCTCAGTCTCCCAAGTAGCTGGGACTATAGGCGCCCACCACAATGCACAGTTATTTTTTAGAGGTAGGATCTCGCTTCGGTTCAGGCTGGTCTCAAGCCTGTGAAGCTCAGGCAATGCACCTGCCTCGGCCTCCCAGAGTGCTGGTATTACAGGCCTGAGCTACCATGCCGGCCTGGTTGAACACTTTCATAAGTATCCCCCCAAATTTCTCTTTCCTCAGTCTCCTAAAGCCCTTAGACATTCTGGCTGGGCATAGTGGCACACATACCTATAGTTCCAGGAGACTGGGGCAGGAAGATCACCTGAGCCCAGGAGTTTGAGGCTACACTTTGCTATGATTTAGTCACTGCACTCCAGCCTGGGTGGCCGAATGAAATTCCATCTCTTAAAAAAAAAAAAATTCTGGACGGCGCCTGTGGCTCAAAGGAGGAAGGCACCTGCCCTATAAGCTGGAGGTAGTAGATTCAAATCCAGCCCCAGCCAAGAATTGCAAAAAAAAAAAAAAATTCTTATCTTTGGTACACCAGACAACCAGGCACAGCCAAGAATGGGGTTCCCGGGTGGTAGCAGTACAATAGACAACAGCCATTTGGTTCATTTGTTTTTTCTGATTAAAAAGTTCCTTTCACATCTTCAATGAAGGAAAGCCAAAATGCCACCCAATTTTTAAAAAAGAACTTCTACTAAAGTGCATCTTAAAATTAATCTTTAGAGAAAATTTGGGTCATTCGCATTTTGAATGTCAGTTTCTTCTCCATTAATATTCTAATGGTATTCCCAATTATCTGCACTTAGAAATGGATGAAGTTAGTGTTAACATCAACATCAAATGGCTGTATTAGTTAACCTTCAAGTCATTATTAAGTGATTCAATCTAATGAGCCAAGTAATGTCTTTCTGTATAAAAGTCTATCAAACAAATTACAGGGTCTTGGGAGCAACTCACCAGGCAAAGAAAATCTGACACATGTAAGAACATTTTTCTTCAAATAATAAAAAACAACTAGAATAAACTTAATATCCACTGGTATTTAATTTTCTTTAAATTTCTTGACAAAATTGGCACTAATTTTAAGGGCAAAACAAGATTAAATCAACCACAACAAGAATGACAAGATAGGCCCTTCTTTTTTTTTTTTTGAGACAGAGTCTCACTATGTTACCCTCTGTAGGGTACCATGATGTCACAGCTCACAGCAACCTCAGACTCTTGAGCTTAAGCAATTCTCTTGCCTCAGCCTCCCAAGTAGCTGGGACTATAGGTGCTTGTCTATTTTCTTTTTATTGCAGTTGTCATTGTAGTTTGGCTGGCCCAGGTCAGGTTCAAACCCACCAGCCTCAAGATATGTGGTTGGTGCCATAACCACTGTGCTATGGACGCCAAGCCTGGATAGGCCCTTCTTTATTGCAATATTAGAATTTCATGTAAGATTTGAAAAATCCCTATTAGTTGGTGCCTTTTTTTTTATAATCAAAAAATCATTGGCTGGGTGCGGTAGATCAAACCTGTAATCCTATCACTCTGGGAAGCTATAGCAGGAGGATGGCTTAAGTTCAGGAGTTCAAGACCAGCCTGAGCAAGACCCTGTCTCTACAAAAAATAGAAAAATTAGCCAGGCATCATGGCATGTGGCTGTAATCCCAACTATTTGGGAGGCTAAGGCAGAAGGATTGCTTGAGCTCAGGAGTTGGAGGTTGCAACGAGCTATGATGATGTCAGTGCACTCTGGCCAGAGCAAGACTGTCTCAGAAACAAAAAAATCACAAAATGTTGGCTTGGTGCCTGTAGCACAGTGGTTACAGTGCCAACCACACGCACTGAGACTGGCGGG
>NW_003852426.1:12446090-12459787 GCF_000181295.1 Otolemur garnettii
AAAAAAAAAAAAAAAATCACAAAATGTCAAGCCACTCTATTCTCAGCACTCAGCTATTGAGAAACACTAGTCAGTGTTTAAGATCCACAGTGGGCATTAAATCTGAGATTCCCCTCATGAGGGAGCTGTGTCCAGTGCAAAGGACTCAAAAACTGGACTGGAAGCTGGCATATAAGCTCTATCAGGGTGGATATTTTTTGGCTTTCATCTTGTTCACTGCCTTGTTTATCTTGAACAAGGCTGGAACATAGCTGGTGTTCACTTAATACTATAAAATAAAGTCTGTCCTGAATGGTCCTTTCTAAAGTTGGGAATAAACCATAAAAAGAGCATTCTTAGTTTGGTATTTGTCAGTGGGAGAGGGCACCATAACTTTCTAGCCTACAGTGGGGTCATTACAATATTTGGATGTAGAAACAAATCATGGTGCTTTGCTCATAGCAAATCTAGTGAAGATCTTGAAAAGCGTTATTTTACATTTTAGCAGATCTTTTTAACATGGGGATTAAGGAAGATGGCTGCATTCTCCTGTCTGCTTCTGCATTCACTCAGTTGCATATATGTAGCCTCTGGAAGACTTCACTGCACACTCATGAGAGAATAACGATGGAAAAAGCAAATAACATTTTAGTATTATAAATAGTTCCATCAGTCCCTGAAAGGGGCCCAGGAGCTCTTAGAACACCTTCTAAGATACTGTTTTAACAGACATGCACAATAAGAGCCATAACTTTTCTGATCAACATTCAGAAGAGATTCTCAAGCTAGGGAAAGAGGTTAAAAAAAAAAGTAAAGAGGATAGAGAGAGGAAAACACAACTGATTACTACATGCAGCCATACTTACAGGAAGGCCAAGACATTTTAACAGTATACTTGGTACTTTAAATGTCACTTACTCTTTGTACTTCACCAAATTTCAATAGAAAATGAATTGCCATTAGGAGAAAAGTCAGTGCTTCTCTCTGACAAGGTAGACCCCAGAAGAAAAACCATGTACTATAACTCCTTCCAGTTCCCATATAAGCGTCGATTGTTAATGTACATTTACTTTTTAGGGAATCATTTATAAGTGACATTCTAATTATAAGACCTGTAGGTCACCTTCTTTCTGGCTTTTCTTCTCTTGCACAACTCTCTACTGACTGTCATCCAAATATTATTTAACAGGACAAAAGAGAAATTTCCAATCATTAATCAGTTCCAAACTGCTGTACAGTTCAATCTTTCTGTTTGCTTGTTTCTATGAATAGCTGCTAAATGGTAATTTACAAATCAACACACTCTAATCCCTTCTAAACATGTATTGTTCTATAGCTAGTTCAGGTGATTTTTATCTACTACAAATGATTCATAACAAAGCAAAACAGCAATTGTCATTTAAGCATGGTAAAGAAAAATAATTATTTTTGAATAATCATCTCACATCATCATTTTTCCTATATTTAAGAAGGTACATGATTTCAGGCAGGGCATGGTGGCTCACACCTGTAATCCTAGCACTCTGGTAGGCTGAGGTGGGTAGATTGCTTCAGTTCAGGAGTTCTAGACAAGCATAAGCAAAAGTGAGCCCCCGTCTCTACTAATAAAATAGAAAACCTTGCCAGGCATTGTGGTGGGCACCTGTAGTCCCAGCTACTCAGGAGGCTAAGGCAAGGGATAGCTTGAGCCCAAGAGTTTTTGAGGTAGTTAGGAGGTTTGATGCCACGGCACTCTACCCAATGGACAGAGTGAGACTCTGTCTTAAAAAAAAAGAAGAAGAAAATATATAATTTCAAATTTTCATTCCCACAGGCAAGTAAAAACAAATTATTTATGACAACTTTTCCAGGAGGTCTTTAGTTTTCATGCCTTATTTCAATTTACACCCACCCTAGCAAACCTTCTAAGAGTTTATGAACCAGACCAGTGCTTCCCTAGTCAATAATATAGACCCAGGTTAAAATCCTGAAGCTGCTACTTGCATTGTGACTTTGGGCAAGTTACTTAACCTTCATCTCTTCATTTTTTTTTAAATGAAGATAACAACAGTATCTACCTCATAAATGGATGACAGGGTTAAATGAAATGATGAATAAATGAGGAAAGCATTTAAAACACCATCAGACACATAGTAAATAATAAATGTTAATATCTGGTTTTGTATTTTAGTCTTCTAAAGCAGCCTCACTATAGTCTCAGCAGATAGTTTATAACAATCTAATAGAGGTTCAGAACAATTCAAGAAGAAAATACTAAAAGTATATATTTTTTCCAAATATCTTTCCTTCTTTTTTTTTTTTTTTTTTTTTTGAGACAGAGCCTCAAGCTATCCCCTTGGGTAGAGTGCTGTGGCATCACGCTCACAGCAACCTCCAACTCCTGGGCTCAAGCGAGTCTCCTGCCTCCGCCTCCCAAGTAGCTGGGACTACAGGCGCCCGCTCCAACGCCTGGCCATTTTTTGGTTGCAGCCATCATTGTTGTTTGGCGGGCCCGGGCTGGGGATTCGAACCCGCCACCTTAGGTGTATGTGGCTGGTGCCTTAGCCGCTTGAGCCACAGGCGCCAAGCCAATATCTTTCCTTCTTAAAATAGGTAATGATCTGTACCACCTAAGAAAGTACTGACAAGCCATGAAAAGCTCAAAGACATTTTTAAAACTACTTTGATTCTGTGCAACAAGAAAAGAAAACTCAAGATGGCATGTCCTTCCAAATAGATTGGTGGAATCTTAACAGAACGTTTGACACAGCTACCTAGAAACGTGGGAATTGTGCATCCTGCTTTGACAAAATATTTTTACAGGCAAGAAAATTATGATAGTCTGAAGATATGCAGTAAGAGGTGTATAACTCTCCACTTACACACAATACAGCAGCATACTTAGAAATGAAGCCAAAGAATATATATTTGTAAAAATATTTTTCAATCTTTTGCTAGCATAGTTAACCTTATTTGAGATGGTTTAACTTTTAGAGTTTTTCAGAGGAAAATTCACATGTAGATACATAAAAATGCTAACTAGGATATACAGAGTGTTCCAAAAAAATGTATACACATTTTATGAAAAGAAAATACTGTACTAAAACTATAATACTTAATCACATTTCTCTAATTACAAGAGATACACATACAGGATACAATATACACAATAACAAACATGAATATATATTACATATTATAATTTTAATACAGTGTTTTCCTTTCTTAAAATATGTTACATTTTTTGGCACCCTCTGCATATGAGAATAATAGCTAATGTTTACTGAACACTTATCATGTTCCAGACACTAAAGTTTTTACATGGAATAACTAATACACTCATCATCACTGTGAGATAGGCATTTAGTTGTCCCCACCTTATACCCAAGAAATTGAGGCATACAGAGATTAATTTGCTCAAATGTCAAATTAATAGTGGCTAGTTAAAAATAGTCTGGCTCCAAACCCATGCTTTGAACCACTAGGCAAATAACACTGCACAAATACATGCCATATATTTATATACCCTTGAGAGGGGCTAAGGTTCAGGTAGAGGGTTTTGGCTATCTATAATGTTTGAATTATTGACAATAAGAATGGATAGACTTAAGTAATTAAACACTTTGTGAACATTTTATTGGGGATTCTCTCTGTACAATTCTATTTGATTACCACCTGACACACATCCGCACTTGCTCAAACGAACAGGATCCCCATAGTGAGACTAACATCAAAACAGTCGAGGCTGGGTGTGGTAGCTCATGCCTATAACCCTAGCACTCTGGGAGACCATAGTGAGTAGATCACCTGAGCTCACAAGTTCAAGACCAGCCTGAGTAAAAGTGAGACCTCATCTCTAAAAATAGCCAGGCATTGTGGCAGGCACTTGTAGTCCCAGCAATTAGGGAGGCCAAGGCAAGAGCATCACTTGAGCTCAAGAGTTTGAGGTTGCTGTGAGCTATGATGCCACTGCACTCTACTGAGGGCAATAAAGTGAAACTCTGTCTCCAAAAAAATAATAAAAAATAAAAATAAATAAAACTAAAACAGTTGATAGTATTTGGAGAAAAAGAAAGAGTTGAATTGTGAATTATTCAATGAGTGAACAATTCTTTACGGGTCACAACAGACATGGTCCCTATCCAACCACCAATATGTCTCAAGACCTATCCTAGACTTGTTTTAGTATGGTTGCTGGTCTCCAGGTCCCATTTTATCTTGGAATATGTTTATATCCCCTCTTAGTTTAAGGTAATTCAAGGTACTGGAAAATTCACAAAGTGTAGATGGAAGCAAGTGATGAAAGTTCAGAACAGGGATAAAACAAAGAGTGATAAATCATTTAACAGTATACCCACCTCAGCCACATACTACAGATTGACCATACCTAATACTACGAAGAGTTTTCATTAAAAATGTCTTATTATAGGTTTATTTCTTACCCATTAAGTAAGTTTTTTCCACCTTCTTCCATATTATTCCACAGTCCCTGGTTAAGTTTCCTCTTCTCTATTAACTATGGAGGGAGAAACAATTGAAATAATCTGTTAGGCTGGGAAAATGGCAAGAAGAAAGCGATTTCATGAATTTTATTTACAAATTTAGAAAAGGATAAACATATTACAATGCTGTGAACTCCCTATAAATCCTCAAAACTTATGTAAAAGTGAAAGAAACTATGATTTTTTTTAAACTAAGACCAATCAAAAATTCAGTTATTTATGGACAGGCAGATCTATAAATAAAATATTAAAGGTCTACACCTGAAAAAAATGTACCTCTGCATTTGTTTAGGGTTTAAAGGTTACACATTGTCTTTACATATAACATGAAACCATCTGGGGAAAAAAAGTTCATGGTAACAAAAATACAAGTATCAAAAGCTAAAATTACATCATCCCTAATCATCAGAAAAATGCCAATCAAAACCACCCCGAGATATCACCTAACCGAGATATCAGTGAGAACAGCCCACATCACAAAGTCCCAAGGCTGCACATGCTGTTGTGGATATGGAGAGAAGAGAACACTTTTATACTATTAGTGGGACTGCAAATTAATACAGCCTTTATGGAAAGAAGTATGGAAAAATCCTCAAAGAGCTAACAGTAAACCTTCCATTTGATCCCACAATCCCATGACTAGGTATCTACCCAGGAGAAAAAAATCATTTCACCACAAGGACATTTGCACTAGGATGTTCATCTCAGCTCAGTTCATAATTAGCAAGATATGGAATTGATCCAAGTGCCCATCAACTCAGGAATGGATTAGTAAACTGTGGTATATGTGTACCGTGGAATACTATTTAGCCATAAAAAGATGGAGACTTTACATCTTTTATTAACCTGGATAGAGCCGAATCACATTCTTCTTAATGAAGTATCATAAGAATGGAAAAGTATCCAATATATGTAATACTAATATGAAACCAATAAACAACTACATGTCCACAGGAAAGAAAAATGCAACTTACTTCAAGGGAGGTAAAGGGGGCAAGAGGGGAGGAGAGAAAGGGGATGAGAGGGGAGAAGAGAAAGGGGAGAGGAGAAGGAGGGAACTTAGTAGGCTCTCACCTAATGGATATAACGTAAGGGTATATAGCACACTCCGTGAGTGAAGGACTCAATTACAACTCGAACTTTACCTAACAAAGGCAACCAGGATAACCTAATCATTTGTGCCCTCAATTAATCTGAATTTAAAAAAAAAAAGAAATTTAAAAAATAGAGGGAACAGGCTAGCAAGAAAAAGAAAAAAGCTAAAATTAGCTAGATGTGGTGTCTCAAACCTGTAAATCCTATCACTCTGGGAAACCAAGGCCAGAGTTTCCTTTCAGTTCAGAAGTTCGAGGCCAGCAAGAGCAAGACTCGGCACTCATCCCCCCTCAGCAACTGAGTAAGAGACTGTTTCCAGAAACAAAAAGAGGGGGGCAAGACCCATCTCTACTAAAAATAGGAAAACCAGGCTCCGCACCTGTAGCATAGCAGTTATGGTGCCGTCCACATGTACTGAGGGTGACAGGTTCGAACCTGGCTGGGACTGCTAAACAACAATGACAACTGCAACAAAAAAAAATAGCTGGGCATTGCGGTGGGCACCTGTAGTCCCAGCTACTTGGGAGGTTGAGGCAAGAGAATCGCTTAAGCCCAAGAGTTGGAGGTTGCTGTGAGCTGTGACACCACAGCACTCTACCGAGAGCAACATAATGAAACTCTGTCTCCAAAAAAAAAAGGGAAATCAGGGGGGAGTTATAGTGGGTAACTAAAGTCCCAATTACTCTGCAGGCTTGAGCCCAGGAGTCTGAGGTTGCTGTGAGGTAGGCTGACGCCATGGCATTCTAGCCTGGGCAACAGAGTTAAGACTCTGTCTCAAAAAAACAAAAACAAAAACAAAAAAAACTGAAATTATTGATTTAGGTAAAATTACATGTATAATCATTTTTTAGGTTTCTGACACTTTATTCAGGAAGCAGGACTCAATAAAGCTTGAACTTGGTATGCTCAGCCACCATGTAACAGGATGGAAAATTCTCACTCTGTCACCCCATTGGAGTACAGTGGCCTGATTACAGCTTATCATAAATGTGAGTAGCTGGGACTACAGGTATGACAACACCTTTTTTCTTTCTTTTTTTTTTTTTTGGAGACAGACACTCACTTTGTTGTTCCAGGCTAGAGTACCATGGAGTCAACTAACAGCAACCTCAAACTCCTGGGCTCAAGTGACCCTCCTGCCTCAGCCTCCCAGTAGCTGGGACTACAGCCATATTAACCATGGCTAATTTTTCTACTTTTTTATTTTTTTTAGAGACAGGTTCTCACTCTTGCTCAGGCTGGTCTGTAACTCCTGAGCTCAGGTAATCCCTCCTCTTCCTCCCAGATTGCTAGGGTTAAGGTATGAATCATCACACCCAGCCCACTATTTTTTTAAATTATTTTTTGTAGAAACAGGGTATCACTTTGTGTCCAGGCTTGTCTCTAACTCCTGGCCTCAAGTGATCCTCCTGCCTTGGTCTCCTAAATTACTGGGATTACAAGCATAAGCCACCATATCTGGCCTGAAAAATTCTCTACTTTGCCATGCTAACAACCAACACAGGAATTCCTCTTGGAAGAACCTTTGTGAAAATAAGTTCCTATATAATATGGGCCCTCACCTCTCATGTCCAGGCCCCTTGAATGGGTATAAATGGGGGTTTGACATTTATAAAATGTCCCTCTTTCCTATCCAAATGACCCAACTTTCAATATAAAAACACCAAAAACAGGTGGTGCCTATGGCTCAAAGGAGTGGGGCACTGGCCCCATATGCTGGAAGGTGGCAGGTTCAAACCCAGCCCTGGCCAAAAACTGCCAAAAAAAACTTTAAAGTTAACGTACATTTACATTCAAGTTACTTTGGTAATTTTGCATGCTCCCCAAAATGTGACTATAGGCTGGGCACAGCAGCTCCCACCTGTAATCCTAGCACTCTGGGAGTCTGAGGAGATCACTTGAGGCCAGAAATTCTAGCCCAAAAGCTAACTAAAATAATCAATTCTATTCTAAGTAGCACTTAGGATATGTAACCACATGAAGTTTAGGCTTAAAGCCCCAGTTAATCTGAAGAGTAATGACTTCAATAATTATAATGTTGATTTTATTTTTTTGGACACAAAGTGTCTCATTTTGTCTCCTTTGGTAGAGTGTCCTGGTGTCACAGCTCACAGCAATCTCAAACTCTTAGGCTCAAGCAATTCTCTTGCCTCAGCCTCCCAAGTACCTGGGCCTACAGGTGCCCACCACAACACCTGGTTATTTTTAGAGACAGAGTCTTGCTCTTGCTCAGGTTGGTACTGACCTGTGAGCTCAGGTAATCTACCCGCCTCACCCTCCCAGAGTGCTAGGATTACAGATGTGAGCCACTGCACTTGGCCATTTTATTTTTTTATTTTTTTGAGACAGTCTTACTTTGATACCCTCAGTAGAGTGCTGTGGCGTCACAGTTCACAGCAACCTCAAACTCTTGGGCTCAAGTGATCCTTTTGCCTCAGCCTCCTGAGTAGCTAGGACTACTGATGCCCACCACCACACCTGGCTATTTTTAGAGACAGGGTCTCCCTCTTGTTCAGGTTGGTCTAGAACTCATGTATTCAAGCAACCCACCTGCCTCAGCCCCCTAAATTGCCAGGATTACAGATGTGAGCCACCTCACTTGGCTACAACAGTGATTTTGAAATTATGAAGTCAACTCAATTCTGAAAACTATTAATAGGACCCCACACATTCAAATATTTTGAATCTAGGTCCCACTTACATCATTTAAAATTCTGTAATATGCTTTTGAATGGGAAGGAAGTGGAATTACAGATACAATATATAAAACAACTGGCTCGGCGCTTGTGGCTCAAGTGGCTAAGGCACCAGCCACATACACCTAAGGTAGCGGGTTCGAATCCAGCCTGGGCCCGCCAAACAACGACAGCTGCAACCAAAAAAAAAAAAAAAAATAGCCAGGTGTTGTGGCGGGCGCCTGTGGTCCCAGCTACTTGGGAGACGGCGGCAGGAGACTCGCTTGAGTCCAGGAGTTGGAGGTTGCTGTGAGCTGTGATGCCACGGCACTCTACCCAGGGGGACAGCTTTAGGCTCTGTCTAAAAAAAATATATATAATATATATATATATATAAAAAACAACTAAACATGTAGATGATATTCCTTTAAATGGTTATTGGAAACAAGGTCCCCAACAGTCGTGAAAGCATATTCCAAGCTTATCTAGTAGTAAAATTGCTGAACTCTTGGCTGTCTGGTGTCATGCAAAGCAAGAGTACAGGATGGAGTTACAGAGAGGAGTTACCACCACGGTGTCCATTTATTAGTATGAGACCTTACTTAACTTCTCAGGGTCTGTTTTCTAATCTACTTCATAGCTCTGACGTAAGCATTAAATGAGAATGAAGGTAAAACACTAGTATACTGCCTGGCGCATAGCTGATGACCAACAAAGGTTTTATTTCCTTCTGGTATCTTTCTGCCAAATGATAACATGATGATGATAGACAGATAGCTATTTACACGTAGATAGCCTTTAAATATTTTTTAATTTCAAAATATCAAGGGGGTACAAATGCTTTTCTGTTCTGTTTTGTTTTTGAGACAGTCTCAAGCCATCACCCTTGGTAGAGTACTGTTGTGTCACAGCTCACAGCAACCTCAAACTGTTGGGTTTAAATGATTCTCTTGCCTCAGCCTCCCAAGTGGCTAGGACTACAGGGAGGCACCCACCACAATGCCCAGCTATTTTTTTTGTTGTAGTTGTTATTGTTGTTTGGCAGGCCTGGGCTGGATTCAAACCCACCCGCTCTAGTGTATGTGGCTGACACCCTAGCCGCTGAGCTGCAGGCACTGAGCCTACACATGCTTTTGTTACATGGATACCCTTTATAATGCTTAAGTTGGGGCTTTTAGTGTACCCATCATCCAAATAGTGTTCATTGTACCCAACAGGAACAATTAACTTTATCCTTCCCCTACTCTCCCCTCCCCACTTCTTGATTTCCGATGACCTTTTACATCTCTTTGTGCCCATGTGTGCCCATTAATTAGTTCCATATTATTGGAGCATATGTGTGGTACTTCACTTAGAATAATGGTCTCCAGGTCCATACAAGTTGCTGCAAATGACATTATTTCACTTATTTTTATGGCTGAGTAGTACTCCATGGTATACATATGCCACACTTTCTTAATCCACTCACAAAATGATCAGGCATTTAGGTTGATCCCCCATCTTTGTGACTGAATTGTGCCATAATAAACATTTGAGTGCAGGTATCTTTTTGATAAAATGACTTCTTTTCCTTTGGGTAGATGCCCAGTAATGAGACTGCTGGGTCAAACAGTAGATCTACACTTATTTCTTTCATAAATCTTGAAACTGTTTTCTTTTTTTTGAGACAGAGCTTCAAGCTGTCCCCCTGGGTAGAGTGCCGTGGCATTACAGCTCACAGCAACCTCCAACTCCTGGGCTCAAGTGAGTCTCCTGCCTCTGCCTCCCAAGTAGCTGGGACCACAGGCGCCCGCCACAACGCCCGGCTATTTTTTGGTTGCAGCCGTCATTGTTGTTTGGCGGGTCCGGGCTGGGGATTCGAACCCGCCACCTTAGGTGTACGTGGCTGGCGCCTTAGCCGGTTGAGCCATAGGCGCCGAGCCGATACTGTTTTCCATAGCAATTATACAGCCTTTAGCATCTGCCAGACACTCATCTAAGCGCTATTATATATATTAACCCATTCAATCCTCACAAATATGAGATATTTTTATTCTCATTTTACAAGCAAGGACACTGCAGCACAAATAAGTTCCACAACTAATAAAATCTAAGTCCTTGCTCTTAAATACTAGCACCGAGAATGAATATCAAGGCTCAGCACCTGTAACTCAGCAGCTAGGGCACATACACCAGAGCTGGCGGGTTCGAATTCAGCCAGAGCCTACCATACAACAATGATAATTACAACCAGAAAGTAGCCAGGGGTTGCAGCGGGCGCCAGTAGTCCCAGCTACTTGGGAGACTGAGGCAAGAGAGTTTGAAGTTGCTGTGAGCTGTGACACCATGGCATTACCCAGGGTGACATACTAAGACTCTGTGTCAAAAAAAAAAAGAATGAATGTCAAGATGATAACAGCAATGCCCTTTCTTTGAGAGTTCTCTAATATTAATGTACTCAAGTAGAGAATGTTCAGAAGCCTTACGAAGTAGAATAGATCTGCTATCTTGAAAATACATACTAATATATAGTTTATATATTTTTAAAATATAGCTCATATGTTTTAAAATATATTTGTATATCTCAAAATATTTTAATATGGTACACATATTTTCTAATATTTCTTCCTTTTTTCCTTTCTTTTTGTGAGATAGGCTCCCACTCTGGTACCTGGCTGTAGGTAGTGGCACCATCACAGCTCACTGCAGCCTCAAATTCCTGGTTTCATGCAGTTCTCCCTGCTCCACCTCCCAAAGTGCTGGCTAGGATTATAGGTGTGAGCCAGCATGCCTGCCCTCTATTTCTTCATTTTTAACTTTTATTTAACAACCAAGCAAAAAGCACTGAATCTAACATTTTTTAAGGTTTAAAAAGTTGACTAAGCTTGCCAGACATTGTGGCGGGCACCTGTAGTCCCAGCTACTTGGGAGACTGAGGCAAGAGAATAGCTTAAGCCCGAGAGTTAGAGGTTGCTGTGAGCTGTGATGCCACAGCATTCTACCCAGGCAACAGAGTGAGTCTCTGATTCCAAAAAAAAAAAAAAGTAGTTGACCAAGAAAATATTAAAAAATTTCAATCAGAAAAAAATGTAATCAAGATTATACCTTTTAAAGCAAGCTGAGTCATGTGGTACATTCCAAAACACAAACATGTATTATCCTATGTTATATCTTGTCTGTAAATGATTTCTCCTATAAACTGCTGGAGGACAGCAATAGCATTTTGTTTTACCTATCATGAACATCTCTAGTGTCTAAAAAAGTGCCTAGTCCTTACTAGGTGCTCCATGAATAATGAGAAAAGAATGAAGAGTCTAGAGATTAAACATGACAAAATTTTCAAGTCCACCTACTACCTTTATTTATATCATGAGGCAGTAACACACTAGGCTTATTTCCCACTACCTATCCACTCCAGAATTTTACTATCAGCCAGGCCTTGCTGGATTTAAGTGTTTTCTATGACCCAGGCACATATTTGGCCTATCCCAATCTATAAGCTCACATAAAAATCTGCCTTATAATAAAAAGTCTCAAGTATACAATTAGAAAATTTATGTATGAATAAGAGCAAAAAATACTGTTACATCACTTCATGTAGTTTTCACAGTGCTTCCACACATTTCCCCTAGGTACCTCCAGACAGCCCTGAGAGTAGGCAAGGCAAGTGGGATAAACTAGGATAATCTAATGCTGATTGTCTGGAGTGGAAGCATATCCTCATTGTCACCTCCAATGAACCAATGGCTCAAAACCTGAGTTAGATGTTTTCTCTAAATTTGGGTAGAACAAGTACAACTTTTTTTTTTTTTTTTTTTAAACAGAGTCTCAAGCTGTTGCCCTGGGTAGAGTGTCATGGCATCACAGTTCACAGCAACCTCCAACTCTGGGGCTTAAGTGATTATCTTGCCTCAGCCTCCCAAGTATCTGGGACTACAGGCGCCTGCCACAGCGCCCAGCTATTTTTGTTGTTGCACTTGACATTCTTGTTTCAGCTGGCCCAGGCCAGATTCAAACCTGCCAACCTTGGTGTATGTGACCGGTGCCCTACCCACTGAGCTACAGGTGCCGCACTACAACACATTTTTAAGTTGATGTCATGAACGATCATTTTTAATAATAAATTGTCATTCATCTAATCAAAATTACTTATGCCTGTTATACCAGCACTGTGGGAGGCTGAGGTGGGAGAACTGCTTGAGCTCATGAGTTTGAGACTTGTCTGAGCAATAGTGAGACTCCTACAGATAAAAAAATAAAAAACCCAACCAGGCACCACAGCAAGTGCCTATAATCCCAGAGGCTTCCAGAGGCTGGCATCAGGATGCCCACATTCCAAGTCTGAGGTTGCAGTGAGCTATGATGCCATTGCACTCTGTCCAGGGCATAGAGTGGGACTCTGTCTCAAACAAAATAAAACAAAACAGAACAGGCTAAAAGCTTCAGAAGATACAAAGGCAGAGGAAACTCACACAACTAAATAAAGGAAAATTTTACAGACATCCACAGCTAAATAAGGAAACCTTGTAGAAGATTTTAGGGAGACCACAATCAGCTATTACAATTAAATCTCTCCTGACTGGGCGGCACCTGCAGCTCAAAGGAGTAGGGTGCCGGCCTCATATATCAGAGGTGGCAGGTTCAAACCCGGCCCCAGCCAAAAACTGCAAAAAAAAAAAAAAAATACTCTCTTGACTGCTACATTAGGAAGCTCAGTATAGCCTGGTAGGAGGAGAACTAAGCCAGGTATCAGGAAGCCTGGGTTTCAGTCTGTTACTGATGAACCATGTGATCTCCTTACCCACTCAAATTGAAAATTCTAAAATTTTGTACATATCACCCAGAATAAATAACAATATTTATTGTTATTACAATAACAATAACAATAACACATACTAGTTTCTTTACATTTTAGTGCACAACACAGACAGCATGAACAAAAGGTTCAAGATTTTCTGACTTCACTGTCCTAAGATTCAAAATTATTACACTACTATGGGTTTTACCCATTGACAGTTCTCAATAATGGTGTAAGTTCAAATTCAGGGTCTCTGCACAGAAACTACACAACAGATTTATTAATTCCTATGAAATAAAAAGCGTGCTAGGATTATATTTAAACACTTTGACTATGGTTCAGAATAATTTAGATGATAATAGTGCTGTTCACTTGCCAAATGGATTGATCTCTTATAAGCCATTAAAATATTTCTCTGCCATTAAACAGAAATAGGCTTATAGCTGTGTTACACAGTACACATAGAAGGGCATCCTAGACTGCGGGCTTCCTGGGGGCAGGAATTGTTTCTTATCTATCACTGTGTCCTGCTGACAAAGTATAGTATATGGCACAAAGAATCCAAAGAATCTACTAATATTTTATATATATTATATATATATATATACACACACACACACACACATATTTTTTTCTTTGTTTTTTTTTTTTTTTTGAGACAGAGCCTCAAGCTGTCCCCCTGGGTAGAGC
>NW_003852426.1:12461204-12474160 GCF_000181295.1 Otolemur garnettii
CTCACAGCAACCTCCAGCTCTTGGGCTTAGGTGATTCTCTTGCCTCAGCCTCCCGAGTAGCTGGGACCACAGGAGCCTGCCACAACAACCAGCTATTTTTTTGTTGCACTTAGGCCAGGGCTGGGTTCGAAGCCACCACCCTAGGTTTATGGGGCCAACGCCCTACTCACTGAGCCACAGGCACCACCCTTTTTTAGCCTTCTTAGATTAAAAAAATTTTTTTGAATACAAAGATATTTAAGAAATCCAGAGCCTCAGTTAAGCCCTACATTAGACATTTTCTTTTCTAAATGCCTGTATGGTAGTCAGGATTAAAAAGGGCTTCAGAGGTTGGGCATGGTAGCTCCTGCCTATAACCCTAGCACTCTGGGAGGCCAAAGTGGGAGGATCCCTTCAGCTTAAGAGTTCAGTCATAGGCTGAGCAAGAGCTGGACTCTGGGACAGCACCTGTGGCTCAGTGAGTAGGGCAATGGCCCCATATACCGAGGGTGGCGGGTTCAAGCCTGGCCCTGGCCAAACTGCAACAAAAAAATAGCCTGGCATTGAGGCGGGCGCCTATAGTCTCAGCTGCTCAGGAGGTTGAGGCAAGAGAATCACCTAAGCCTAGGAGTTGGAGGTTGCTGTGAGCTGTGTGATGCCACGGCACTCTACCAAGGGCAATAAAGTGAGACTCTGTCTCTACAAAAAAAAGAAAAAAAAAGAGCTGGACACTGTCTCTACTAATTAACCAAATGCTGTGGTAGCACCTATAGTCCCAGCTATTTGGGAAGCTGAGGCAGGAGGATACCCTGAGCCCAGGAGTTTGAGGTTGCTGTGAGCTAAACTGATGTCATGGCACTCTAGCCCGGACAACAGAGTGAGACTCTGTCTCAAAAAAAAAAAAAAAAAAAAAGAACACCACAAACAAAACTTATAGATGATACCTCAGAAGATGATATTTGTATGGTCCAAAACAAACTAGAGGGCCAAGAGGCAGCAGCAAAAATGAAGTTCAATCTCTTTGTGACTTCTGACCAAAGAAAAAACTGCAAAAGACATTTCAATGCACATTTCCAGAAGATTATGTCTTCCCCTCTTTCCAAAGAGCTGAGACAGAAGTAACATGTTTGGTCTATGCCCATCCAAGTTCAGGTGGTTCAGGGACACTAAAACAGTCAGCAGCAGATTGGCAAAGTAGTCCAAGTCTACAGGAAGAAATATGTCATCTACATTGAGCAGGAAAAAGGCTAATGACACAACTGTCCATGTGGGCATTCACCCCAGCAAGATGGTTATTACTAGGCTTAAACTGGACAAAGACCACAAAAAAAAAAAAAACAACCTTGAACAGAAAGCCAAATCTTGCCAAGTATGAAAAGAAAAAGGCAAGCACAGGAAGAAACAACTGAGAAGATGCTGGAATAACCTTACATACAACTTTCATTAAAAACTGCTAAAAGAAAAAAAAAGGAGAAATTTTAGATATACACACATATGAAAGAAGTTTTATAAATCAACAAGAAAAACTGAGGAATTAAAGGATATGAAAATGCAATTCACAAAGGAAAACAGCTAACTAGGATATAAACAAACGCTCAAACTTACTAGTATTAGAAATACTAAATGGTGGCTTGGCACCTGTAGCTCAAGCGGCTAAGATGCCAGCCACATACACCAGAGCTGGCGGGTTCAAATGCAGCCGGGGCCTGACAAAACAACAATTACAACTACAACCAAAAAATAGCTGGGTGTTGTGGCAGGTGCCTGTAGTCCCATCTACTTGGGAGGCTGAGGCAAGATAACCGCCTTTTGTAAGCTCTGATGTCATGGTTCTCTACCCAAGGTGACAGCTTAAGGCTCTGTCTCACAAAAAAAAAAAAAAAAGAAAGAAAGAAAAGAAAAGAGAAATACTAAATGGCAAAAATTAGAAATGTAAACAATGGCAAGTGTCGGGGAGGAACCCAGTGCTTGTGGGATATAAACTGATATAATCATGTAGCAGCCTGATAGTACTTACGCCATAATGTTACTCCCTGGATCTGTTGTCCTAAAGAAATTATCAAACACACCCATAATGGAGATGTGCAAGACTGTTACTGGTAGCATTGTTTGTGGTAGCCTAGGTGCCCATCACCATGGGAATGAATGCACACCACAGAATACCATACCACAGTTAGGAGCAATTAGCTAGATCTACACCCAACATAAATAGATCTTAAAACATAATGCCATGGTCTTAAGCAGAGTAAGAACTGTAGCATTTTACAGCATTTTTCTATAGTCAAATGCTACAACAGTGAGGCATGATGAACTATTTTGTAATTAAATATATCAAAAAAATCACTAAATATTTTACAAATATGCATATAGAATCAAAGACATATACCAAATACATGAGAGAGGGTACCTGTGGAGTAGAGTAGGGAAATGCACACGAGAGGGAGGGCTAAACAGAAGGCCTTTGTATATACCAATTCGAGACTGGGTCCAATCAAGAGAATATAAAGTCCAAATTCAGAATAATAAGCAGATGCTAACTTATTGAATAAAACTTATTGGACACTTCTTACCAAAAACTCTGCTTATATAGAAATTTTTCTTGTTATTTCTCCTAATTTTTTTATATCTCAAGAAGACATGTTTCAACTAGAAGTAGAAAGGAAAAATAATTTACGTTAGAATGTATGTACTACAAAGTGAGAAACTCATCATCCTTAAAATACTCAACAAACTTTTTTTCATCAAAAAGAAACACACCTAGGCTTGGCACCTGTGGCTCAAGCGGCTAAGGTGCCAGCCACATACACCTAAGGTGGCAGGTTCGAATCCCCAGTCCGGGCCTGACAAACAACGATGGTGGCAACCAAAAAATGGCCAGGCGTTGTGGCGGGCGCCTGTAGTCCCAGCTACTTGGGAGGCAGAGGCAGGAGACTCGCTTGAGCCCAGGAGTTGGAGGTTGCTGTGAGCAAGCCACAGCACTCTACCCAGGGGGATAGCTTGAGGCTCCGTCTCAAAAAAAAAAAAAAAAACAAGAAACACACCTTGAAGTTCTTTAAATGACAAATTTAAATGGCAAGTTAAAAATACAAAAAGAACTCTAAAGCCCTACATAAATTACATCGCCCCATCTCAATCCTCAGGTCAAACACCTTTTCTCGTGGCTTTCAGTGGTGAAACAATTACTCTTCAGAGCAAAAATGTGTTCAACTTTATTTATTCTATGTCATTCCTCCCCTTAGCCCCACCTCAAAGATATTTCAACTGCTCAGGAACACTTCTCACCAGATTCTATTTTCTAAAAGATTCACAAGCAGATTGCTGGCTGCCAATGTAGGTGTTGTAGCTAATATGCTCATTATGCCACACTGCTAACAAAAACTGATTAACACGTTCGGTGCAAAGTAACGCATCTATTCCACATCCCCTGGGCATAGCAAATAACATTTTCTAAAAGAATTACCTCTTCTCTCTCTTTTTAATGTTTCTTAATGAAGTGCCACAAATTTCATATGTTAATTAGTATATATGATAATACTGGTACAGAAAACTAATAGCTTGTAGAATACCATATACCCATAAGGCTCTAGAATTGTAATACTTCAATATTTCAGATTTTAATACTATCAAGTATCAAGCAGGAAGATCCAACAGTAAATAACAGAAGTGATGGCTCAGCACCTGTCGCTCAAGCGGCTAAGGTGCCAGCCTCACACACATGAGCTGGCGCATTTGAATCCAGCCTGGGCCCACCAAACAACAATGATGGCTGCAACCAAAAAATTGCCAGGCATTGTGGCAGGCGCCTGTAGTCCCAGCTACTTGGGAGGCAGAGGCAGGAGACTCGCTTGAGCCCAGGAGTTAGAGGTTGCTGTGAGCTGTGATGCCACAGCACTTTACCCAGGGTGACAGCTTGAGGCTCTGTCTCAAAAAAAATAAAAATAAAAATAACAGAAGTGATTGGGCCAACCATCAAAATTACCAGAAAAAAACGCAAACTACATGATCTCTCAATGGGGTCAGTGGAATCATCACCACACGCTACCCTTTTGAACCACAGGCTTGCAAAAGATAATGTATTTTTCATTCAAAATTAATAGCTAACATTGAGCACTTACTACATGCCAATAACTGTTCTACACAATTTACATGCAATACTTTAGTCTTCACAACAACTACTAATCATCTCCATTTTACAAATCACTTTTCAAATCAAATTCAGGTTCTCTATTTCTGCCGTTAAAACCTCCATGAAGGCCTGACATGGGTCTTGAGCCTATGTACTTTGGGCGGCTGAGGTGGGAGGATTCCTTGAGCTCAGGAGTTCAAGACCAGCCTGAGCAAGAGTGAGACCCCATCTCTACTAAAAAACAAAAGAAATGAAAAAAGGGCGGTGCCTATGGCTCAAAAGGGTAGGGCGCTGGCCCCATATGCCGGAGGTAGTAGGTTCAAACCCAGCCCCGGCCAAAAAAAAAAAAGAACTGAAAAAAAAAATTAGCTGGGTGTTGTGGCTGGTGCCTGTAGTCCCAGCTACTGGGGAGGCTGAAGCAGGAGGACTGTCTGAACCCAGGGGTCTGAGGTTGCTATGAGCTAAGCTGATGCCACAGCACTCTAGCCTGGGCACCAGAGTGAGACGATGTCTCAAAAACAATCCATCAAACAAAAAAACCTTCCATCAATGACCTCAATTTCCATTATAACCCCTTTCTGTCATTACAGTCCTCATTTCTGACTCAAAAACCTGGGAGGCGCCTGTGGCTCAGTGAGTAGGGTGCTGGCCCCATGTACCAAGGGTGGCAGATTCAAACCCGGCCCCGGCCAAACTGCAACAAAAAAATAGCCAGGCGTTGTGGCAGGTGTCTATAGTCCCAGCTACTTAGATAAGAGAAATGCCTAAACCCAAGAGCTGGAGGTTGCTGTAAGCTGTGATACCATGGCATTCTACCAAGGGCAATAAGGTGAGACTCTGTCTCTACAAAAAAAAAAAAAAAAAAAAAGAACCTAAATAATACCTCTCATATGAATGGAATAATTCTCTCCTATAACCAAGTTCCTTCTCCTCTCTTACTACTACAGAAGACTCCTTCATAAAAATGTTCTTAGTTAACACATCTTCACATATTTGTTAAAATCAAACATTTCTAGAAGTATATAGAGTAAAAAGTGAACATTCCCCCCCAAAAAGGACTTTAATCTCAGTCTTTATGTTATATAAAAATAGAAATATTCTATAGATATTATATTGAATATAGATTTTTTTTTATAACTTATCGATGAACATCTTTCCACATTACCAAACAGAGATCTATTGATTCTTAATAGCTAAATGGTATTCCATTGGGTGGACGCATTACACATTATTTAATCAGTTAATAAACATTTTTTGCTATAACAAACAGTGCTGTAAAGAAAAACTTTGTAAACATATTTTCATGCAATGTATCAACTAGACAAATCTCTTCCTAGTATTAACTGGGGAACAGAAATTGCTAGGTCATAGGATACACACATTTTAAATTCCAATAGACATTGCTAAATTTACCTCCAAGAACACATTTCTGCCAATGATGCGTGAGGGTTCCAAATTTCCCACATCCTCATCTATTACTGGCTACCATCAACTTTTTGAATCTCTGTCATTCTGATAGGTAAAGTGGTAATTATGCTTATTTAAGTAATTAAGATTACTGAATTTTAGCTTAAATATTTTGACTTTCAGTAGTTGTAGCCTAAGCTAAACTTCTTATGAAGAAGAAAAATTCAAGAATATTAACAGCATTAACTGGGGAGACTGGTAATATTTGATCAATTTGGGATTTTTAGCATGAAGCAGAAAATGATACTAACTACAAATGAGACTGACGTCTTCGTTAAAACATGCTTACTGTTCACTTGAAATGTTTTGTTATAAGCTTTTCAAGCTATGCAATACTTCTTGTAATCAAAACTGAAGAATTTATTGCTGGTCTGAGGCTTGCTTTATTTTACACTTAAATAGAATTTACATTTTTCTACAAATAGCAGATAACAACAATTAAAAGAATTTAATAGTGACCTATTCAAATAAGGTAATCATCTTGGGAGCAAACTTTTATTTAATTCAAGCTTTATGAAAAGCCAATAAATGGCCAGGTAGGATGGCTCACACCTGTAATCCTAGCACGCTGGGAGGCCAAGGCAGGTGGATTGCTTGAGTTCAGGAGTTTGAGACCGCCTGAGCAAAAGTGAGATGTTTTCTCTACTAAAAATAGAAAATTGTAGTAGGCACCACAGTTTTGTGGGCATTGTGGTAGGCACCTGTAGTCTCAGTGACTTGGGAGGCTGAGGCAAAGGATCAGGGACTTAAGGTTGCTGTGTGCTATGTTGCCACAGCACTTTACCCAAGGCGACAGAGTGAGACTCTGTCAAAAAAAAAAAAAAAAAGCACAACATAATTGAAAATTGGATTCTCCTAATAAAGCCTTAAGTAGTCAAAGCTTGAAATGGTTAATTTAAAAATAAGCAAACAAATAAAACAACAACAAAAACCCTATAGCAGATCTTGGTGAAATACTTTTAAAAAAAAAACTAAATGAGCTTTAATCTTTACAAAAGTTACTTTATCAATCAAAGTTATCTTAATTCTACAAGGAAAGGAGAGGGCTTTGACTTTATGCCATCAATTCCTTAGAACCTTACCTTTTTCACCAAATTTGGCCATAGATCAAACTTCCGTGTGTCCCTGCTTCCAAGAGATTCCTCTTGCAGAAGAGGTCAAGTACAAACATGGAAGAGTAACTGCCTAAGCAAGTAGTAAAGTGTTCCTTAAAAGTGTGCAATGAATATGGAGTCCTCGGTTAATCTCTGGAACTCAATCTACACCTTGATCTTGACTTTGAACCAGATCTAGACTGGAATCTTAAAGTAGCTCTTTTTGGTGGTGAGGACACAGAATGAGCTTTTGACGATGGAAGATGTAAAAGTGAATTAGAATGAGACTGGCTCCTTCATCTGGATTTTGACTTTACATCACCTTTTCCATTTTCTTTGGGCAATCCAGACCTTGATGGAGACCTGCTTCAAGATTTCTCGTACTCCTTAGATCTGAAGACCAGGAGCCCCAATCAAATTTGGGTTTAGACTTGCTCTTTGAACTAGATTTCCTCCTGCCTTTTGATGGAAAACGTGACCTGGATCAAGAGCAACTTTTCTAGATGTGACTACGCCTGCAGCTCCTACTTCGTGACCTTCTCTATTGAGACCTAGATCTGTTCCCAGAATAAGACCGCCTATGGCTTGCGCATGGCTTATCTTCACTAAGCTTAATGTTTCTGCCACCTATTTCGGTACCATCCAGCAGGAGCGAAACTCAATTATGCCCTCATTTGTGCGTTCCTTATGAGCAACCACATAGGTCACCTCACCTGCCTGTTGCATAAAAACCTTTAAATCCTGCCAACTGCAGCCCGGCTTGGTACCTCATGCCTGTAATCTTAGCACTCCGGGCACTGCGCCTATAGCTCAACCAGCTAAGGCGCCAGCCACGTACACCTAAGGTGGCGGGTTCGAATCCCCAGCCCAGACCCGCCAAACAACAATGACGGCTGCAACCAAAAAATAGCCGGGCGCTGTGGCGGGTGCCTGTGGTCCCAGCTACTTGGGAGGCGGAGGCAGGAGACTCGCTTGAGCCCAGGAGTTGGAGGTTGCTGTGAGCTGTGATGCCACGGCACTCTACCCAGGAGGACAGCTTGAGGCTCTGTCTCAAAAAAAAAAAAAAAAAAAAAATCTTAGCACTCCGGGAGGCCGAGGCGGGTAGACCAACCTAATCAAGAGCAAGATCTACCTCTACTAAAAATAGAAAAGAATTGGCCAGGCGTATTGACTCCGCCTCTAGTGCCAGCTACTCCAAAGCTGAGGCAAGAGGATTGTTCAAATCCAAGAGTTTGAAATTGCTGTATGTTACACCAGGGCACTCTAGCCGTGGAGACATTTTCTCTATATATATTAAAAAAAACAAAAAACAGAAAAACGACTAGAATGACTACAACGACTACTAGAACGACTACAACTAACTACAACGACTAGAAACGTTTTCTACAATAAGCCTGTACTCTGTACGAACAGGTGGCCCCTATTTGTCTCCGCCCAGAGCCCTTCGGCCACATCTCCACTGTGGCTTCTGCAGCTGCGGTAGTGCTCCGCGGCCAGGCGCGCTGACCATCACGCGCTCCGTTCGCCACAGGGCCCCCTGGTGGGCAGCTTCTCGCGGTTTGGCTCGTTGTTACCACGGGAGTCTTGGAGAGCCAGGGATCTCAAACTTTTTAAACAGGGGGCCAGTTCACTGTCCCTCAGACCGTTGGAGGGCCGGACTGCAGGCCTCGGGACAAGTCGGCTGCTAAGCAGGACAGGCAGCGGCGGCAAAAACACCCGGCAGGCCGGATTAATGTCCTAGGCAGCCGTATGTGGCCCGCGGGCCGTAGTTTGAGGACACCTGCTTGAGGTCTACTTTGAGGAGGCAGCCACAGCCACCGAAAACCTCTGGATTCTGGTAATTGTAGCCCAGGAGTCCTATGTAGACGTGCATGGCATGTCTGTGGCTGGCAGGGGACCCACAGGCTGGCTACTGAACAGCTGACGGGTGAGGGTGTGGGAATGGCTGAAAGCTGGAACACGCACCTCACACCATAGCAGCGGCCAAGTCCAGCCACACAATGTATGTAATACATTTTAGAAACATTTCTTTAAAGATTATATTCAATTCCATAGTCATGTATTCACTTTTCTTCTTTATTTGTACATATAACACTCTCCATTCAGTTCATTTGGATGATACTTTACTTTTTCATATGCGATGTTAATAACCTGACCTTTGACCTCTTATCTTACAAGAGTACAATTACTGTTTGGCCACCAGCATTCAATGTAATTAAGACAGTTGATATAGATGGTTATATATTAGAACACAGAAAAAAGAGTAAGGCTAGGTGTGGTAACTCACACCTGTAATCCCAGCACTCTCGGAGGCTACGGCATTAGAATCACTTGAGTCAGGCAGCAGTTCAAGACCAGTCTGGACAACACAGTAAGATCCCAACTGGGCGTAGTGGTGCATGCCTATAGTCCCAACTACTGGAGAGGCTGAAGCAAAAGGATCTCTTGAGCCCAGGAGTTCCAGGTTGCTGTGAGCTATGACAATGCCACAGCACTCTACCTAGGGCAAAAGAGTGAGACTCTGTCTCAAAAAAAAAAAAAAATTTTTTTTTTAAATTAGCGGAGCATGGTGGTACACGTCCTGTAGTCACAGCTACTTGAGAGGCTGAAGCAGGAAGATCACTTGAGCCCAGGAGCTCAAGACTGTAGTAAGCTGTGATTGCACCACTACACTCTAATCTGGGTGACAAAGCAAGACCCTGTATCAAAGGGAAAAAAAAGAAAAAAGAAAAGAAAAAGGAGAGTAGGATATAAATGTTAGCAATAGTATCCATAGTGATGTTCTATACATTCTGGTTTATAAAAATAAAACATTAATGAAGCATCACTTAACTGTATAAATGCTTACATAAATGAGACGACCTGTTTGTGAATGCTTATTTCCTGTGGAAGACTACATGTTTATGATTACAATGCTATTAGCAACGACGGCTGAACTGAGCTATTCACACATTTTCCTACCTGATCTTCTTTGTGGCTATCTCCAGGTAATAATTTTTGTCAAGAAAAATCTAATTAGCTCTCACAGGGACTTTGACCTTATCATCCTGATAAATCAGTATCCACAACTGCAGAAATAAATACCACAAATTATCTAGACAGGTTTTACTTCAAAACTGATGTCAGTAACCCCCTATCTACTCTTCCTTTAATTCTCAACTAAAATTTATATTCACAAAACAAACTGATTCTTAAAGACTTTATTTCAAAGTCAAAGCTTTTGCTAAAATGTCCACATGGCCTATGCAAGGGAGCACATGACAGATCCTACACATCTTTCCGAGCTCAGTGACTGAAAGAACAGGAGGCAGGAAAGAACAGGACATCAATGTGATAAAAATGCTAACACAAAGGTATAAATTATCTTTTGGTCACTCTCTGCTGCATTTAAAAGCTGACACAAGAGTAGGGCCTATCCTTCCTTTGGATAGATTATGAGGATCATATAAAAACATCTTCCTGACTTACTAGCTACAGTGCTACCCTCCCATTCCTCACACAACTTGCTCAGCAAGAGAAGCAAGCACTGCTGGGCTCTAAAGACAATGACTGAAAGCACTGTGTTCTGATAATGGGAGCGAGTAATGAAGACCAGCTTCGTGGGCTCTAAACTATGCCAGACTGCCCTGCTAATCCTCCCCAAATCCCACAACGCTGGGGTGGGGGTGGGGGACAGAATAGAAAACAATCCAAAACTGAATCAAGGACAGGAGCTCTAGGTTACAGAAGATCATAATATTCCCATTTGAATGTGGGAAAGAGATGGTGGGATGGAGAAAGGATATATACAAAAGCCTTTAAGACACATCTTTTAAAACATCACATAAGAATGAATTTTATCCCTGATCCTTCTGATGTACTAACCAACATCTGCCCCTAATCATTTGCCAGTCCTGGCTGCAGGGAAGGCACAGAGTAGCAGACATTTTCACACAGTAAGGCTGGAAGACATGCTACTAGAGTGTAAATTACTAATTAGCTCAATAGAAGACAAAGAGAGAAAATACCTGTCACAGAATGCTGTTTACAGCTTGACATATAATAAAAATCAACCCTGAAAATTTGAAGAGAGAGCCTTACTTCCAGACTTCTATTAACATGTGAATGGAAAAGGAACAGTTTTATAGTCTTTAAAAACTGCCCATGTCTCAGAAACAATAATAAACTGCTAGAAAGATGCTTCCCAAATAATTTATAATTTTCTCATCTTTATGAAAGGGAAGTGTTTTTAATTATTACAATCAGCTTTAATAAGGATCTGTATATCACAGCTTTGACGATGGCTTAAAAAGAGGCAGAAAAGGAAAATAAGCCCACAAGTGCTGTATTTTATATTTCTCAGAATACAACTAATATTCCTTTCACTTAAACTACAGGACTTTCTGCATGCCATGCCTTTTTCATATGGACAGACTATCATTTTATTTTGAGGGAAGGTAGATATTAGCATGTTATGTCATTCATCCTCTTACCATAAATAAGACATTAAACAACCCCTACTTGTATTAATCCTAACCAGTGTTCTTTTTTTTTTTTTTTTTTTTTTTTGGAGACAGGGTCTTGTTCTATCTCCTAGGTTAGAGTACAACAGTACAGTGGCATCATCATAGCTTACTCCTCAAACTCCAAAGTTTGAGGGGTCCTCCAGCCTCAGCATCCTAAGTAGCTGGGACTACAGGCATGCACCACTATCCCCACCCAATTTTTCTATTTTTGGTAGAGACAAAGGTCTCAGTCTTGCCCAGACTGGTCTCAAACTTCCTGGATTTGAGCAAACCACCCACCTCAGCCTCCCAAAGTGCTAGGATTACAGGCATGAGCCACCATGCCAGGCCTCAGCCAATGTTCCATCTTTTATTTTTATCTTTTCCAGCTCCTTGAAGCTATATAAGAATCTTCAAATCATATATTTCACCTAAATAATTATTGGTTAGGGTAATAAAAGGCCTCATGGCTCCCATTTCTCATATTAACAATCACCTATAAATCATCAATAGCTAGCATGTTTTGAGGGCACACCCACATGTAAGCAAATCATGCCAGGAGCTGGGGACGTTCCTAAGAGAGGGATACAGTTTTTGCATTCACAGGTGAGAATATACTGAAGACAGCAGAACATCAAACTACAAAAAAAAAAAAAAGTCCACTCTTAATCTAATCTTGAGATCCTTTGCTTTAAGTGCTGACTAAAATCAAGTGCACACCAAACTATGTGATATACTCAAAACCTTCTTCCCTTTTCTCTTTAAAATCAAAGCATTTATATGCACTTTCTTCAATTTAACTTATTTAAAAATACACAAAAGTGAGAGAAAATGATAATGCAAACAAGGCAAAATGAAACAATAAATGGTTTTGAGTAAGCCTATATAGAAGTGCCTTGTATTATTTTTACAGTTTTTGTATAAATTTGAAAAATTGTAACAAAATAAAAAAATATACAATATTAACAACAGAAGGTCTCTCCTGGGTTGTTTTGAGTTTGAAACAATTCATACACTTAGCTAATGCCAAATACTTAGTAAATAGTAATTGTTAGGCTAGGCACCGTGGCTCACACCTGTAATCCCAGTACCCTGGTAGGCCCAGGCGGGTGGATTGCCTGAGCTCACAGGTTAGAGACCAGCCTGAGCCAGAGCGAGACGGCCCCTAAAAATAGCCCAGCATCGTGGTGGGGTCCTATAGTTCCAGCTACAGGGGAGGCTGAGGCAACAGAATCGCTTGAGCCCAAGAGTTACAGGTTGTTGTGAGCTATGACAACTCTACCAAGGGCAACAAAATGAGACTCTGTTTCAAAAAAAAAAAAATTAATTAATTAAATAGTAGTTGTTTTATTTTAACAAGTAGATCTATTTATTTAACCAATTAAAGCATACACAATGAGCTCAGCACCTATTGCTCAGCGACTAGGGCACCAGCCACATGCAGCAGAGCCAATGGGTTCGAATCCAGCCCAGGCCTGCCAAACAACAATGAGGACAACTACAACCAAAAAATAGCCAGGTGTTGTGGTGGGCACCTATAGTCCCAACTACTTGGGAGGCTGAGAGAAGAGAATTACTTAAGCCCAAGAGTTTGAGGTTGCTGTGAACTGTGAAACCACCAAGGGCAATATAATGAGATTCTGCCTCAAAAAGATAAAAATAAAAAAATAAAGCATACACAAATGGGCTCAGCACCTGTAGCTCAGCAGCCACATACACCAGAGCTGGCAGGTTTAAATCCAGACTGGGTCTGCCAAACAATAATGACAATTACAACCAAAAAGAAAAAAAAAAAAAGCCAGGGGT
>NW_003852426.1:12474813-12482072 GCF_000181295.1 Otolemur garnettii
CCTGTGGTCCCAGCTACTTGGGAGGCAGAGGCAGGAGACTTGCTTGAGCCTAGGAGTTGGAGGTTGCTGTGAGCTGTGATGCCACAGCACTTTACCCAGGGGGACAGCTTGAGGCTCTGTCTCAAAAAAAAAAAAGACAGCGCCTATACTCAGTCATAAGGGTGCCAGCCACATACACCAAGGGTGGCAGGTTCAAACCTGGCCTGGGCCAGCTAAACAACAATGACAACTGCAACAAAAAAACATAGCTAGGCATTATGGCAGGCACCTGTAGTCCCAGCTACTTGGGAGACTGAGGCAAAAGAATTGTTTAAGTCCATGAGCTGGAGGTTGCTGTGAGCTATGATGCCACAGCACTCTACCAACACGACATAGTGAGATTTTTGTCTCAAAAAAAAAAAAGATGATAGTAATAATCTTTCAACTACATACCTATTATAGTACATAACAAGTACAGAGCCTTTTCCTAGCTAAAAAGATACACAATCTGTAACGCAGCAAGGCATTTTAAACTCATTTTGGATTGTTTTATAAATATGAAAAAAATAGAAGCATGTGAGAACCTTGATATAATCTTTGCATTATACATAACCCTAATGGTGTTTGCCCCAGGTTCTCCATCTAGAAAGGAACTGAGAAAAAGTTAATAACGGAACCACAAAGATAATTTAAGGACTGGCAAACAAAACCTGTTAAGTATAGAATTTGAAGAAAAGCATGCTAACGAATGACTTCACAATAGGCAAACAGAGGTAAAATCAGAGCATAGACTCTGCTGGCAAAATGCCAAGGTTGACACTTGGTAGAATTCTACCTTTTAAACTAAAATAAAGATTAAATGTATCACTGGGTTCAGATTCAACAAAAGGCAGTATTATTTGTGCTAAAAAATTATTACCTTATCAAACTAGTAGTTGTAGAAATGTCTGAGTACAACCTTGGGCAAGTCATTTAATCTCAAGGACCTTCTATTTCATCACATACAAAATGAGAATAGTAATAGTACCTACTTCTTAAGATTGCTTTGAGGAATAAATGAGTTCCAATTTGCAAAGTACTTACTACAGTGTCTGCCATAAAAGCATTATACATGGGTTAGCTACTATTATTACATTTACGAAAAAACACAGTCTTAGGAATACTATAGTAAGCAGATATTTTTTACTCAAAAATTGAGAATGGAGCATGAAGATACGAATACAGCATTAAGTGTATGCTGGTTAAACAGAAGACAGACTCTCCTGGTACAGAAAATAATTAAATACTTAAAATGATTATCTACACAAGTTACCACACTACTGCTAAAGATTTATTTTAAAAATAGGATAAATTTTTAAATGCTGTTTTTTGAAATTATCTTTTATTTTTATTTACAAATATTAGTTGTCTATTTTTTGAGACTTTGGAATAAAAAAATAAGAAGTTAACTGATGACTCCATACTGAACCTCAGCATCAAAGCATTCTATGATAGACATACTCTTATCTGACAATGTGAATATTACTTTTTTTGCATATATTATTATTATTACTCAATATTTCATTGCAGCAATGGTCTGATTTATTTTCAGAATGTATTTATCTTCGTTCATTCTTTACGAGGTTTTTGTTTCTAGTCCTTATCTTAAACATTGTTATTGTTATTAAATTTTAAGCCTTTTTAATTTTGTGAAGGGAAAAAGTGGAAACCAAATAAACATACGTATATGTATAGAGAAAATAAAAAAAAATAGGATAAATTTTTATCTACCTGGAATGATTTAAGTGGGATATTGACTGAAGTTGCAGGATAAACTAGAGGTCCTTTCAAGGTCTCTTCCCATCCAAAGAATCTACAATTAACCACGAAAATATTTAATTATGTACAACCCACTCACATTCAAACCTGAAAATATAAACTTAAAAGTTTTTTGACTAGCAAATAAGATTATAATCAAAATAAATTGGGTAGAATTTTAGTTGATGAATAAATGAAAATAAAGTTTAAATTTATCATTGAAGTCTTTATTGATACAGTACTATCAGAATTTTTTTAAATCCATTTTCAGTTCTAGAAATGTCAACTGAGTAATAACCATTCACAATGAGAATCAGTGGCTCAGCACACTATGGCAGCATACAGAAACAAAAGGCAGGACCCAAATGGACCTCTTTCCCTCAGGTGATCTCATAACTGGTATTTTTCTACTGTACCAATATCAAGTAAGTCTAAAATAATTTCTATAAAGATGGCAAGATTAAGACAACTACATTATAAAAATGGCAAACCATACACAGAATACAACCTGCTATTAACCCCAGCCCAAACATATCTATGAAGGAAAGGAACATATACATATATTTCATAGAAACAAGTGCTTCATATCAAAAAGTTACTCTTCATCTTGAAAGTGAAAATTTCAAACTAACCTGCTTAAAACTTAGCAACAAAAATAATATTTTTTTAAAAATCCTGTTAGAGTGTTAAATCAATCTAATCCCTTTGAACATATGCTTAACAAAATCCAGGAAACACCCATGTACTAAATATCTACCACTAACACAGTAACTAAATCCAAAAAGGGTTAAGTTCTAAATTTATCTATACTAATAACCAATGTTTCTGATATCCACAAGTCAAAATCTCCTCTTTGCTAACTACTACAAATGCCATAAATCTAATCTTTGCTATTTATACAAACACTGACAGAACAGTTGCAATCCAAAACTGACACAACTTTGAAAAAAAAAAGGTACCTTTTGGATCTGAATGTACGCTAACGAAATAATTCCAAATAAGATTCTCAGGAGCAGTTTGCATGTTTTCCCAAGTACATTATATACTATCATCTGCCATCTTTAATTGCAAAATATTCATTCACATTCTTAGCTGAATGTAAATATTTAAGAAAAATCTAAAAAACAAAATACTAAGAATAACCAAAATTTTGTCCCAGATTTCTTCCTTTTAATTTCCAAAGTGTCTTAAAAAAACAAAAGCTTCCAGAAAACTAATATTAATCTGGCCTTCTTTAGTCACAACCATAAAACACAAGAGAGGAGCTGTCCAAAACTCCAGCTGGCAATATTATCTTAGAGATTTTTTCAATAAAAATTACTCATAAATTAATTATTTAACCTAAAAAGTAAGTCTGCCCACTCTACAATTCTCCCTGTCTTTATTCCACTTCGTTAAATGGGTGAGTTACTACAGTATAAAAGGTCCCACACAACTCTAAAGGCCGTTTAGGAGCCAAAACCTGCAGCCCTGATTTAAATCTCTCCCCCAGTAAATTTCTCTCGTTGGTTATTCGCCTTTCTCTGAAATGATTTCTCAATATTCTCCAGCCACTGAAAACAATTAAGCATAAACCTGGTTGACTAATGGAAACAAAGATTCTTTTTAGCCCAAAACTTCATTGAAAATGAGAATGCTGTAGATTAAACATTGCCCAGCACTTCAGGTATAACACTGCCACAACACCAAAACTATCACACAGGTACAAACACACCCTTTTTCCTCATTATCACAACACCAGTGAAATGCGAGGTTGTTGCCACCCAGAGTTGATGCTTTATCATTCATAAAAAATCAAATCAAATTAAAATTGATCTCATCTCCTCAAAGTAGACAGGAAAGTCGAATTAAAAGCAATGAAAAATGGAAGTGAAATCAAGATTCCTTGAAAAGAAAAAGAGATTTCTGGAATTTCCCACTTTTAGGGACAAAAGGACTCACAGTTTCAACACTGAATTCTCTTCTCAACAAAGAATCCCTTTCTTGCACCCCCCACATCCCTACCTTTAAAATTTTTACCCCTGTGTCTAGGAACCCTTTCACTCACCATGGTTCCTCTTCTTCTGCACCAAAAGCTCCCTACACTTGATCCTTCACTACTGCACCTGTGCCCTGACCCTTGCAAACCTTCTGGAGCATCTCCCCATGATATGCACATTTGATTCCAACCCCTGTACATCTATCCCAGCTCTACATTCATCAGGACTCTCCCAGGTTCCCCTAGCCCCCTCCTCTTCACTTATTCCCCATCTCATCCTAAATCCTGGGGCCCATCTCTTCCTTGTTCCTCTCCCATTTGCTTTTAGCTCTGTCTCTTTACCTCAACCGTTTTCACCTCGGATCTTGTTGAAGCTCTTCAATGAACATAATTCCCAAGTACCCTCGTCCCAGACACAAACACTTCTTAAATCACTTTTTACACCCTTACTCTAGTCACCTTTCAGCTTTTTTGGTCCCGGAGTTGTCCCATAAACACCCATCTCTCATCTGTTTCCCTTTGCCCTTCCACCACGCTTTTATTCCTCACTATCCCTGGTTCTAGTGTCCAGGTTCTCATTCGCTCTTCCTCACTTTACAGGAATTCACACCCACTGCCCACCTAACCCATACCCTTCTCAGAACCTCAAAAGCAGTTCCCACCACACCCCCGGTTCTAGTCCTTCAGCTCATCTCGCTCTGCACTAGTTCACACCCTTGTCACGTCTGGCTCTTAATCACTCCTCTCTCCTTCTCCCAACTATTATCCCAGCTCTGCCTCTCCTTGTCTTCCACTTCCAACTCTTACCCAGTACCCCTTACCCCAATACCATCCCCTACAAAGCTTCCCCTTCAAACCCCAGCTCTTCACACCTAACCCCAGGATCCCTCTTCCAAGCCCTGGTTTTCCTAACCTCATTCCCTGCCCGGCTTCCCTTAACGCCCAACCTGCTTTTTGCCTCCTTCCTACCTCCTTGGCTGGCTGTTTCTCACTCCTCCTCTCCCTGGCTTCTAACCCTTTCTCCCCTTAATCCTCTTCATCTCATTCTCAGCCCGGTTCCCCTCAACCACCCTCAAGCCTTCATTCCCTTCCTCCTTCGAGGCTTTTAACCCAAATCTAATAGCCGCCCTCCCAGCCAAAATAAAGCGCTCTCGCGCCCCTACTCCAGGCTCTCGCCTCTGCCGCCCCCGCCCCGGGCGCCCCCAGCCCGCCGGCGCCGCGGTCCCGCCCCCTGCCGCCGCTCCTCCCGCCCGCGAGGCGCGCGCCGCCTTTGTCGCCCCTCACCCGGTGTGTGAGGATTTTGCTTCTTTAAAGGGGAGGGCTAGTGTGGCGAAGACTCCTGTCCCCGCCTCCGAGTCTTAGAATGGGCTCCCAGGCCGTTGTGGCCTCCCCAGCCCCAGTCCCCCCACTCCCTGGAGCTACCCCCTCCGCTGCTTGCCCACCTCCTCCGCCCCCTCCCCCGGCCCCCCTCTATTTACCGCCATCATCAGCACGCGCGAGCTGTCACTAGGGCGCGAGACAACCGAACACGGCCCCGCCCCCTGCCCGTCTATTGGCCCGCCCGCAGGAGCCCCGCCCCTCGGGCCCCGCATTGCGCCAACGGCGCAGCACTGGGCCCCGACCCCGGCACTGACACCGTCTCTGAGGGCTCGCGCCGCAGGCGCAAAGTTTAGGGTCAGCCACCAACGCGCGGCCGATTAGAGCCTGGCGTAAGGGGCGGCGGCGTAGAGGAGCGTTGTGAATCGCCGGTCGAAGTTTGGTTGAAGCACAGGAGGGTAAATAAGAAGGTTTCCAGACAAAGAAACTCTTAAAGGTACAGAGTCTTATGTCTGTTCCTCCTCCTTAAAGGGCCAGAGACTCTCTCAAGCCTATCTCTCTACTCCTTCCCAGCCTTTCATCCCGGGTAACTGTAAAGGAATTTGACAGAAGTTCCCCCCGTACTCTTCTTGGCTCACCTTTAACATCTCTCTCCAATGCAAAAGGGCAAAACCTTTCTCACTATCCCATCTATATGTTTGTGTGTTCTGTTAGACTTAATTTTAACTGTGTTGTTCCTAAAGAGCAGCATGCGATCCAAGGGGTTTCCAGAAGCAGCTTTTGCAAAAGTTACTATTGGCTCCCAGACAGGCGAGCACGTGTCAGACTTTTGCCACTGATGACCTAGGTGGGGATTCAACTGTTTAATGGAAATACCCACCAAGGAAGAGGATCGCTATCATGAAATGAAGTTCAGTAGATGGTGGTGTAAACCAGATTGAGTTTGGTAATGGCCCGGAGGACTTTTAAAGAAATGGGAATGGAGACCATGGGGAAACAGAATAGCCGGCTAGTTCTACAGAAAGCGTATTACTTCCAAAGCAGTGTCCCTGGGGCACTGTCCTGACATGCTAGGGGAGGTAACTCAAAATAAGAGCAACACTGTTTCAACACTCAACTCTCGTCTAAGGCTTACAATTAAGTATAAGGACAAGTAAAAGAAGCATGCATTATCAGCAATAATAGTGGCTCAAGGCTACACACCTGTAAATATGAAATAGGGAAGCACAAAAGCCAAAGACCAAACACACACACCCACACACAAAGGAAGGAAGAATCTACAATGCCTGGAGCTAAGCACAGTGATGACAATTAAACAGGCATTTTAAGGAGGTTTGACAGAAGAGATGTGGAGTGGTTAGGTTTAGTTTGTCCTGTGGTTCAAAGGCTGAGTGAAATCCAAAACTTAGCACTCTCTTTGTTGTGTATCACCTTTAACATCATTCTTTTTAAGGAATTCTTACATTATAACTTCTTAATTATCTGTATTCTTCCCTTACTCTCCAATCTCCAAGAAAATTTTTGGAGAAGAAAGTCTATCTTATTCAGTGTTAGTTCCCTACCAAAGTGTTTTTGGTGATTGAAGAATGTGGGAGCCACTTAAAACTTCTGATAGAAGGGGTGCTGTCAGAATAGCAATCCAAAAGGGATGGACTGTCAGAGCTGTGAGCATGAATTAGATCAGTGGTTCTCACTAGTCTGAGAAGCCCTAGGGATCCCTGGAACCCTTTGGCAGGAGGCGGGAGATGGTAATAAAAACATTATCTGCCTTTGTCAGTGAGATGATATTTGCACTGATGATACAAAAGTAACAAAGAGTAAAATCACTGCTGCCCTAGCACAAACCCAGGCAATAGCATTAAGTGGTATTAGCACTCAAGGTATTCTTCACTGCCAGAATAAAAATACCTGTTTCACTAAGGTCTTTAATGAGGCACTAAAAATTATTTGTTTTACTTAAGTACACATTTTTAATAATATTATTCTAAATTAATTGGATTTATATATGCATTGTTAGTACAATGTTTATCTTGAGGAAAAGTACCTGTGCAATTTTTTGAGTTTTACACTGAATTAATAAAGGCTTTTGTCACGGAACACCATTTTTACTTGAAAGAACAGCTAACAGATAAGGTGCAGTTACTCACTGGGTATTTCACAGACAATTTCTTTTTTTTTTTTTTTTTTT
>NW_003852426.1:12483017-12488815 GCF_000181295.1 Otolemur garnettii
CAGCTCACAGCAACCTCAAACTCTTGGGCTTAAGTGATTCTCTTGCCTCAGCCTCCCAAGTAGCTGGGACTACAGGCGCCCGCCGCAACACCCAGCTATGTTTTGGTTATAGTTGTCATTGTTTGACAATCCTGGGATGGATTCAAACCTGCCAGCTCCAGTGTACGTGGCTGGCGTCCTAGCCACTGAGGTGCAGGTGCTGAGCCTAAACTGTTTTTTTTTTTTTTTTAAACTAATTTTAGAGACATGGTCTTGCTTATGTCACCCAGGCTGGCCTCAAACTCGGGCTCATATGCTCTTTCTGCCTCTGTCTTCCAAGAAGATATAAGACTACAGGTATGTAATACTTCATCCAGCTTTTTTTTTTTATTATGAGTTTTATTTTATTTATTATTTATTTTTTGAAACAGAGTCTCACTTTGTCACCCTTGATAGAGTGCTGTGGCATTATAGCTCACAGCAACCTCAAACTCTTGGGTTGAAGTGATCCGCTTGCCTCAGTCTCTTGAATAGCTGGACTACAGGTGCCCTCCACAATGCCCAGCTATTTTTAGAGACAGGGTCTTGCTCTTGCTCAGGCTGGTCTTGAACTCCTGAGCTTAAGCAATCCACCAGCCTCGGTCTCCCAGAGTGCTGGCATTCCAGGAATGAGGCCGGTGCTGGCATTCCAGGCCTGGTTCTTATGAATTTCAATAAGGTGAATATCAATAGGTATAACCTACATAAGTAAGACCTTTTTAAGACCATTAAGGGGGTCCTGAAACCAAAAAGTTTGAGAATCATGAATTAGATGGGAAGCAGAAAGCATAGGAAGAAGGCTATTTTTAAGTAATTCAAGTATGGGCTTGGCACCTGTGGCTCAAGCGGCTAAGGTGCCAGCCACATACACCTGAACTGGCGGGTTCGAATGCAGCCCAGGCCCGCCAAACAACAATGATGGCTGCAACCAAAAAATAGTCGGGCATTGTTGTGGGGGTCTGTAGTCCCAGCTACTTGGGAAGTGGAGGCAGGAGACTCACTTGAGCCCAGGAGTTGGAGGTTGCTGTGAGCTGTGATGCCATGGCACTCTACCCAGGGCGACAGCTTGAGGCTCTGTCTCAAAAAAAAAAAAAGTAATTCAAGTATGAAAAGGCTATTTGGGCCAGGCACCGTGGCTTATACCTATAATCCTGACACTCTAGGAGGCCAAGGTGGAAGTATCATTTGAAGTTAGGAGTTTGAGAAGAGCCTGAACAAAAGAGTGACATATCATCTCTACAGAAAATAGAAAAATTGGCCAAGGTATAGTGGCTCACACGTATAATCCTAGCACTCTGGGAGGCCAGGGCAGGAGGATCCCTTGAGCTCAGGAGTTTGATACCAGCCTATGCCACAGTGAGATCTTGTCTCTAAAAATAAAATAGTTGGGGGTTGTAGCAGGCACCTATAGTCTCAGCTACTTGGGAGGCTAGGGTAAGAGAATCACTTAAGTTCAAGAGTTTGAGGTAGCTATGAGCTGTGACACCACAGCACTCTACCAAGAGTGACACAGTGAGACTCTGTCTCAAAAAAAATAAAACAGGGGCGCCTGTAGCACAGTGGTTATTGTGCTGACCACATACACCAGGGCTGGCAGGTTCAAACCCGGCCTGGGCCAGCTAAACAACGATGACAACTGCAACAAAAAAATGGCTGGGAGTTGTGGTGGGCCTATAGTCCCAGCCACCTGGGAGGCTGAGGCAAGAGAATCGATTAAACCTAAGAGTTTGAGGTTGCTGTGAGCTGTGACAGCATAGCACTCTACTGAGGGCGACATAGTGAGACTGTCTCAAAAAAGAAAAAAAGCAAAAAAACTTCCATATTCTATAGATAGTCTATACAATGTACGCATGGGTCTGGTTACCAAAAAAATGCACTCTTCTGGACTCTCTCTCCACACTGCTCATTCTCTATTATAAAATCACTCTTTGGGTTGAGGGAGAATTTTAACCTGCCCCCAAGCAGCAATGACTGCATAAACATCTTGTGCAATCCTAACCAAACACCAATATCTTTAACAACATTAAAAAAATTCAAGCGCAGAGGCAGCATCTCCTTGCCTACAAAGCACTCTTCTTACTATTCTCCTTTGAGCCTCTCAAAATCCTATGAAATATGGGAAGTAGCAGCAGCATTCCCATTATACAAATAAGACCCTAAGAGAAATTTTTTTTGACACAGAGCCTCAAGCTATCGCCCTGGGCAGAATACTATGGTGTCATAGCTGACAGCAACCTCCAACTCTTGGGCTCAAACGATCTTCTTACAGCTCCTTTTTCTGTTTTTAGAAAAACTCACTTTTTGCTTGGAAGCTCAAGCTATCCACCCGCCTCAGTATGCTAGAATTACTGGCATGAGCCACTACACCCAGCCAAGAGAACAACTTTGATTGAAGTTACCTGGCAAATTAGGAGCAGTACTATGGCTACACCCAGCCATCTGTCTTCTATTTTTATTTTATTTATTTATTTATTTTTTAGAGACAGAGTCTCATTTTGTCGCCCTCAGTAGAGTGCTGTGGCATCACAGCTCATAGCAACCTCCAGCTCTTGGGCTCAAGAGATTCTCTTGCCTCAGCCATCTGTCTTCTAAAGCAGCATTCTCTTCCCTTTAGCATGCTGCCTCAGAACACCTGTCATCTCCACAAGCCCCAGCCTTACCTTTCCTGTAAACAAGATTTCCAATACTGAATTCTAGCTTTGGGACAGTCGAGGTTACATAGATGTGGTCCCTAAATTCTCTTTTTTAAAGCCTCAGAAGAAAATTCAAGAGAATTCATATTAATCTTAAAAACTGGCCTATGCTATCTGATGGGGCAGGTGTATATTGATAATGAAACACAGAATGCAAGAGAGTTAAGAATCTTTGTCCTAATAGTTTCAAGAATTTTTTTTTTTTTTACTTTTAAGTTTCATCACAAGGGCAAGGAACTATTTCTCCGCCTCATCAATCACCTCACTCCGAAAAATGAAATGCATGTTCATTATACCAAATTCCATTACAACAGAGTAACTGTTAGATTTCATGGAGTGTGTCATATTGGAAGAGTAACTCTAAAGCCACAAAGAAAGCTACAAAGGTTGCTTTACACATCTTTACTCATGTTTCTAAAGGAAAAGGGGAAACTTAACAGAAAGATAAGAGCATGAATACAACCCTAGAAACTGTCTGAAAGGACTGAAGGACTGACTAAAAAATGAAGGAGGAAAATCCTCTGGCTAGGAACCCCCATACAAGGTCCAAAGGCAGGGATGTGCTTGGTGCCTGTAGCACAGTGGTTATGGCACCAGCCACAGTAGTTATGGCACCTGGGTTCAAACCTACCCAGGCCAGCTAAACAATAATAACAAGTGCAACAAAAAAATAGCCAGGCATTGTGGCAGGCACCTGCAGTCCCAGCTGTTTGAGAGGCTGAGGCAAGAGAATCGCTTAAGCCCAAGAGTTTGAGGTTGCTGTGAGCTGTGATGCCACAGCACTCTACCAAGGGCGACGTAATGAGATTCTGTCTCAAAAAAAAAAAAAAAGGGCAGGGGATGATCCTGCTCACAAACAGCCTCTTGGCCCTATTTCAAACCTGCTTAGACAAACTCTGTTTTCATGCTGTTTCTCTTTTAGGATTTGCTCTTCTGTTAGTGACTCCTTGTTGGATCACAGATATTTGAAATACTCTAATCTAACAAGACCTATAAATCCTATTTTCAAAAAATGGCAGGCTCGGCGCCTGTGGCTCAAGTGGCTAAGGCGCCAGCCACATACACCTAAGGTGGCAGGTTCAGATCCAGCCCGGACCCGCCAAACAATGACGGCTGCAACCAAAAAATAGCCGGGCATTGTGGCGGGTGCCTGTGGTCCCAGCTACTTGGGAGGCTGAGGCAGGAGACTCACTTAAGCCCAGAAATTGGAGGTTGCTATGAGCTGTGAAGCCACAGCACTCTAGCTAGGGGGATAGCTTGAGGCTCTGTCTCAAAAAAAAAAAAAAAAAAAAAGGCACACATACACAAATTCTGCATCTAGTTTCAAGGCATTTTAGGCCTCTTGAGGCTCCATCAGGAGCTGATAGCCTATAGTAACCTAATAGCCCTGTGTTAGAGCCCTGGTCCTCTCACATTCCAGAATGAACAAATGCATCCCCTCATTAAGCATAATAGTCTCCATACTCTGGGAGGGAAAGGAAAGGCATGTTGTGTTTTTGTCTCAGAATTAATGAGAAAAGAATCAAATATACAGAGAAGGGATTTCCCTAGATAAAGCCCAGGTGCATGACCTCTGGGAGGGACAGTGTAAAAGACATCTGAGTACTGAATGATGGTGAAACTGGGTGATCTCAGGGTCCCTCTAACCCAGTGGTCCTCAACCTTCCTAATGCTGTGACCCTTTAATACAGCTCCTCATGTTGTGGTGACCCCCAACCATAAAATTATTTTCGTTGCTAGCAATGAAACATGAGGAACTGTTTTAAAGGGTCGTGGCATTAGGAAGGTTGAGAACCAACGCTCTAACCCAAAAAACTGATTTGGGAATGCTCTATAGTCTACATACAATGGTAGAGACTCACCTTGGGTGAAAGCCTTCTCTCAGGGAGTGTTCACAAGCCAAACACTAAATACCCAAGAGACACACAAACTTGCAATGCAATTGGTTTTAGCCATTCCTTAAGCAATGATACTTGGGGCCTGCAGCCTAAGACACCCAGACAGCAACAGATATGGAAAAGGCTGTGTGGCAAGGGAAAGGCAATGTTGACAGTTAAAGGTATGGCTTGGAGACAGCAATGCCATACATGAGCTCTGCCTGGCAACTTTGACACCTGGAGCACATATGCTTAGGTGGGAAATTTCTAACTGATCCTCACCTCCCAGGATTTGGAGAGAAAAATTGTACAAGTTTCCTCAACACACTGGGTTGGAGTAGATCTAGTGTCAGAGAGGAGTGGTCACTCTCTAGGTATTTCCTTCAGTGAAGCAGCAACACAAATAGAAGGGAAATGTAACTACTCTGCAGTAGTATCTGAGGAAAGCCAGCAGGAGGCAGCATGGGAAAAGAGTATAGAGAATCGCAGCAACACAACAGGAAAGCACCAGAGCGGGAAGCATCCAGACACAGAAACTAGACTAGACTTGAAGCAGCTTACAGTTGTTCCCCAAATCCCAGCATGTGCCTTCTACCTCCACAGATTTTACCGTTTGCATGTTATCATTTGCACTATAACTTAATAGATCCCTTTAAAGGGAAATCCAAGAGAGTGATCTGTTAACTTACTCATCCTAGGGAATGAAGTTATATACTAGTATACTTTTCTCTTAAAACACATTAGAGTAAGACATAAGTAGTAGTAGAAGAATGTTTTCCACATTACAACTAAAATCACATGGCACCCCAGAAAGGAGCAGCTACCACATGCAGGTACATGCAGGTAGCCAGGAGTCCTGAGCCTGAAGTTTGGTCCCGACTCCTCCCTCACCTCTCTGCATGACCTCTTTGGGAGCCACAGACTCCTCATTGTACAGTGAGAATTAGATGAGCTCGAAAGCTGTCCTGCATAGCTGCCAGTAAAAGCTGGCAGATTGTGTGGCTCTGGCCAAAGTACCTACCAAGGTAACATGTTGGCAGAGCCTCAGAAGTTTCCCTGTCTCTGCCCTGGGGGTAGCTATAGATGGGGGAAAGGACTAAAACATATGAAGCAGGAGGAAGAGGGTAGGAAGACATTCTAGAGTAGAAGGAAGAGCATTAGATTTAAACAACAACAAAAAAATGGTATTTCCAGCTCAGTACCTGTGGCT
>NW_003852426.1:12489135-12490365 GCF_000181295.1 Otolemur garnettii
AAAAAAGAAAAGAAAAAAATGGTATCTCCATTTTATGAGCTGAGTTCAAGACCTTTTTTTATAAAATGGGAATTGGCAGGCACAATGGCTCACTCCTATAAATCCAAACACTCTGGGAGGCAGAAAGGTAAAGATCACTTAAAGCCAGAAGTTTGAGATCAGCTCGGGTAACATGGCAAGACCCCATCTCTATAAAACATTTTTTAAAATTAGCTGGGTATGTAGGCCAGGTGCAGTGGCTCATGCCTGTAATTCTAGCACTCTGGGAGGCTGAGGCAGGTGGATTGTTTGAGCTCAGGACTTCAAGACCAGCCTGAGCAACAGCAAGACCCCATCTCTAAAAATAGCTGGGCGTTGTGATAGACACCTGTAGTCCCAGCTATTTGGAAGGCTGAGGCAAGAGGATCTAAGCCCAAGTTTGAGGTTGCTAAGAGCTATGACACTATGGCACTCTACTGAGGGTGACAAAGTGAACTGTCTCAAAAAAAAATTAGGTGTGGTGGCACACACCTGCTGTCCCAGCTATTCAGGGGACCTGAGGCAGGAGGACTGCTTAACCCTAGTATGTTTGACTGCAATGTCCTATGATCACTCCACTGCACTCCAGCCAAGGTGGCAGAGCATGACCCTGTCTCTAAAAAATTACACTGAATTTTTAAAAAATTGTTTTAATGCAGATAATCATGGCTTTTTCCCACAAATTTATATAAATATAAATTTATATAATATAAATTTATATTTATAGTATTAATATATTTATAGTTCATTCAATGTGAACTTTCAAAAATTATACACTGACAATTACATCTTAAATGACTCTTGAAAGCCCCATTCAGAATTATACACAAAAGCTAGATGACATTTGGGCCCTTCCTTTCAGTCACCAGTTTTGGTAATGTTGCTTGTGGAGCCATATTTGTTAAATTATTTAAGAAATGTATTACATTAAATCACTTTTTTAAATGACAGATGCCCTTCAGTTGACACAAAGAACAAAAATAGGAAAAAGTACTCAAATGACAGTTCTTAACCTTTGATCCAGTATTCACTGCATTTAAACATAGTCAAATGTGTGCTCAAAAATATAAGAGAAAAGAACAAAAGTGAAAAATGCTAGAAATCAGCTCAGCTCCTGTAGCACAGTGGTTACAGCGCCAGCCACATACACTGAGGGTGGCAGGTTCAAATGTGGCCTAGGCCAGCTAAACAACGACAACTGCAACAAAAAAA
>NW_003852426.1:12492233-12494098 GCF_000181295.1 Otolemur garnettii
TCAAAAAAAAAAAAAAAAAAAAGATATAATGAAAAGAAATTAAAGCATCTGATTACTAATATTTTCTTATCTGTGCAATAAAGCTTTCATGTTTTCCTGTCATGGAAGATGCACCATCTGTATGTACACTCCCTTATCAAATTTAGGTTCAGCACATGTAGCTCAAGTGGCTAAGGCGCCAGCCACATACACCACAGCTGGCAGGTTCCAATCTAGCCCAGGCCTGCCAAACAACAATGTCAACTACAACCAAAAAAATAGCCAGGTGTTGTGGCGGGCGTCTTTAGTCCCAGCTACTTGGGTACTTGAGAGGCTGAGGCAAGAGACTCACTTAAGCCCAGGAGTTGGAGGTTGCTGTGAGCTGTGATGCCACAGTACTCTACCCAGGGTGACAGCTTGAGGCTCTGCCTCAAAAATAAATAAATTTATCAAATTTAGTTCAACTTAACAGCATTTATCTTTAAAGTTTTGTTGTTGTTTTTTTTTCAAGACAGAGCCTCAAGCTGTCACCCTGAGTAGAGTGCCGTGGCATCACAGCTCATAGCATCCTCCCAACTCCCGGGTTCAAGCGATTCTCCTGCCTCTGCCTCCCAAGTAGCTGGGACTACAGGCTACAGGTGCCTGCCACAATACCCAGCTATTTTTTGGTTGTAATTGTCATTATTGGGAGGTACCTGTGGCTCAAGGAGTAGGGCGCCAGCCCCATATACCAGAGATAGCTGGTTCAAAAAAAAAACTATAGGTAGACTGGGCTGGATTCGAACCCACCAGCTCTGGTGTATATGGCTGGCACCTTAGCTGCTTGAGCTATAGGTGCCAAGCCTATCTTTAAAGCTGTTGAAGAGATCTATTCCCCATGTTCTGTTTTCAAGACTACACATAAATAACTTTTTTTTTTTGAAACAGAATCTCATTATATAATGTCACCCTTGGTAGAGTGCCATGGCATCACAGCTCACAGCAACCTCCAACTCGTGGGCTTAAGTGATTTTCTTGCCTCAGCCTCCCAAGTAGCTGGGACTATAGGCACCACCACAATGCCTGGCTATTTTTTTGTTGCAGTTGTCATTGTTGTTTAGCTGGCCGGGGCCAGATTCGAACCTGCCAGCCTCAGTCTATGTGGCTGGTGCCTTAACCACTGTGCTACAGGCACCATGCCAAATGAGTACTCTTCATAGCAAAGAAAAGCTTCTGTTATGACCTGAATGAAGCATACAATCTGCACTGAGTCAGTACTATCAGTTAATTCATCAAAATTGATTGAATAATATATATTTTGCTTTTGAAGTATTGAATGAAGTTGTTCTATTAAGTTGAAGGCTAATTCATGTTGTTGATCAATTATGGTTATCCTTGAAAGAGACAGTTGTTTGTACTTTGAAATATTATCGAGGTCTAAACATTCTACAACTTTGACAGTGCATTCTTTCACTCTTTTTTTTTTCAGAAAGAAACTCACTTTGTCACCCTGGGTAGAGTGCCGTTGCATCACAGCTCATAGCAAGCTCCAACTCCTGGGCTTAAGTGATTCTCTTGCCTCAGCCTCCCAAGTAGCTGGGTCTACAGGTGAACACCACAACACCTGGCTATTTTTTGTTGCAGTTGTCATTATTGCTCAGCAGGCCTGTGCCGGGTTTGAACCTGCCAGCTTCAGTTTTTGTGGCCTGTGCCATAACCACTATGCTACTAGCGCTGAGTCCCCTTTCACACTTTCTACACCACGGAATGGCTTCCCTTTTTCTGAGTATAAGCTACTTTGTGAGTTGCTTCAGTGGCATTATTTCCATATCTTATTGCTGCTTGAAAGAACTGTCTTTGCTTTTGCCTTCATCTTTTATCTTCTGCAATATAAACTCTTTTTTTTT
>NW_003852426.1:12496147-12499161 GCF_000181295.1 Otolemur garnettii
TGCCTCTGCCTCCCAAGTAGCTGGGTGCCCGCCACAACACCCGGCTATTTTTGGCTGCAGCCATCATTGTTTGGCGGGCCCAGGCTGGATTCAAACCCGCCTGCTCAGGTGTACCCTGCTCAGGTGTACGTTGCTGGTGCCTTAGCCGCTTGAGCCACAAGAGCCAAGCCTATTCTTTGATATTTTAAATACCTTTATTTAAAAAATAAAAATACAAAGATGAGCAAAAATGGATTAATAAAAATAAAAGGATTTGTTCTATAAATTTGGATTCAGTCAAAAGGTCTCCCTTAAGGACCTAGAAGGCTACATGTGGCCTTAAGGCTGGAGGTTCCCTGCCCCCGATCTATAGAGTCCATATCTACCATATTCAATGTTTGTATATTTTCAGGAACATATTATGTTCAATTTCCTTCTTACATATTGTTTCATTCCATAAAAGATTTGAGGCAGCCTACAGAAAAGTACAAATAGATAAATCTGGACAAGAGCAATTATAAATCAGAAGGCCCAAAACATAAGATCTGTCCATTTTATTGTTATAAATGATATCTAAAACATACTATAATATAAAAAAGCAAAAATAAAATAAGCAACAACAAAAATAGGGAAGTTAGAATGAAAAATACAGATGACAGGTCCTATAGTTATGAAGTTGAACTGAGCTTCCTGCCACCAAAGCTGGACAGGAAACATGACAAATGACTCTTGTTACAGAGGCTTTAGATCTGAGCACTTAGATCTCAAAATGTCTCTTTAGATGCCTTCAATAAGGGAGAGTAAGTAAGACACTGTACTACATGTTACCAATTTCCCTAAGACCATCTCTGTGTATTTTGAGGTTAGCCTGGCTAAATATTTCTGCAGCAGGAGTGGGGTAGGCAGGCAGTGTGGTCAGATGAGTAGTTTGGAGGTTCAAATGAGAGAAAAAGAAAGAGCTCAAGAAACCATGAAGCAGGGGGCAAGTACCAGATAAACTGTTTTAAGCTCTGGGTACATGAGAACTGAAGAGGCCTCAATGCTGAGACTTAGGTAAGGAATTGATTTCCTAATATGATTAATCCAGCTGAGTTCAAAGTAACTCTGGGACCAGCCCTTATCCCAAGCCGGCTCACAAACACATACCTTAGTTACAGGGGGTATTAACTGCAATATAACAGCCAATAGCAGTACTGGGCGTGTCCTTTGAGCTCCACGTAGCAGAGGCCACTAACTGGGACCTTGCATCCATATTCTCCAAATCCTTTAGTCATAGAACCTCCTGAGTTTTAACTGGGCATATGACTGCCCAGGTAAGAGGCTCTCTGTCCCAGCATCTCTATCAGCAAAGTATGCCCAGTGATTTAAAGCAATTCCAGGTCATATCCTTTAAAAATGAAAGTTTTCTCTTTTTCTGGCTCTTCCTCCCCTCCCATTCTCTCCCTCCTTTCTCCTCTCCCCCAGTGGAATGTAGATATGGAGCTGATGAGTCTGCTTTGACCTTGTGGGTAAGGACAAAATATTGGGAATGGCTAACAGGACAGAAGGAAACCAAATTTCTAATGACCTCGTAGAGTTAAATCTGCTCTAGACCATCTGAGTACCTCTGTACTATTAGATGAGAGAAAATCAACTTTTATCTAGTAAGAGCCCCCTTACTAGATACTTTTGGTTCTCTGTTATAGTAGTTTAGCTTACAACTTAACAGAATTCACAACAGAAGGGAAAAATGTCTGAAGGAGAGTTTGAAGGACTTAGGCAATACCCACAGAAAGTCAATTCACAGATCACTTTAGTAAACAGGTCAGAAAATGATAATCAAACAAGTCTCCCACTCCATCTACAGGATAGAGGCCAGCCACACCCTCTGAGTGGAAGAAGAGGCCTTTATTACAGCACACCCTTTACACAAAACATAGCTTATCCATTGCAGGCCTAGGCCAAACCCTCAATAGCTGGGGATACAAATGGTTTTCCCTGCCAATGTTAGGCAGGGACACCCCTGTCCTACCTTTTCCCCTAAAGCAGGAAAGGTCCAAACTTCTCCATTCTTCATAATTACCATTCTTGAAGACAGGCCAAATCCAGTAAGGCATGGGTAAAACAGCTGTTGTGGGGCTGTATGTGAGGGTCAGGGGAGAAGAGTCCAGAGCCCCTGAACAAAAGCCACAGCTGGGAACTGGAAATGAGAAAGTATCCTCCACTTCTACACAGAGTTTCTGGGGTCCAGGAACAACCTCCTATGGAGTATCCCTGGTGACAGAGCTTAGCTGGCAGCTGCCAGTCACTAACGAATCCCAGCCACCGGCACCTGCTGCTGCTTGCGAATCTTGTTGAAGAGTTCCATGTATTGGACCATGGTATCTGCTGGGCCATAGATGGCATCATGTCTGTTCCCAAATACCGCAGGAGCCCCTGGAGTGTGGCTGCCAAGAAAACTCTGTAGGAACTCAAGAAGCAGGCTCCAGCAGTCACTAGCTACCACACAGGGACCATACTCCACCTGGGAACCAAAAGAACAGTGAATGAGGGTGAGTGACAGCAAGTACAAGATCTAATTTTTTTTTTTTTTTTTAGTCACCCTGAGTAGAGTGCTATGGCATCATAGCTCACAGGAGCCTCAAACTCTTGGGCTCAAGAGATTCCCTTGCCTCAGGCTCGCAAGTAGCTGGAACTACGAGTGCCCACCACATGCCTGGTTATTTTTAGAGATGGAATCGTACTCTTGCTCAGGATGATCTCAAACTCATAAGCTCAAGCAATCCATCCTCCCCAGTCTCCCAGAGTGCTCCGATTACAGAAGTGAGCCAATGTGCCTGGCCTTTTTCTCTTATACCTCCCGCCCAATGCTCACATCTTTCTCAACCCTAAGCCAGAAACACGCATCTTCTCTCATGGTGCTCATTCAGCCCAAACATTAGGGACTCAGCATGCCCAGCATCATTCCCTTTAGGCATCTCTGATGTTCTCATCCTAGAAATGGGCCAACTCATAGCCCTCCCCCCTACACCCAGTGGCAGATCTGTTCCCGGCCC
>NW_003852426.1:12499215-12504481 GCF_000181295.1 Otolemur garnettii
TTTTTTTTTTTTTTTGAGATAGAGTCTTACTTGTCACTCTATCAATAGAGTGTCGTGGGGTCAGAGCTCACAGCAACCTCCAACTCTTGGGCTTAAGCAATTTTCTTGCCTCAGCCTTCCAAGCAGCTGGGACTACAAGCACCCACCACAACACCCAGCTATTTTTTTGTTGCAGTTGTCATTGTTGTTTTAACAGGCCCAGGCCAGGTTCGAAACGACCAGTCTTGGTATATGTGGCCAGTGCAGTAACCAATGTGCTATGGGTGCCAAGCCAGGCCCCATTTGATTATCTTAGGTCTGTGTAGTTCTCTGCTATGTAGGGTAAGGATTCAAGGAGAGCTCAGGAAACGTCTAAGAGAGAAAACAGAGAGAAGAAAATATGTGGTCGGTATGGGGTGAAGGTGGTTAAGTGGAGGACAGAAGAGACACATGAGTCTCTTCAGGACCAAACACTACTGCCAAGGCAGACCCAGCCTGGGCTCTGACCCTAAGATTTCCCCAACCAACGTGGCAAGGGCCAAAAAAATATACATCCTACTTTCTCATCCCTCTCTCCTAATTTTCCACTGGAGAGACAGCAGGAGGAAATTACTGGTGACTGTAAGGAGAAATAAAGAAACAGCTGGTGTGTGTTTATACTATAAGGGTTGGAAATGTGCAGTATAAATAGTGGGTCCCCAGTAGGTCTCAGTAAGTACAACATGTACAAGCTGAAAAGGTTTAGAAAATCTCAGCCCCAGAGGTTGCCACGCAGAAATCACCAGGGCCCTTTTTCTACTTTCTGGACTTACCTATTCCCATGTCTAAGTCCCTATTTAAATGTTGATCCTCTAAGAAGTATCATAACCAAAGTTGCTGGCCTAAAACTGCCTCCCTATCCAACCTTTTTTTTTTTTTAAGAGATAGTGCCTCTGTCACCCAGTACAATGGCCTGGTCACAGGTCACTATAACCTTGAACTCCTAGGCTCAAGCAATCCTCCCACCTCAGCCTCCCAGGAAATGGGGACTTTAGGCATAAGCCATCATGCCTGGCTAATTTTTAACATTTATTTTAGAGACAAAGTCTTGCTATGTTGCCCAGACTGGTCTCAAATTCCTGGCCTAAAGAGATCCTCCCGCCTTAGCCTCCCAGAGCCCTGAGATTACAGGTTATAAGCCACTGTGCCAAGCTACAAACTGCCTCTTTTATGGCATTTCTTAGATTAACTTCAAAAATAGTTAATATTCTTGTCTCTTAATAAATCACAAATTTTCAAAAGGCAGTCCCTGGAAGCTACTAGTATTTTTATCTCAGCACTGGAAAATTTTGGAACTCTTTTTCTGGAACGGCCATCAGAACTGTCATCTTGAGGTATGATAATTTAGTGAACTCATCTTAGAAAAAGTACTTTGAAGGTAGACTAGGCACTGGCATCAGTGCATAGCTTCTCAAGGGAAGTACTTCAAAGGTGACCATAATGATAATCAGCAATGAGGTATGCAGTACCTTTTCTAGGATGAGTTTATGAACTTAATTGTCAGACCTCATATATTTAGGCTCACAAAATGAAGTCATTTCTCACACAACCCTTTCCACCATGAAAGAAAGTAGATAGCATATCAAAAGGCAAGGCACATTTTTGCTCCACAACTTGGAGACTTATCTAACGCATACTAAGGAGAGGTGCATAGACACATATGATTTAGGGCCCACCTCCCAAAAGTTGCTCCAAAAGTTGTCCTGGTCTGTTCCAGTCTTTCTTGGGATGGGTGACTGGTCCCTCCACACGTCACCTGCCTTCCTTGACTATCCTTCCCTTCTCCAGCAAGCCAGCCTTCCTAAGCTTTCTACTTACTATAAACCCAGCCCCTACTTCCTCCTTCCCATACAAGCAAGCAATTCTCTGAATGAGTAAAGGAATGGTAAGAGTCAGAGGAAAAACAGATGCTTTGGAGTTAGGGACAAGGCTGACATAAATATCCATTTGAATTGGGCAATCTTCAGAGCCCTCTGTTCAGTAGCCCTCTCAGCACGTCCTGCTCCTGTTTCACCAAGGTCTTACCTCCACAGAGATGCCCCGGGCACTGGGCCCCATTGTAACTGTGCCCACCTTCACCAGGAAGTCACAGTACTGGTAACGGGTGCCCCGAGTCTCAATCTTGCTGGCCTTAGCACTCTGGAAAAAGCCCTTAAGCTTCACCATGAGCACATCAAAGTTGGTGTCGGCAATAAGGCAGGGGCCATTTTCGAAGAGGGCAAAACAGCTCAATGGGTACTCTGAGTTGTGCATCACATACATCAGCTTCCCAGCCTGACCTGCAAGGGATAGAGATCCCACTCGTCACCCAAACTTTCACCAGCAAATCCCAGAACAGAGTCAAATGCACAGAACAAAGCCAGATGGCAATCTTAGTGAAAGGTGAAGAGAATCCTCTCACTGACAGCCTTCTGTATAGAGGCAGGGAGAGGAGCAGCAGACAAGGCAGCATGTGGCAAAACCCACCCTGTTCTACAGAAAAAAAGGAGGGGCACACAGGGATCTGCTAGTGTTGACAATGGTTTAATTCTTGAGTCATGGGCTCAAACATAGATGCTTATTATGATGATTACTAACTCCCATAGATGGGTCAGCGCCTATAGCTCAGTGAGTAGAGTGCAGACACATACACTAAGGCTGGTGGGTTCAAACCCAGCCCAAGCCTGCCAAACAACGACAACTGCAACAAAAAATAGCCGGGCATTGTGGCAGGTGCCTGTAGTCCCAGTTACTTGGGCAGCTGAGGCAAGAGAATTGCTTAAGCCCAAGAGTTTGAGGTTGCTGTGAGCTGTGATGTCACAGCACTCTACCAAGGGCGAAGTAATAAGACTCTGTCTCACAAAAGAAAAAAAAGAAAAAGAAAAAGAAATTCAACTCCCATAGATTTATGTATAATCTCTTGTATATAATCATATATAGTAAGTCAAATAGAAGTAACAGCGTTGGGGCATGTCAAATGAAGCAGGTGTTCATTTCTTCTGTTTATCTCTACCTACCTTGACTTCTTCTCTCTTTGACATCTATCTAGTAAATGGTTGCACAGAAACAGCAAAGGTCAGTATTTGAGCATAAAGCTGGAAATGCAGGCCAGAGACAAGTTGTGAAGTCTCATTTACCATGCCAAGAAGTTTAGACTTCATCTTGAAGGCAATGGGGAGCCCTTGGATAATTTAAGAAATCTAGCCAACTTGGGAAGCAAGCAGCACACTATAGTAGAGGGAACTCAGGATCTAGAACCAGACAATGAAGTTTTAAGGCCCAGCTCACCCTTCCAGTCTCTGAGAAATGAATTTTCTCAATTTCCATAGGCTTTTTGCAAGAAAGAAGAAAAGTTATGTATCTAGTTAAGTAGAAAACACAAGAAGGCAAAAATGAAAGGCAAGTTTGCTCTTTTAGACACTACAAGAGTTTATAGATAGAATGTCACAATCCCAAATATTTATTATGTACTTAAAACAACCCCAACACTATGCTTAAGGATTAAGGGACATACAAGTAGAGGATTTAGCCCCTGACTTCAGGAAACTGACATTTTATGAGATAAGCTAAAAACTTTTTAAAGTAAAACAAAAATGATTATCTAAAAAATGTTAGAAGTCTTTTGGAAAGTAGAAAAGACTTCTACTTTTGGAAAGTAGAAAAGTAGGAAGACATCAAAAATGGGCAAGAGGGCTCGGCACCTGTGGCTCAAGTGGCCAAGGCACCAGCCATATACACCTAAGGTGGTGGGTTCAAATCCAGCCCGGGCCCGCCAAATAACAACGACAGCTGCAACCAAAAAATAGCTGGGTGTTGTGGCTGGTGCCTGTGGTCCCAGCTACTTGGGAGGCTGAGGCAGGAGACTCGCTTGAGCCCAGGAGTTGGAGGTTGCTGTGAGCTGTGATGCCACAGCACTCTATCCAGGGAGATAGCTTAAGGCTATGTCTCAAAAAAATAAAAATGGGCAAGAGTCAGCAGGAAAAAATAATGGAAAAAAGCAGGACTTGAACTGAGACATGAAGAGAGGATAGTATTCACACAGAGAAGGAAAGACGACATTCTAAGCAGGGAGAAGTGTATCAATAAAAAAGAGGCATGGGTATGTCAGCAGGGGGAGCTGCGACTTCCCTAAACAGGGCTGCACTCTGCAGCCCCTTGATAAACATATGCTTTGTACCGCCAATTTACAATTTCCATCTCCTTTTTAATCTAGTTCAAAACATTTCAACCAACCAAAAAAAAAGCCATCCAAAGCTGATTTCATCATTGTGTTCCAATGTCTACTCGCTGTAATTACATACTTCATACTATATGAGCTGAATCTGCAAGTGTTACTGCCTCATAAATATCTTTACAGTCAAATACAACTTTTTTTTTTGAGACAGAGTCTTAATTTGTCACCCTTGGTAGAGTGCCATGGTGTCACAGCTCACAGCAACCTCAAACTCCTGGGCTTAAGCAATTCTCTTGCTTCAGCCTCCCAAGTAGCTGGGATTATAGGTGCTGGCCACAATGCCCAGCTATTTTTAGAGACAAGGTCTCACTCTGGCTCAGGGTGGTCTTGAACCTGTGAGCTCAGGCTATCCACCCACCTTGGCCTCCCAGAGATCTAGGATTACAGGCATGAGCCACCACACCCAGCCCAACTATGATATTTTTTGTTAAATGAGGAAGGCATTTATAGTTGTTATAGACAATAATTTCTTTTATTACAACAAAGTCCTTTCTGAACTATACAACATTGTGAAGCAAGCAGAACCTATGTTACTATCCTCCTACAGATGAGGAAAGCTAACTGGGTGTCAGAGAAGCAGCAGCATCAATAACACCTGGGAACTTCTTAGAAATGCAAATTGTCCAAGGGTCCTTATCTAACAAAAGCAATCAATGTAACCTGATTCTGTGTAGACTCAAAGAATCCTCAGCAATAAAAATTAAAAAAAAAAAAAAATGCAGGGCGGTGCATGTGGCTCAAAGGAGTAGGGTACCGACTCCATATACCAGAGGTAGCAGGTTCAAACCCAGCCCCAGTGAAAAAAAAAAAATGCAAATTGTCATCTGTCCTCCCCCACTGCCCCCAACCACTGAGTTGGAAATTGGGGTGGGGGCCAATAATCTGTGATTAACAGGACTTCCAAGGAGATAGATGGTGCTAATGCTCATCAACTGTGAGAACCAGTAACAAAAACACAGAGCTAGCAAGCAGCACAACTGAAACTTCAAAGCAGGTCCCTTGACTCCAGGTATATTTTTTTTTATTTTTTTTTTT
>NW_003852426.1:12504628-12506346 GCF_000181295.1 Otolemur garnettii
CCCGGCCATTTTTTGGTTGCAGCCATCATTGTTGTTTGGCGGGCCCGGGCTGGGGATTCGAACCCGCCACCTTAGGTGTACATGGCTGGCGCCTTAGCCACTTGAGCCACAGGCGCCCAGCGGACTCCAGGTTTATTGCTCTTTCCATTCTACCCTGCTGTCTGCCATGAACTTGTTCTGTCTTTCCAGCAAAACTGTAGCTTCTTCAAAGTAAAACCCTAATCAACCCACATGAGGTAGTTTCACTAAAAGTAATATCTTCTTATATCTATATACAAATATTTTATTTTTCAAATGCCTTCATAACCAGTATCTCTTTGCCTTCCTATTTATTGAAGGTAAACAAATGGTAACACTGTAATTTTATCAATGAAGATAAAAGAACTCAGCATAGCTCCCAGCTACCTTTTATTAAATATTACATGATGATCTCAGTTCTAAATGCTTTGCATGCATTAAAATATTTAATTAGACTGGATGCAGTGGCTCATGCCTCTAATCCCAATACTCTGGGAGGCTGAGGTAAGAGGATTGCTTGAGGTCAGGGTTTGAGAACAGCCTAGGCAACACAGGGAGACCACCCCCATCACTATAGCAAATTAAAAGAATTAGCCCAGCATAATGGTATCCACCTGTAGTCCTAGCTACTAGGGAGACTAAGCCAGGAAGACTGCTTGAGCCCAGGAGTTGGAGGATATGGTAAGCATACTACTGCACTCCAGTCTGGGTGACTGAGAGAAAAAAGAAAAAGCAACACACATACAAACTTATTTAATTTGCATAACATTAGGAGGTAAGCACTATGAGTATCATTTTATAGATCAGAGAACTGTACTGGGAAGATTCCAAAAACAGAGCCCATGACAGATAGTTTCAGCACAAGAAACAAATTTAATATAGGAACTAGTACAGGGTTGAAAGAAAAGAAAAACTAAACAGGCGATCAGACAACCCAAAGATTAGCAACACAGGAAATCACTAGCATCCTTAGGGCTGAAGAGAAAAAGAGAAGCTGTGCCATTATAAGAGTCAGGAAAAAGGGCTGTCTAGAGCTAGAACTAAAGACACACAGCCATGGCTAGAGACGCTATCCAGAGCAGAGGGAAAAGGATACCTGTCTCTCTTTCTCCCATCCTCAAATTTTCCCTAGCACCTCTTACTAGGTATCTTGAAGAGGTAACTAGGAGAAGGCCTGGAAAATACAGTTTGCAAGGGAAGGGCATGAAATGGATCTAAGGGAAATTGGCACAAGACTGGAAGAGAAACAGTTACAGATGACTTATGAGATTTATCTACAGTTACACAGTTAGTATGTGACAGAGCCAGGACTCAGGAGTCTTACTCGATGATCACAACTACTGTGCAATGGAATTGCCCAAGGTCAAGTTACCAGAGAGACTTTCCATGACTAAGAGAAACAGGTTGCTTAATTCATATTCAAAGATCCTCTTTCCATCCCACCAACACCGGCACCATCCACACTGCATCTCACCACTCAACATACTAAAAAGAAAAGTTGATTTATTGGTAAAAGTTATGGTTATGTGGGGGCCAAGGCCACTGGTTAAGTGTGGGAAATAGGAAGCCTTTACATAGAAAGTTCTGGCTCGGCACCTGTGGCTCAAGTGGCTAAGGCACCAGCCACATATACCTAAGGTGGCGGGTTCAAATCCAGCCTGGGCCCGCCAAACAACAATGATGACTGCAACCAAAAAATA
>NW_003852426.1:12506507-12517853 GCF_000181295.1 Otolemur garnettii
AAAAAAAAAAAAAAAAAAGTAAGTTCTAAAAATTCTAAAGCTCCAAGAAAATCATATACCAAGCCCTTTGGACCTAAATTAAAACAAGCCTTTCAAACTTGGGAGTACATCTGCGCAGTTTGTTAAAATGTCAACCACGAGGTATGCAGCAGCAGTAATCTTCAACTTTAACAAGTAACCTAGATGGCTCGGCACCTGTAGCTCAAGCAGCTAAGGCACCAGCCACATATACCAGAGCTTGAATGGCGGGTTCGAATCCAGTCTGGGCCTGCCAAATAATGACAACTACAACCAAAAAAAAATAGCTGAACGTTGTGGCAGGCTCCCAGCTACTTGGGAAGCTGAGGCAGGAGAATCATTTAAGCCCAGGAGTTGGAGGTTGCAGTGAGCTGTGATGCCACAGCACTCTACCCAGGGCGACAGCTTGAGGCTCTGTCTCAAAAACAAAAAAGTAACCCAGATAATTTTAATGCAGTTAGTCAGTGACTAATCCTCTGAGAAACACAAGAGAATTTTTAGAGGTGATGGATATGTTCAGTACCTTGATTGTGGTGCTGGTATCACAGATGTATGGTTACGTCCAAACTCATGTATGCATTAAGTGTGTACAACTATTTGTATATCAACTATACTTAAAGCTTTAAAAAGCCCTATTCTAAAAGATGAAGGCCACCTGTTTAATGATACCATCCTTAACAGAAAAGCAGAAAGAACTCAATGAACCTGAACTCTACACTAGGTTCCAGTCATCCTCAGACCAATCTCACTGACCTTGGCTGCCAAGGGTAGACGCAGCTGTATGGTAAGTTTCACAGTCCACACAAAATGTTCCTTGTTTTTCTGCCCCAAGTATCTCCAATTTCCGAGTGAGGAGCTCCACAGTCTGCTGGACACTCTTGCCCTCGGCCACAGGCATCTGCGACACGCTGGAAATAAGAGCACCAAATTATCAATATCCAGAGACATGTGCATTAAGTCACGAACTCACAGAATCACATCAGGGCAGAAGTTATCCTTTTTTTTTTTTTTTTTTAAGAGACAAAGTTTTACTTTGTCGCCCTCACACAGCTCACAGCAACCTCCAACTCCTGGGCTTAGGCAATTCTCTTGCCTCAGCCTCCCGAGTAGCTGGGACTACAGGCACCCACCACAGCGCCCAGCTCTTTTTTGTTGCAGTTTCACTGGGGCAGGGTTTGAACCCACCACCCTCGGTATATGGGGCCAGTGCCCTACTCCCTGAGCCACAGGCACCGCCCAGCAGAAGTTATCCTAGAGAACACTTGCCCTGACCTCCTCCTCCCCAACTCTTTTTTTTTTTCAGAGACAGTCTCACTTTACCCCCCTTGGTAGAGTGCTGTTGCATCACAGCTCACAGCAACCTCCAGCTCCTGGGCTTAGGTGATTCTCTTGCCTCAGCCTCCCAAGTAGCTGGGACTACAGGCACCTGCCACAACACCTGGCTATTTTTTTGTTGCAGTTTGGACAGGGCCAGGTTTGAACCTGCCACCCTCGGTATATGGGGCCAGCGCCTTACTCACTGAGCCACAGGCGCTGCCCTTATTTTGGTTGTTTGTTTTGTTTTTTGAGATAGAGTGTCCCTATATCGCCCTCAGTAGAGTGCCGTGGCATCACAGTGCACAGCAACCTCACACTCTTGGACTTAAATGATTCTCCTGCCTCAGCCTCCCAAGCAGCTGGGACTACAGGTGCCCACCACAACACCAGGCTATTTTTTTGGTTGTAGTTGTCATTGTTGTTTAGCAGGCCCGGACCAGGTTCAAACCCGCCAGCCCAGGTGTATGTGGCCAGCGCCCTAACCACTGTGCTATGGGCGCCAAGCCCCCAACTCCATTTTAAAGAGGAAGAAATAGAGACCCACAGTCTCTGAGAGCTTTTCTAAAACTAGAACATAGGTCTTAGGAAACTCATGCCAGGGCAATGAACTTCCTGTCATGCCAGCATTTCCCAAGGGTGGCATGTATGCCAAAATGTTCATGTAAAGATTCCAAGTGGCACACAGACGGAGCATTCAATAACTCTGTGTCATACATCAAGAAAGGAATTCCTGGGTGGCGCCTGTGGCTCAAGGAGTAGGGCGCCAGCCCCATATGCCAGAGGTGGTGGGTTCAAACGTAGCCCTGGCCAAAAACTGCAACAACAACAACAACAAAAAAAAAAAGAAAGAAAGAAAGAAAGAAAGAAAGAAAGAAAGAAAGAAAGGAATTCCTTCTGCAATTCTTTCAGGTCTGACTATACTAGGTTAGTATGGTTTTACCAACTCTTTGAACTTGAACTGCCCAATATAGTAGCCCAAAGCCACATCCAAAAGCCCTAGGAACAAAGAGAAACTAGACCTCAAATTTATAATCTTGGAAGTGAAAGGCAACTGGTATTTAAGTAATTTTTTTTAGGCCGGGCCCAGTGACTCATGCCTATACTCATAGCACTGTGGGAGGCTGAGGTGGATAGAGTGCCTGAGCTCAAGAGTTCAAGACCAACCTGAGCAAGAGTGAGACCCCATCTCTAAAAAATAGCCAGGCAGATCCCTGCAGTCCCAGCTACTTGAGAGGCTGAGGCAAGAGGATCACTTGAGCTCAAGAGATTGAGGCTGCTGTGAGCTATGATAATGCCACGGCACTCTACCTAGGGAGACAGAGTGACAAATCAGTCTTAAAAAAAAAAAAAATTAGACGATGCCCGTAGCTCAGTGGGTAGGGCACCAGCCACATACACTGAGGCTGGTGGGTTCAAATCTGCCCAGGCCAGCTAAAATCCCAACTGCAACAACAACAACAACAACAAAAATATCTGGGTGTTGTGGCGGGTGCCTGTAGTCCCAGCTACTTGGGAGGCTGAGGCAAGAGATCGCTTAAGCCCAAGAGTTTGAGGTTGCTGTGAGCTGTGATGCCATGGCACTCTACCAAGGCTGACACAGTGAGACTGTCTCAAAAAAAAAAACCAAATAGTACAGGTGGTACTAAGCTATACAAGAATCATGAACACAAGCACAGATGATTAATTTTTGGATGACTGCATTATTTTATGATCTACTAAATGAATGTATGAGTCTCAGTGTAACTAAAATTGTTACTACTTTCAAAAAAGCACTGATGGCCAATGCTGATGTTGTGCATTATTTTGAAATATAAGACAATCCCTAATTCAGCCAGGCATGGTGATCACACCTGTAATCCTAGCACTCTGGGAAGCCAAAGCGGGTGGACTGCCTGAGCTCACGGGTTCAAGACTAGCCTGAGCAAGAGCAAGAGCCCATCTCTAAAAATAACCAGATGTAGTGGCAGGCACCTGTAGTCTCAACTACTTGGGAGGCTGAGACAAGAGAATCACTTGAGCCCAGGAGTTTAAGGTTGCTGTGAGCTATTACACCACAGCACTCTACCCAGAGCGACAAAGTGAGACTGTGTCAAAAAGAAAAAAAAGAGAATCCCTAAATTGATGCTACAAGGGAAAGAAGTCCTAGGATTCTGAAAAAGTTGATAAGAGTGTCAATGGAGAGTCCTTTTCCTCAGGCTGCCTTCTCCACTGAAAGAGTAAAGAATCCCAGAGTGGCCATGTGCAGGGGCTCACCCCTGTAATCCTAGCACTCTGAGAGGCTGAGGCAAGTGGACTGCCTGAGCTCAGGAGTTCAAGACCAGCCTTAGCAAGAGTGAGACCCCGTCTCTACTAAAAACATAAAGACTAACAGGGTATGGTGGCACATACCTGTAGTTCCAGCTACCTGGGAGGCTGAGGCAGAAGGATCAGTTGACCCCAGGAAGGAGTTTGAGGTTGCTGTGACTATGAGGGCCACTGCACTCTAGCCTGGGGCAACAGAGTGAGACACCATTTCAAAAACAAAAAGGGCAGCGCTCATGGCTCAGTGAGTAGGGCGCTGGTCCCATATTCCTAGGTTGGTGGGTTCAAACCCAGCCCTGGCCAAACTGAAAACTGTAACAAAAAAAAATAGCCGGGTATTGTGGCAGGTGCCTGTAGTCCCAGCTACTTGGGAGGCTGAGGCAAGAGAATCACCTAAGCCCAAGAACTGGAGGTTGCTGTGAGCTGTAATGCCACAGCACTCTACCAAGGGTGACAAAGTGAGACTCTGCCTCTTAAAAAAAAAAAAAAAAAAAGACTCCCAGAGTTCCAAGCCTCTGTGCTGCAACCTTTCCACTTCCATTCATCACACATTCCTCTTACACTAGAGGACTCAGAAAAGGATCACGATGTCAACTGTGAGAAGTAAGAGTGCAATTACTGAGAAACCTGCAAGAGCTTGGACTACCAGGAAAAGTATTTCCCCCACACAGGCTTTTACATGAAAAGCCAAAAAATAAAAAGAGTCCTGAGACCCACTATCTTGGAACTAACACCTCCAAGAGCACTCTGGGAGGCCTATATCTTTTCCCAACACTTCACTTTCCAATCATGTATTTAAACATAGTAGAAAACAAGTCCTGAAGAGGTACAGTGCCTGGAACCACAATATCCTAACTCCTAATAGCCTCACTTTTACTTTCAGAGCCAAGATGTTTAAATGGGCAAATAAGAACCAAATACAGGCTTGTCTAACTACATTTGGTGGTTGAGGAAGAGATGAAAATCGAAAAAAAAAAAAAAAAAACCAACACTGTTACCCACCCTCTCCGGGTCTGTTGTCTTAGTCCAGAAATCCTATTTTTGATCCTGAAATCCCACTCCTGGCTGTACTGTGGGCTCACCGGAAGGTGGATGAACCCCCCCAAAAGAAAGAAAGTAGGTACACAACCACAGATAGGTTCAGGTGATAAAACCTCTGCCCTCCAGGAGAAAGGGGCTCATCGCTGAACAGGCCCACCCACTGTCCCCTTATTCACACAACCTGAGGACGTTTTGCTCCCGGGGGACAGCGGACCTTGGTCCCAGTCCTTCTCCCGGAGGGCTCCGAGGGCCCGTCACAACCCCAAGCTACGTCACCCCTAAATCCCTGCAATCCTACCAAGTCACTCCCATGGCGTCCGGCCAGAGGGTGGCAAGGCAAAACAGTCGAAATCCAAGGTTCTCTGTCTGCCCACATTAACCGAAGCCCCTAACGCGACCTCCGTGTACAGCAGGAGTTCCGGAAATACGTAAAAACAGAGCGCCGGTGGACGCTCCTACAGAGAACTGGGGCGTGTCTGGGCATCCTGTCGGTGACGCCTCAGTGACGTCAGCACACCGTCCCCCGCTGTCAGGTTGCAGCTTTGGGAATTAGCCTTTGGGTCGGCCCTTAGGCCTAGTTTCATAAAGCTAGCAAACCGAGGCCCACGCTGCCACCATTTAGAGAAGCCAGCATTAAAGACAATGAATTTATTCGGGTGTCCAACTCAGGAACCCTTTTAGAGCTCTTTTAGTGGGTGGGGCTGTGCTGGCGGCACTTCTGACCTCCAACCGGAAGGGGGCATTATCATCGGTGCGTAACCTCCGGAGAGATGGAAGGAAGTACTCCACGCAGGCGCACTCTGGCCATTCCTCCGTCCCCCACGTGGGACTCTTTCTGTCAATTTTTCCCAGAAAAATGCCTAAATTCAAGACTGGTCGTGGGGCCGGAGGTCAGGAAAAACATGCACCTCTGGCCGAGCAGATCCTGGCTGGGGACGCGGTGCGAGCAGGAGCCCGGGAAAAGCTGCGTGGTCGTGCAACCAGAGAAGAGGAGGAAGAGTATGTAGGGCCCCGGCTGAGCCGACGGATTTTGCAGCAAGCACGACAACAACAGGAGGAGCTCGAGGCAGAGCATGGCACTGGGGACAGGACCGCGGCACCACGGGAACGCACCACACGGCTAGGTGAGTGTTGAGGGGTCCCAGAAAGAAAGAGTAGGTAGTTAGAGGTCAGGTGGACAGCTAAATGGTGTCCGTCAGGGGGATAACTTGGAATCAGTAAAGGGACCCACATCACATTTGGCAAAGGGATGGGAGACGGAGCCCTGGCTAGAACCTTCCATGCCCGCTTCTAGTTTTAGACACTATTTTCTGGGCACCCCCAAAGTTGGGACAATAGAAAGTGATCGTTCGCGCCACTAAGTTTTATCATTTATCCATTGAACATATATTAATGGGATGCCTACCAACCACGAGCTTTGTACTATGCTCAGAGTTCGCCTAGTTTCGGTACAGAAATAAACAAGCTAGACATATGGCTGACTTTAAGACCTTACAATCAAGCCCAGGAGAGACAATTAAACAGACTATTAAGATCATATATTCCATGATAGAGTATCATTTTCTGTTAATAGTAGTCTTCGGGTCAGACTTCCCGGATTACATGATCTTTATGCAATAGAGACCCGAAAATAAATGAAGAGAAGGAGTGCCCTGAGAAGGAGTATTAAGAGCCAAAGAGAGAGACGAATTGAAGGGTGAAAGACGTTTCATATCTGCTCAGTAGGGAGGGAGTGTTGACCTCCAAGTTGTTTAATCCTTTTCTCAGACCTGGTCTTAAAGCGCTGTTTGACACAATTGAATTCTGGCCTGCACTTGGTGTCTAAGACATTGCACTTCTCAGTATTCTCAGCTGACTCTTCGTTTGTCCCCAGCTCTTACCATTGACTTTTCCTGCAGTCTTTAGACCTTTTCTCTTCAAATACATTTGTCTTTGGTGCTATTACCAAGTTTCATGGTTTAAAAACTATCTAGTAGGGCTCAGTGCCCGTAGCTCATTGAGTAGGGTGCTGGCCACATGCACCCAGGCTGGCGGGTTCAAGCCTGGCCCGGCCCTGCTAAACAACAGTGACAACTGCAGCCAAAAAATAGCCAGGCATTGTAGCAGGCACCTGTAGTCCCAGGTACTTGGGAGGCTGAGACAAGAGAATCACTTAAGCTGGAGAGTTTGAGGTTGCTGTGAGCTGTGACGTCACAGCACTGTAGCAAGGGCAACATAGTGAGACTCTGTCTCAAAAAAAAAAAAAAAAATCTAGTAGGGGCCAGACACTGGCTTACACCTGTAATTCCAGCACTTTGGGAGGCCAAGGCAGGTGGATTGCTCTGAGCTCACAGGTGTGAGACCAGCCTGAGCAAGAGCAGACCCCATCTCTATAAATAGCTGGGCATTGTAGCAGGCACCTATAGTCCAGTCTCGCCCGGCCCCCTGGCTGGTTTTTTTTTTTTTTTTTAGACAGAGCCTCAAGCTGTCCCCCCTGGGTAGAGTGCTATGGCTTCACTGCTCACAGCAACCTCCAACTCCTGGGCTCAAGCGAGTCTCCTGCCTCCGCCTCCCAAGTAGCTGGGACCACAGGTGCCCGCCACAACACCCAGCTATTTTTTGGTTGCAGCCATCATTGTTGTTTGGCAGGTTCGGGCTGGATTCGAACCTGCCACCTTAGGTGTACATGCCTGGTGCCTTAGCTGCTTGAGCCACAAGCACCGAGCCAGCCCTGGCTGTTTTTTAGAGTCAGGGTCTTACTTTTGCTCAGGCTGGTCTCAGACCTGTAAGGTCAGGCAGTCAGTCCACCTCACCCTCCCAGGTGCTGGGATTACAGGCGTGAGCCACCACGCCTGGCCCCAGATTCTGTATTCAACTGTCTGTTCAGCATTTCCAATTTGCAGTCTAATAGACATCTCAAACTTTTTTTTTTTTTTTTTGAGACAGCAGCCTCAAGCTGTCACCCTGGGTAGAGTACTATGGCATCACAGCTCACAGCAACCTCCCAACTCCTGGGCTCAAGCGAGTCTCCTGCCTCCACCTCCCAAGTAGCTGGGACTGCAGGCACCTGCCCCGACATTTTTTTTTATTTTTGGTTGCAGCTGTCGTCGTTTGGCGGGCCCGGGCTGGATTTGAACCTGCCAGCTCAGATGTACATGGCTGGCGCCTTAGCCACTTGAGCCACAGGCGCCAAGCCAGACATCTCAAACTTGTCCAAAACCGAAATCTTGGCCTTCTCACCGGACCCGCTTCTCCACTGTCTTCCCCATATCAGTTAGTAGCATGATACCCTTTCATTTGTTCAAGATAAAAACCTTGGGCTTTCTTCTTTCTGTCTTCATTCCACATCTTATCTGTCAGGAAATTTTAATGAGTCTTCAGAATAGATCCAAAATCAGATTCTTCACCACCTTAGAACACCATCCTTGGCTTGGGGCCTGTGGCTCAAGTGGCTAAGGCGCCAGCCACATACACCTAAGGTGGCGGGTTCAAATCCAGCCCGGGCCTGCCAAACAACAACGATGGCTGCAACCAAGAAGTAGCCAGACATTGTGGCGGACACCTGTGGTCCTAGCTACTTGGGAGGCTGAAGCAGGAGACTCACTTGAGCCCAGGAGTTGGAGGTTGCTGTGAGCGTGATGCCACAGCACTGTACCAAGGGCAATAGCTTGAGGCTCTGTCTCAAAAAAAAGAACACCATCTTGTTCAAGCTACCACCATCTCTTACCTAGGTTATTACAGTAGCCTCCTAATTAGTATCTCATACTCCTAACAGTCCACTTAACAGCTAGTGGGTTAAAGTGATACACCCTGTATGATCTGCTTCTGTTGCCAGTCTGATCTCTCCCAGTACTTCTTTCTCCTTTGTCCTCTCCACTGCATCTACATAAGCTTCATTGTTTCTTAAACATGTGAAGTTAGGGCCTTTGCTGTGGTTGTTCCTTCTACCAAAGATTCTGCCTAGGATGGTCTTTTCCCTTACATCTATAGGCTTACTTTCTTCTCAGGCCTACTCTGACCACTCGTTTTAAAACTGCAACACCAGCTCGGCCCCTGTGGCTCAAGTGGCTAAGGCGCCAGCCATGTACACCCAAGGTGGTAGGTTCGAATCCAGCCCAGGCCCGCCAAACAACAATGACGGCTGCAACCAAAAAATAGCTGGGCATTGTGGCGGGCCCCTGTGGTCCCAGCTACTTGGGAGGCAGAGGCAGGAGACTTGCTTGAGCCCAGGAGTTGGAGGTTGCTGTGAGCTGAGATGCCACGGCACTCTACCCAGGGGGACAGCTTGAGACTCTGTCTCAAAAATAAATAAATAAATAAATAAAATAAAATAAAACTGCAACACCCCCAGGGCAGTGTCTGTGGCTCAGTGAGTAGAGTGCCAGCCCCACATACTGAGGGTGGCGGGTTCGAACCTGGCTCTACCCAAACCGCAACAAAAAAATAGCTGGGCATTGTGGCAAGCGCCTATAGTCCCAGCTACTCAGGAGGCTGAGGCAAGATCATCACCTAAGCCCAGGAGTTGGAAGTTGCTGTGAGCTGTGTGACGCTACCATAGCACTCTACCAAGGGAGATAAAGTAAGACTCTGTCTCTAAAAAAAAAATTGCAACACCCCTGCCTGTCCCTACCTATCTCTATACTGCTTTCATCTGTGCTTTTATTTTTTTTCATAGTAGTTTTTTTCTTTTATCTCAGTGTAGTTATGCTTGTTTATATGTCTTCTCCAATTAGAATATAAGCTCTGTAAGGGCAAAAATTTTTGTTTCTATCATTCACTGATATACTTCTAGCCTCACATACAGTAGGCATTCAGTGTTTGCTAAATGAATGGATTAATGAATGATGTTTAGGCAGGTAAGAGTCAAACCTACAAAAGACTTAGAGGCCATGTCCAGGATTTAAAGCCTTTTTTTTTTTTGAGACAGAGTCTCAAGCTGTCACCCTGAGTAGACTGCCTTGGTGTCATAGGTCACAGCAATATCCAACTCTTGGGCTCAAGTGGTCTTCTTGCCTCAGTTTTTCTATTTTTAGTAGAGACGGGATTTTTTCTCAGGCTGTTCCCAAACTCATGAGCTCAAGCTATCTACCCACCTTGGCCTCCCAGAGTGCTAGGATTATAGGTATAAGCCACCTTGCCTGGCCTAAAGCCATCTTCTAAGAATGAAATTGGAATATTCCTAACACAAAAAAAAATGTTTAATGCTTGAAGTGATGGATACCCCAGTTACCCTGATTGGATTAATTCATACTGTGTGCCTGTACCAAAACATCACATGTACCCTGTAAAGATATATATAATTGAGCAGCACCTGTGGCTCAGCCAGTAGGGTGCTGGCCCCATATACCGAGGTTCAAACCCGGCCCCAGCCAAACTGCAACAAAAAATATAGCCGGGCATTGTGGCAGGCACCTGTAGTCCCAGCTACTCAGGAGGCTGAGGCAAGAGAATCGCCTAACCCAAGAGCTAGAGGTTGCTATGAGCTATGATGCCATGGCACTCTACCAAGGGCAACAACAACAACAACAACAAATATATATATATATATATGTACATAATTATTATGTACCCTTAATAATAAAAAATTTAGCCGGGTGCACCGGCTCACGCCTGTAATCCTAGAACTTGGGAGGCCAAGGCAGGTGGATTGCCTGAGCTCACAGGTTCGAAATCGGCCTGAGCCACAGCAGGATCACATCTCTAAAAATACCTGGGCGTTGTGGCAGGTACCTGCAGTTCCAGCTACTTGGAAGGCTGAGGTAGGAGAATCACTTGAGCTGAAGAGTTTGAGGTTGCTATGAACTATGATGCCACAGCACTAAAGTGAACCTCTGTCTCAAAAATAATAATAATTTAAAAATCTGAAAAAAAAATAAAGCTATCTTTACTGCAGTGGGAAGCTTTGGAGAGTTTTGAGTACAGTATTGACTAAATCAAACATATTTCAAGTGCCTCCCAGGTATAGCATTGAGCAGATGATGGTGCCATTTAGTGACCTGTAGAGTACAGTGAGTGGTATAGACCTAGAAGGAATGAAAAGGAGTTTAGTTGAAGACAGGTGAGATTTGACGTGCCTGGGGTCATTGAAGAACAACTATAAAGCATGAAGGACCTGTAGTTAAGGGTCTAGCACTAAGAGATCCACACTCAAGTACAGATTTGTGAGTTGTTGGTGTGTGGAGAAAATGTCTATTCCCCTTTATTTGCATTTTATCATACGTTGCTTCTGTTGTTAATGACCTATGAGTATGTAGCATTTTATCTGCCCACTTGGATTACTAGACCCCTCTAGATGCCCAGATAGCTGTAGTCTTATAAAAATCTATTTAATTGCAAAAAAAAAACCCCACAAAAGGTGGCCCGTATGGCTCAAAGGAGTAGGGCGCCGACCCCCATATGCTGGAGGTGGTGGGTTTCAAACCCAGCCCCAGCCAGAAACTGCAAAAAAAAAAAAAAAAAAAAAAATCTATTTAAATGCACTGGTGGATTAAATCTGAACTCCTGGCTCGGAGTCTGTGGCTCAAGTGGCTAAGGCGCCAGCCACATACACCTAAGGTGGCAGGTTCGAATCCCTAGGCCGGGCCCGCCAAACAATAATGATGGCTGCAACCAAAAAATGGCCAGGCTTTGTGGCGGGCGCCTGTGGTCCCAGCTACTTGGGAGGCTGAGGCAGGAGACTCGCTTGAGCCC
>NW_003852426.1:12518360-12537469 GCF_000181295.1 Otolemur garnettii
GCACCTGTGGTCCCAGCTACTTGGGAGGCAGAGGCAGGAGACTCGCTTGAGCCCAGGAGTTGGAGGTTGCTGTGAGCTGTGGTGCCACGGCACTCTACCCAGGAGGACAGCTTGAGGCTCTGTCTCAAAAAATAAAAAAAAAAAGGAAACTGGATATAATAACAGTACCTACCTACTTCTTGAGGTTATGAGGGTAAACCAGTTAATGTATGTATGGTGCATTTAGAAAATCATGCTACAGGCTGGGCACACGTAGCTCAGTGGTTAGGGTGCCAGCCACGTGCCCTGGAGCTGGTGGGTTCAAACCCAGCTTGGGCCTGTGAAACAAACAAACAAAAAAATAACCAGGCATTGGTGGTAGGTACATGTAGTCCCAGCTACTTGGGAGGCTCAGGCAAGAGAATTGCTTAAGAGCTTGAAGTTGCTGTGAGCTATGACACAACAGCACTCTACGCAGGGCAATAAAGTGAGACTCTATCTCCAAAAGTAAATAAATAAGTAAATCCTGGCTCCGTGCTCGTAGCACAGTGGTTACCACGCCAACCACATGCACTGAGGGTCCCAGGTTTGAACCTGGCCCAAGCCAGCTAAACAACAATGACAACTGCAACAAAAAATAGCCAGTCATTGTGGCGGGCACCTGTAGTCCCAGCTACTTGAGAGGCTGAGGCAAGAGAATCACTTAAGCCCAATAGTTTGAGGTTGCTGTGAGCTGTGATGCCATAGCACTCTACCAAGGGTGACATAGTGAGACTCTGTCTCAAAAGAAAAATCCTGTTACAATAACTGAATATGGTGTGTTAACTACTATTTATGGCAATAGCTTTAAGCATTGCTGTCTGATTGTTTTCTATGTATACATTTTGTTTCTTAAGCAAAATTACAAGCCTTTGGGACTGGAAGATGGTGTGGGCCTCATCTGTTTCACTGCACACATCTATATTTATTGCAAGCACATGTGAAGCCTGTACTACACAATGGCTAAAGTTAAATTGACTAAATCCCTCACCCTCTCCTTGATGTGCTCATCCATTTTGTCCCCTTCTAGGTCCTGGAGTGCCACAAGATGGATCAGATGATGAGGATGAGGAGTGGCCCACCCTGGAGAAAGCTGCCACAATTACAGGAGTGGGCCACCATGCAGAGGTGGTCGTGGACCCTGAGGATGAGCGTGCCATTGAGATGTTCATGAACAAGAATCCTCCTGCCAGGTAGGCTGGGGATTTAGCATAGTAGGTCCTGGCAGAAAGTTTCTATAGACCCTGGCATGATTTTCATTCTCTACCTTTGGAAATGGCCTTGGCATTGCTAGTTCTGGAGGACCACTTTTGACAGAACTGGCCCACACTCAAAGGACCATTCTAAATAGGGTGATAACCCAGACTCAAAATCCCTCCGTTTCTTCTGTACATTTATTCTAGAACTGCCCAGTTATAGCTAAAGCCCTTTTTATGTCTCTTGGGAGATCTGTCCCATTGCATTTAGTCTTGGTAGCTCAGTTTTTTGGTGATAAGCTCATCTTCCTTGGGCAAAGCTCTTTCATACCTAAGTTTCATTTAATTGAGGGTTTTTCAACCTAAGCACTATTGGCATTTTGGGCTGTATAATTCTTTTTTGTGGAGGCTGACTTATGCAATGCAATATAGGATATTTAGCAGATAATCTCCAGTCTCTACCATCTAGATACCAGTGACCTTCCTTCTAATTGTGACAGCCAAAATGACTCCAGACATTGCCAGAGGTGCGTGGGCAGGAGGGAGGGATCACCCTCAGTCAGAACCACTAATTTATTCCTATCTATAATTAATGCTAGCTCCAAGATATGCAGGCATTTAGGCTGCCTGTGGTCAAATCCCTGAGGTCAGAGAGTTTAGCTCTGGGGAGGGGAGTCTAGGATAAGAGCCCTCAACCAGTTCATTCTGACCCTCTGATAATAACATGATGCTGTGTTGGGTTAATACATCTCTCATTGCTAACCATACTGCAGAAACACAGGGAAACTGATAAGTTCTATGGCAGCTTATTTAGAGAGCACAGAATGAAGAAATGAGCCTTGTTCCCAGATTGATGCTCGACAGCTAAAATAGATGTCACAAAGTGTGTACTTGGGGTGATCCTGCCAGAGAGTCTCTCAGGTTCTTTCTCAAGACCTCATAACTTATACTTTAGAGATAATTCTGATGAATTTAGCAGAATGGTTTTCCAGCTTACAATAAATACAAGAGACAAACTACTAGAAACAGGAACTTCTAGCAGTCTTAAAAATTGGTAGCTGGGGGGCAGTGCCTGTGGCTCCAAGGAGTAGGGTGCCGCCTTATGTGCTGGAGGTGGTGGGTTCAAACCCAGCCCCAGCCAAAGACTGCAACAACAACAATAAAAAAAAAAAATTGGTAGCTGGCATCGTCAGAAAGCAAGGCTAGATTCATGTAAGCTCAGCAGTTAGAGACCATTTTAGGGAGTTTAGGGAGCACATTATAGGGTATTATAAAATAACTTTCAAACTTGAAAGACCTGAGCTTGACTCTTTTCCCCTACTTGACAGCTATGAGACCTTGGGTGAGTTATGCGAGTCACTGTGAAAGTTTTGAGACAGACTGTGTTATGGTCCATTATTTCACTTCCGAGAAACATAGTCGACTGCATCCTTTCTGATTCACCTGTGCCAGTTTCAAGTTGGTTGGCTTATTGGTGTTGTTGGGAGGGCTTTATTTGTTTCCATTCATGTAGATTTCATGTTTCTTTTTTTTGCTTCTGGAAGCTTTGTTCTTTAATGAACCATGGGGTCATTTGTTCAACAAGCTGCTTTTGTGTAGCCATACAATGCATATTTTCAGTGACACATATTGTACTTTATACAGTTGATGTCTTGCTTCCCCCCCATAAAAACAAAAATGAGGATCAGCACCTGTGGCTCAAGTGGCTAAGGCGCCAGCCACATACACCTAAGGTGGTGGTTTGAATCCAGCCCAAGCCCACCAAACAACGACGATAGTTGTAACCCAAAAAATAGCCAGGTGTTGTGGCGGGCGCCTGTGGTCCCAGCTACTTATGAGGCTGAGGCAGGAGAATTGCTTGAGCCCAGGAGTTGGAGGTTGCTGTGAGCTGTGATACCATGGCACTCTACCCAGGGTGAACGCTCTAAAAAAAAAAAAGAAATTACAGAGTGCCTGTTGATTGCATCAGGAAAGTAATCAGTTATGTGTTGAGATAAATCATTCTTCTTACAGAATTATCCTATTAGGCTCATGCCTGTAATCCTTGCCCTCTGGGAGGCCAAGGCGGATGAATTGCCTGAGCTCACAGGTTCGAGACCAGCCTGAGCCAGAGCAAGACCTCATTTCTAAAAATAGCTGGGCATTGTGGCAAGTGCCTGTAGTCCTAGCTACTTGGGAGGCTGAGGCAAGAGAATCTCTTGAGCCCAAGAGTTTGAGGTTGCTATGAGCTGTGATGACATACACTGTTACCTAGGGCAACAAAGTGAGACTGTCTCCAAAAAGTAAAATAAATTTAAGTGAGAAGAAAGTTGGTGTCATAGTCACTCTAATGATCCCAGCTACGTGAAATCTTATAGATAGTTCAGGTTATCTACAAGACCACTCTACAGTAATCAGACCAAGAATTTATAATTGGAGGGGTCTCAGCATATTGCCAGCATATGATGGGTGTATTTGAAAGAGGCAGAGCTCCTTACACACATGTTATATGCTGGTAGTTCCAAGTGACAGATAGATATTAACTTATTTAATCTGTATATTAACCTTATGAGGGAGGTATTATTATTATATCTCTTTCACAGTTGAGGAAACTGAGGCATAGAGTGGTAAAGTAACATGCCATGATCATACAGGAAACGGAAGAGCCAGGATTTGAACTTGGAAGACAGACTTCAGAGTTGGTTCATAATAACACTGTATAACTACTAGCTTTGTCTTAAATCGAATGACTTTCAGTTCTTTTGCGCTCTACAGTGATTCCAGTGGTAGGAGGATGAGTGCAGAGAGGGGACTAAGGCTGCACATCCTAGAAGGGTCACAGTTCATTCATGCTCATAAGGGACTATGGAGAGCCTGGAGCTTCCCAGTGACCACTGCTCTCCTCTCTCCTCCCTCCCCTTCCCTTGCCATCTCACCTTTTAGGCGCACCCTGGCTGACATCATCATGGAGAAGCTAACTGAGAAGCAAACAGAGGTTGAGACAGTCATGTCAGAGGTGTCAGGCTTCCCTATGCCCCAGCTGGACCCCCGGGTCCTGGAGGTGTACAGGGGGGTCCGGGAGGTAAGAGCTAAGAGGGAAGCCAAGGTGGAATAACCTTACAGGGGCTGTGAGCTCCTGCCTCAGGGATTTTTGCCCACATCCCACACCAAATCAGGCATGGTAACAGGAAACAGACTTAAGGGTTAGTGTGTAGGTTCAGATTCCTGCTCTGCCTATTAGTGAGCTGACAGTCTTGGGTCAGTTCCTAAAACTCTTTTATCATTGTAAAGTAAACAGAATAGTACCTCCTTAAAGGGTTTTTGTGAGGGTGAAGTGAGTTAATATATAAGAAGCATGCAGATGGGTGGTGCCTGTGGCTCGGTGAGTAGGGCACTGGCCCCATATACTGAGGGTGGCGGGTTCAAACCCAGCCCTGGCCAAATGCAACAATAAAATAGGTGGGCGTTGTGGCAGGCACCTGTAGTCTCAGCTACTTGGTAGGCCAAGGCAAGAGAATTGCTTAGGCCCAAGAGCTGAAGGTTGCTGTGAGCTGTGATGCCATGGCACTCTACCGAGGGCAACAAAGTGAGACTCTGTCTCTTTAAAAAAAAAAAAAAGAGGCATCCAGATAAGCACCTGGCACATAGCAAGCAGTAGTTTATTAATGATGATTATTTTACCTCCCTCATCCCTAGGTGTTATCTAAGTACCGCAGTGGGAAACTGCCCAAGGCATTTAAGATCATCCCTGCACTCTCCAACTGGGAGCAGATCCTCTATGTCACAGAGCCTGAGGCCTGGACTGCAGCTGCCATGTACCAAGCCACCAGGTAAAGTCTATAGGTGAAGGCTGGGCCAGGGATATACAAGCTTTGCCATTACATTTGAGCTTGTCCCAGAGCTCTCTTTTGTGCTTCTATATTTCATCATTTTCCTAGCTTTTCCTATTTCATTTTGGGGGGCCAAGATGCAGGTGGGAATCCCCTAGGATGAATTTCTAAGGGAGAGGTATAGCAACTAGGATACAACCCTGTCAGAGTGGCCTCAGAAGTCTGTGGCTACCTGGACATGCTCACGTCCCTTGGGAAAGTAGGGTGCAGAGGACTCATGCTGGGGAGAGGAAGATGAGTAGCTAAGGAACCATCAGTTCAGAAGCACTCTGGTTCTGCCAGTGACAGCATTAATCATTTGGGTACCTGTTGCCTCCCCTCTTCTTTCTGTAATCAAACCTTGGTTCTCTATGCTCACAGTTCTCCCACACATCCCTCATTGAGAGCAGTTCCATATATTACTTTAAAATCTCTTGCATGTGCACTGATACCTGAAGGGCCAGGTCCAGACCATCAGTGTGACTTAGGAACTCCCCTCTTATGCCCCACTAGGATTTTTGCCTCTAACCTGAAGGAACGCATGGCCCAGCGCTTCTACAACCTTGTTCTGCTGCCCCGGGTACGAGATGACATCGCTGAATACAAACGACTCAACTTCCACCTCTACATGGCACTCAAGAAGGCCCTGTTCAAACCTGGAGCCTGGTTCAAAGGTGGGAGCCCAGAGGCAGGGAAGAAAGGGAAAGGCCAGGCTTTGGGGGGGGGGGGGGCAAAGCAGCAGACCTGACTTGAGAAGTGGCTGTCTCTAAGGCCAAGTTTTAGTCCCTAGGGTCATGGGGAATGCTTCCTACTATAATACCTTTCTCCCACCCTGGACTCAAAATGACTGCCCTCTGATCCTCCCCAGGGATCCTGATCCCACTGTGCGAATCGGGCACTTGTACCCTCCGGGAAGCCATCATTGTGGGTAGCATCATCACCAAGTGCTCCATCCCTGTGTTGCATTCCAGGTAGTGTTGATGGGGGTGGAGGAGAACTGGTCAATATTCAGATAATGGAATTGCCGGGACTTGGGGATGGTGGTCAGAGTAGGGAAGGAGTTAACATTAGCCCTTAACTCCTTGGGTTTGTGGCTTGTTTAAACCAGTGGTTATGTCCTTATTCCACTAGAATAAAAGCTCCACAAGGACAGTCCCAGCCTGGCTTGTGGTATGTGCTCCATAAATAGTTGAAAAAATGAATAGGGAACACAGGAAGAAAGGAGATTAGGGGTGGAGATGTCAGGGTGTTTGGACATACTCCAGCTGGTTATTGAGACCAACAGTCTAAGCCAGAGGTAGCAATTTGGGATGGATCTGTCTAGAGATGATAACTGGAGTCAAGAGAGTATAGTAAGATTGGGTAGGTGGGAAGGAGACCTGAGATTGCTCTTTTAGGAATCCTATAGTGTAAGAGCTGGGGGCGGGAAGAGGGGAAGAGCACAGAGGTGAGCAGAGGTGAGGTGAAGTTGATCCTTCTCTAATCCCACCCAACCTCCCTTTCCCATCAGTGCGGCCATGCTGAAAATTGCTGAGATGGAATACAGTGGTGCCAACAGCATCTTCCTGCGACTGCTGCTGGATAAGAAGTATGCACTGCCTTACCGAGTGCTGGATGCCCTCGTCTTCCACTTCCTGGGGTTCCGGACAGAGACTCGTGAGCTGCCTGTGCTCTGGCACCAGTGCCTCCTGACTTTGGTCCAGCGCTACAAGGCAGACTTGGCCACAGATCAGAAAGAGTCCCTCCTGGAACTGCTCCGGCTACAGCCCCATGCACAACTGTCTCCTGAAATCAGGCGTGAGCTTCAGAGTGCAGTGCCCCGAGATGTGGAAGATGTTCCCATCACCATGGAGTGAAGAAACAGTCACCTGTTCTAATCCAAGGGTCATGGGAATACGCCAGGCCCCCTGTTGGTGACTAAAGACACTGCGCCTTAATGAGAGAAGACCCAGGTCAGGGCAGTAAGGGGTCACGGGGCCTCCACTCTAGGCCTGCTTTCTGTTCAGTTTTAAGAGCTGACTTAAGAGTGGGAATCCCAGCATTACCTCTCCCCAGCTGGGATTCAGTTTAAGTACTTTCTGGCTGTTGCCAAGTCACTGGGATTCAAAAAAAACAAAACAGGTATTTATTGAACCTCTTCATTTTGGTGTAGTCATTGGAGGCCTTTTCCTTCTTCAGTTGGAAGGAAAAGACCTTTCCTTCTGTTGCTGTCTCTGAGGTAGATTCTGACCTGGTTTTTACAGAGGGCCTCACCCCTAACCCTCTGAGCTAAACGTTTGTTTCTCCAGGCTACACTCACCTTGATAGCCCTTGTGGAGCGAGGGACATGTTGGCTGCCTCCCCCTCACATGACACTGGCTGCTTTGGTTGAATGCCAGCAACCAGGAGTAGGCTGTCCAAAGATGGTCATGTTTCAACTGTGGATGAAAGGGCTACAAGAAAAAGCCCCTCCTTGAGGAAAATGGAGATGTAGAGGCTAGCTTAAAGATAAGGTTGGCTCAAGGTTGAGTAGATCTGGCTTGGTGCCTGTGGCTCAAGTGGCTAAGGTGCCAGCCACATACACCTAAGGTGGCAGGTTTGAATCCAGCCCAGGCCCACCAAACAACAATGATGGCTGCACCCAAAAAAAATATCCAGGCATTGTGGCGGGCTCTTGTGGTCCCAGCTAATTGGGAGGTAGAGGCAGGAGACTCACTTGAGCCCAGGAGTTGGAGGTTGCTGTGAGCTGTGATGTGACAGCACTCTACTCAGGGGGACAGCTTGAGGCTCTGTCTCAAAAAAAAGGGGGGATGAGTAGATCTTGGCTCAACTCCTGTAGCACAGTGGTTATAGCGCCAGCCATATACACTGAGGCTGGCAGGTTCAAACCCAGCCCATACCAGCTAAACAACAATGACAACTGCAACAAAAAATAGCCGGGTGTTGTGGTGGGCACCTGTAGTCCCAGCTACTTGGGAGGCTGAGGCAAGAGAATCTCTTAAGCTCAAGAGTTTGAGGTTGCTGTGAGCTGTGATGACACAGCACTCTACCGAGGGCTACATTGACTCTACTGAGTCAAAAAAGTATGAGTAGATCCTAAGTTACTTCCATGTTTCTATAAGAAGCTTTATGTCTTCTTCAAGATAAAGGCCATGTTCTACTTGGGAGGCTGAGGCAAGAGAATCACTTAAACCCAAGAGTTAAAGGTTACTGTGATCTGTGACACCATGGCACTCAAATGAGAGCGAAAAAAGATAATGGCCATGTTTGTTATAATCTTTATCACTTAACTATTTAACATGTGTAGAAGTAAAGCTATCCTGTTGCCTTTTTTTTTTTTTTTTTTTGAGACAGAGCCTCAAGCTGTAACCCTGGGTAAAGTGCTATGGCATCACAACTCAAAGCAACCTCCAACTCCTGGGCTCAAGCGATTCTCCTGCCTCTGCCCCCAAGTAGCTGGGACTACAAGTGTTCACCACAACACCTGGCTATTTTGTGGTTGCAGCCATCATTGTTATTTGGTGGGCCTGGGCTGGATTCGAACCCACCTGCTCAGGTGTATATGGCTGGTACCTTAGCTGCTTGCTTGAGCCATAGGCGTGGAGCCCGTTGCTTTTTTTTTTTCTTTTTTTTTAAGAGACAGTCTCACTTTGTTGCCCTCAGTAAAGTGCTATGGCATCACCGCTCACAGCAACCTCCAACTCCTGGGCTTAGGCGATTTCTTGCCTCAGCCTCCTAAGTAGCTGGGACTACAAGGTCCACCACAATATCCAGCTATTTTTTTGTTGCAGTTTGGCTGGGGCCGGGTTGGAACCCGTCACCCTCAGTATATGGGGCTGGCACCCTACCCACTGAGCCATAGGCATCGCCCCTCTGTTGTCTTTTTTTTTTTTTTTTTTTGAGACAGAGCCTCAAGCTGTCCCCCTGGGTAGAGTGCCTTGGCATTACAGCTCACAGCAACCTCCAACTCCTGGGCTCAAGCAAGTCTCCTGCCTCCGCCTCCCAAGTAGCTGGGACCACAGGCGCCCGCCACAACGCCCGGCTATTTTTTGGTTGCAGCCATCATTGTTGTTTGGCGGGTCCGGGCTGGGGATTCGAACCCGCTACCTTAGGTGTACGTGGCTGGCGCCTTAGCCGGTTGAGCTATAGTCGCCGAGCCTGTTGCCTTTTTTTTAAGAGTATCATTCATTAAGTTTTTGAGTGCTATACCTCAAGCTCCATTTTCCCCAAAAGCCCTATGGTTTTTGTTGTGCAGTTTTGCATAGCATAGTGATTTTCAAGAAAACAGGTCACCTTATAAAGCAGAACTATATTGGGGGCAGAGACCATTTATCTCACAAAGCCTAAATATCTTGCCCTTAACAGAAGACTTGGTGATCCCTGCTTTAGGCCATTGACTTCCACACCTCATTACATCAGAATCAGTCTAGAAATAGGCTTCTTCTACCCATACCACCACCCAAACCAAAAAGCCAAAGCCAGTTTTATTCCAGAATCTTTATTAAGGTAGCGTGATGGTCCTGGGCCACCAGCCTAAACCTTGTGGCCTTAGGAAAGACCTGTGTCAATAGGACTTGCCTCCCTCTCCAGCTGGGCTTGCCCAGCTCTAGGGCATCCCTGCATCATCCTGCCTAGAGGGTGGAGCAAGGGCCAAAGGGAGAGGAGGGCATGACCCAATTCCAGGCTGTAGCAGCTCCTTGGCCACAAAGATTCTTTAGCCAGTTGCAGAGGGGAGGGAAACAGCAACCACCAGGGTTACCACCATTTGTGGGATAGACAGGTCCCACTACACACTTACAGTTGTACTCAAAGCAATTAATAAATTAAAATAACTCCTTCCTTCAGCACCGAGCTCCTCAATCACCTGGGAGAAACTGAGCAGAAAGCAAAGCAAGGAGGAATACCATAGGTTTTTGCCCCTCTGGCCAAGACCTAGGCCCCTCCCTCTAGGAGCAGCCGTGAGCAAGGATTAAACGGGGCTTCCAAAGTATGCTTACAGGAGCCATCTAGACTGTTGCCCCTCACATGTCTTATCAGTCATGCCTGAAATTTCATCTTTGGAAGGACCCCAATCCAAATACAATAACCCTAGAAGGGACAACACCTTTAGAAGGCACTGGGGCATTTTGGCAATTGAGAACATGAGAGCCCTAGAGGAGGGAAGCCTCAGAAAAAATGCTGGTGCATGTATTTCACCTATTCCAATGTCTGACCAGCCTAGCCCACTCCCAGCTAGAGTCAGGGATGGAGCTGAGCTGGACAGATGCGAGGAGGAAGAAGAGGAGTTCAACTAGCCTCCCATACACAATCATGGCTGGTCAGGCCCCTTAGTGCACACGCAGGGATAGGTAGGACCTGACCCCGTTGGGCTTTGGGGGGGAGGAGAAACAGGAACCCGCTCAGGCTTCAGATGTGGTAGTTTGTTCCTGGAGGCAGGTAGATGGTGGCAGTGGCCCCTTCTCTGCTTAGTGGCCACTGGAGGGGGCCTCTCCAGGGCTACAGGTGAATGGCTGTGACATCTGTGGGAGTGCTGGTCTGGGTGGGCCCCTGGCTGCTGGAGCCCCGGGGGGCTTTGGGTGCTGGGCTGGAGCTGGTCTGAGCGGCTTCCCTAAGGCTCTCTCTGAGCGCAGCTTCAATCTGCTCTTGACAGGCCCGCAGGCAGTCCTAGGAACACAGGGGAATAGTGAGGAGGGACTGCTCCCCCCAACAACATCTGACAGCAGGAGTGGGGGAAGGATACCTCCCAGCACACAGGGAAGTCAGGGGAGGTTAGGCCACAGCCCAGCCCCAGGAATTGGTCTTCAATTCTCAGAAACTGGCAAGAGGATGTGGCAAGAGGGTGTGAGAGCAACCGTGCATCTGACACCAAATCCCCCACCCCCTCTCCAGCACACCACTTGGCAAGAAAATGGCACCCAGGGCCAGCACCCTTAACCCTACCCAAGATACTTGGCTCTTCTTCAGACCAAGGCAGAAGATAAAAAGCCACAGAAGCCCCAGGGCTGTGAAACCAGGACCTGGAACCAGACTGGTGTGGATGCCTCCCTCTACTGGAGACTTAGGGGACAACGCTACCCAGCACTCACCACTTCAGTGCCTGTGATCCCTGCCAGCAGCTCGGTGAGCTCCTCCCCAGAGGTGGAACAGGCACCCAGGCCTTGCACTGCAGCCCCGATGCTGCCCGTTGCGATCATGGATGGTGGGTACATGGCAAAGGTGTAATCTTAGAGAAGAGAGGGAACCATGAGGCAAGGAAACCTCAAGGATAACAGTCAATGTGGAGTTCCTACTCCTCTGAAAGTGCTAGGCAGCATGAATAGAGCAGGGGGCTTACTAGACAACCCCAGCAGGGAGTGAGGAAAGATGTCAGGAAGGGAGAAAGGCAAGAGCCTCTAGAGAGTATCAGGATAAATAGCAAATTTACATAGGTCTAGGGTGGAGCTGGCCAGGGATCAGGGGATAAGTGAGATCCTACCTAGTATGTAAGGGCCTCCATTCATAAGTGCGAATTGAAATGCCCCTTATGGAAACAAAAGTAGAGCCAAGAGAACTAGGTCCTGCTTCCCATTTACTGTGAGACTTTGGGCAAGTCACCTTTCTACATCCTCTGTGTCCTCCCTATACACTGGGGGTCTCTGAGATCCTGCCTCTGATTATAATCTTTTCTGTATTAAGACTGCGGGCAGAGGGGATATAATTTTTACAAATGAATTTTGAGAGGAACATAGGCTGGGATCTTCTATTACAGTTATTACTCATCCTTAAGAGTCTTCTGGTTTTTCCAAATTGGCAAAAAGGTGCACAGGGCTCTTACCTGTAGCACAGAGGGCCAAGAAGGTCTGGGCGTGCTTTTTAACCAAGGCCTGTCGATCACTGGGCAGAGAGAGTCGGTGCAGAATCAGGGCTAGGAAATCATGAGCAATCACAGCAGCCAGGTCCCATTTGAGCTTCCCAAGGACCAGCACCTCCCAGTCCTGAGTGATGGAGAAAATGGTGAGGTCATCAACTAGAGAAGGTAGGGGAGGAGCAAAGAGCAGTCTCAGAGAAGGAAGCCCGCCGAACGTCTGAAGCTCAAGACCCTAGTTCTGCTTCTTTTTTTTTTTTTTTTTTTGAGACAAACTCTCACTTTGTAGAGTACTGTGGCATCATAGCTCACAGCAATCTCAAACTCTTGAGCACAAGTGATCCTCTTGCTCAGGGTGGTCTGGAACTCTTGAACTCAAGCTATCCACCCACCTCAACCTCCCAGAGTGCTAGGATTACAGGCATGAGCCCTTGCTTCTGGTTTTAATACCTGGCACCATGGAGTCCCAGACAGAGAAGAGCTGCAGGGATTTACTTTGAACATTTATTGATCAGTTGCCTAGGTGGCAGGGCAACATGCTCTACATACATTATCCCTTCTAAGTCTGTCTGATTATCTTTAAGGGGCCAATGATCAGGACTTCATTCAGGGCTCTGAGGATTTCTCCAGCCAAGGTTGTAAGACTGACACAGATACCACCAACATCACCATGAACTTGAGGATCCTTTGGGATGAAGCAGAAAGAAATTTCCAAACTCCAAAGAATATGGAAGGGAGACCACCAGAATATGAAAGGGGAGATCACCACTAAGTCTCCCCACCCCCAACCCTGCATCTCAACCAAGTCCACATGTCTTAAATACACAGGAGTAAGCATGAAGCCACTCCTCCTATGACACAGCCACTCAAGTCTCTTCTGAGGTTCCTCAAATGGAAGGTTGCTTAACCCAACCCACATCCCCTTAGTGAGACATCAGGGGTGGGTCCTGAGGTAGAGCATCCCACCCCACTCCCTTCAGATGGAACCCATGGTCTCCAGTGCCACTTAACTCTCATGAGGATAAGTGGAGGCTAAGCCAGACAGGATGGATCCAAGTTATCTCTAAGGGACCAAACCCTATTTCCAACCCAAGCCTATATACCAATTCAAGGTCTTAGAGGAAGGCTGAGAGCTTCCCTCCAATCCATTCTTCTAGTGCTCTCAGACCTGGCCCCATTTCCAAGTTGCACACATGAGGATTTCTTCATTGTTTTATCTCAGGAAGGAACTTGTGGGTTTGACTCCTTATTGAGGCAGAAATGGCAACCCCACCCAACCTCTTCCAGGCCCACAGCCACAGCTGTCTCTCTCCTCGCCCTGGTCTAGGTGTCAGCCTCTCAGATCAGCCCCAACCTCTCATAGGGCCCCAAAGAAAATAGCTTGGCCTGGAACCAAAAGAAATCAGGCAGAGAACCTAGGATTCTTTCAGTACTTATCCCAGTAGCCAAACTCTTTAATTTAGGAGTCAACATAAAGGATCCAGCCCCCTATAGGGAAGTATGAGGTCCTGTGTGAGGAAGGTGGCCACCCTCCCCCATATCTAGGGAACCTCTAAGAATCCCAGCCCTACTTGGCAGAGAACATACCCCTGGGAGTGATTAGCTTCAATGGCTGGCAGCATTCATCACATCCCTAAGTTTTAAGCCAACCTGGTCTAGCTAGAAGACTCAGATTCTGTGCTGCTCAGTGCAATGCTGAGGAAGGAATCTTCCCTCTTTCCTTGGGTCTCAGCCTTCCTCTGCTGCACAAGCACTTGGGAGTACTCAGAGGTTTCTTCTGACCTTCTTGAAGTCTTTTGGAGGCTCCACCCCCCAGACTCAGGCAGGAGTCAGAGATGAGTACTTTTTATGTGTTCTGAAAAATTCCCCTCACACACAGGCATGTCCACACCCCAATCTTTTCACCAAAAAGAAGCCCCCTTCTACCTTCTAGGCCCAATCCCTCTAAAAACATCTTGTTCTCTGGCCCTCGAAACTAGTCCCACCCTCAGACTTGCCAAAAACTACCAGATTCATCGCAAAAGAGCTGTGGAGCCTCCTGGATTCCCAACTCAGGCCTCTTAGTCCCATCTCTGAGCTACTTGGCAGGAAGAAGAATCCTGTTCCTCACAGCAGTCAGGGGCCCCAGTACCCTGGCTTTCCCACCAGCCAATCATAGCAGCCTGCTGCTGCCCTCCTCCCTGGGAGATGGACCCCACAATGTCCTCTCAGGGTCAGAAGACTTGGCTGGCCACAGAGCAAGGTGAAGGGAGGTGCCACTCTCTCCTCTCAGCCCCCTAGGAGATGATCTGCAAGCCTCAAATAACCTCTTCCAAATCCAAGCAACTCCCCCACCTCCTTCCCAGGCTGCTTCTGAGGCAGGACAGAACCAGTGAGTGACTTTCCTGCCCTGCCTCAAAGGAGCCTAGACCAAGTTCCCAGCAGGAGGCTCTGGGAGCCACTTCCCAAACCACAGGAGTGACAGCAGCTCCCCACAGGGTTATGAAAGACCTTGGTCAGAGTCAGCCGGGCCGGGGGAGGGGCACCATTATCACATCGGAAGCAGCTGCAGCTCAGCTCCCTGTCTGTCCCTCAGCTTGAACCTTTGGCTAAGGGGGAAAGGGAGAGATGTTTCCACCAGACCCAAAGCAGCTGCTCCAGTTCCTCAGAATGAGGACAGGGAAGGGAGGATTAGGAAGAAGCTATCTGTACTGGGATATAAGGGGAAGGAAAGAAGGTGGGATGAAACAAGTCAGCCCTTCCTTAAAGTAATCAGGGCCTGGCTTTAATCTACTCTGGGAGGCTTTTCTATCAAAGTCCACTTGGGGATAAAGGCTCAACCAAGGCAGCCCCCCTCCCCCACATGAAACACATTCCACTCTCCCACTCCAGTGGGGGTGTGCAGGCATGCCCTTCTGCTGCCAATAAATAACTCATGGTGTCTGTGTAAACCCAGAGGCAAAGTACTAGTAAGCGAGACATGCAGTTTGACTTGTTGCTATCTGGGGGAAAGACCAGGAAGGAGTGGCATCCTCTGGAGGTCAGGAGAGGGTTTAGTTCATGGCTGCACCGCAAGCGCAGGCTGAGCTACCCCAACCACAACACCAGACTATCCCCTCTTCTCCCACCCCAATTTCTTTCTAGAAAAGGCTCAGGGAGCTTGCCTTGCCCCCAAGGAGGCAGAAAGCCACTGAGGTCTTAGCTTTCCCTATCTTGGGAAGTGCTGAGACGATATGCATTAGGAGTGGGAGAAATTACAGACGTACCCGCAACTGGCGGGGAGAGACAGCATGGTCGGTGTAGATGCAGAGTTTTTCGATGGTCAGGGGCGTGGTCTCGCGCAGCTTGGAGGCTAGCAGCATGCAGACCGCACCCAAGAGCTGCAACTGCGCCTTTCGGGTGGGGACGCAGGACAGGTAGCGATCCAAGTAGTTCATGGCCAGAGGGAAGACTTCCTCCTCACAGCGCTGCTCCTCACACACCTGGGGAAGGGCACACAGTCACTGCTGGGGCAGGAACACAGGAAACGCAGCAGCATTAAGAGGGAGAGGGGTGCTAAAGGGAGGTGGAATGGGAAGCAAAAACCGGGAGAGAGGGTAAACTACTTATAGTGACAAGAACCATTATCAGAGGAGTATGTGCCCTCCCCAACGTGACGCCCCCCACTTCCTCTGCGTAGCCGCCTTTCCTCTGTCCCCTTGGGACTGCCTTTCAGGGACTCCCCACCTTATGAAAGATTCCAGAGACTTCCTTCTCACATAGCGAGGGGAAGTGGCACGAAAAGGCACCTGTGGTACCCGAAGGGCTGGGACCTTACCCCCCCATTACCCTCGCCACTGCACACACCCGAGGGGAAGGGAGGAGACTCCTGCAGCTGCCTCCGTACTTTTCATTTCCCTGTCGGCCGGAACAGGGCGCGCGCCACCCCCACCGCCTTCCCCGCCAGAACCCCGCGACAGGCACAGGAACCGGCTCTGGGGCGGGGGCGGCCGAGTCCAAGGTTTTCCAATCGCGCTCTGCTGAGAAGACTAGGCGGGGGAGGGAAGCAGGAGACACTGAGAGAAGCCGAAGAGCAGAGGTGTCCCTTGTCCCGCTTTCTTGGCCCGAAGAGATTTAAGAGTGCCAAATGTCTGGCAGTCACAGTCAGAAGGAGCTGATTAGGGCTGGGAAAGGGAAAAGGAGAGCACAGAGGCTGCGGACTAGGGTGCCCTAGTGAAAGGCCAGAACCTGGGAGTCTGAGCCACAGGAGCATCCTACAAATTGCTACTGGGACCAGGATGTCCAGAGCCGGGGGCAGCGGAAAAAGGGAGACCGGTCTGGGCGATACCTCCAGCATCCAGTATGCCAGCATCTTCCGCATGTGCGGCTTGATCTCCCTCTGCACGCACTGGAAGTAGGAGGCGCGGGGCACGTAGCGCTCCTCCAGGCGGAGCAAGCTCTGCAAGACACGCTGGTCCCCTAGCAGCCGCGGGTCAGGCCCAGCCCGGGGCGCGTGCCGGGTGCTCTCGCAACACAGCAACTCCATACTCGGGCAGCGCAAGGGCAGGACGGGAGCGCGGGCTGGCGAGTCAGAACGCAGGCGGCGGGACTGAGAGCGTGGGGCGCGGGTCTGGCGCTGGCACTGCGCTGCGGAGCCCCAGCCCGCCCGCGCCCGCGAGCGTCGCTTTGCTGACAGGCGCCCCGCCCCTCGCGACGATGTAGCAACAGAGGAATGCTAGGACGTCGCAACGTTCCAAGGGGCGGGGCTGCCGGCGCCCCAGACGGAAAGGGCTGGCGGGGCGCTCGCCCCTCCCTCCCGGCCGTCCAATTGGTCCGCCAAGCCCAAGCCGGCCGGCTTCCGGGCACTCGGCGCCCTCTTGACCACCGGGGTAGAGAGAACGTTCTAGGAGGTGGGTATCTTCCCCACCCAAGGGGACCGCCCATTTGGCTCCTCTGTAATCACCCAGCAAAGAACTTTCCTCCAAAGGTCATTCATTCATTTATTCATTCGTTAAGCCCTATTTCACCGGCTGCCTGCTGTAAGGAATGTAATAAATAATATAAGAGCTGATTCTTAGTGCATGTTTTTCTAAAGCACTTAATATGCAATAACATTAAATCTTGATGAAAACTCAAAAACTGAGGCACAGTAACTGTACCAATCATACAGTTAGTCCATTGAAGATCTAAGATTGGGAACCTCGCCATTTTGCTCCAGATTCTGTGCTCCACACCATTGCTACTTATGCTGTGATTCCCCAGACTTAACCCATGGGCTAGTAAGGAATACTGACCCCTGACCTGCTGAGTCACAATCTGCATTTTAACTGGATTCCTGTGCACTTTGAAGTATGAAAAAATTGCAGCATTTAGGGTATTGTGTGTGTATATATATGTAAAATATATATGTACAGGCTCTGGGCCTGTAGCTCAGCAGCTAGGGCACCGGCCACATGCTGCCGATTGGAAACCCTGCCAAACAACAATGACAACTACAACAACAAAAATGGCCGGGCGTTGTGGCGGGTGCCTGTAGTCCCAGCTACTTGGGAGTCTGAGGCAAGAGAATCGCTTAAGCCCAAGAGTTTGAGGTTGCTGTGAGCTGTAATGCTACAGTACTCTACCGAGGGCAATTTAGTGAGACTCAGTCTCAAAAAAAAAAAAAGCATTATATTTTTAGTACAGACTGGGTCTCACTTTTGCTCAGGCTGGTCTTGACTCAAGCAATCCACCCGCCTCAGCCTCCCAGAGTGCTAGTGGTGGCTCACGCCACCACTCCTGGCTTACATACCCATTTTCAAATGAGATCATCAAAAACTGTTTTGCGGGGCGGCGCCTGTGGCTCAGTGAGTAGGGCGCTGGCCCCATATACCGCGAGTGGCGGGTTCAAACCCTGTCCCAGCCAAACTGCAACAACAACAAAAAATAACTAGATGTTAGGGTGGGCGCCTGTAGTTCCAGCTACTCAGGAGGCTGTGGCAAGAGAATCACCTAAGCCCAAGAGCTGGAGGTTGCTGTGAGCTGTGACGCTAGGGCGACAAAGTGACACTCTGTCTCAAAAAAAAAAAAAAACTGTTTTGTAACCCCTATGCACTAAAAAAAAAGAAATAAGTTAACATTTTTCCATATTATTAATTATTCTACAACATCATTTTTAATGGCTACATAATTAACCATTGGGTGAATATATTATAATTTCTTTTACCAAACCTGTATTGTTGAAAACTTAAATTGTTGCTAGTTCTATTAATAATAATACTGCATAACCTTTTTGTAGTAATATCTTTGTGCACACTCATGATTGTTTCTAGAAGTGGAATTTCTCAACTTAAGGTTATGAAACATTCTAAGGCTTTTGATACAATTCTTCTTGCCAAATTTTCCTGCTGAAAGGCTGAACCAATCTACTTTTTTTTTAGAGACAGTCTCACTTTATCACCCTAGGTAGAGTGCTGTGGCATCACAGGTCACAACCTCCAACTCCTGGGCTTAGGTGATTCTCTTGCTCAACCTCCCAAGTAGCTGGGACTACAGGCACCTGCCAGAACACCCAGCTATTTTTTCTTGCAGTTTGGCCAGGGCAAGGTTACAACCCAACACTCTCCGTATATGGGGCCGGTGCTCTACCCACTGAGCCACAGGCACCGCCCCACCATCTACTTTTTAAAACTACTCTGCCAAATGGAAAGGAAAAGTAGTTAGTAATGATCTATTTTGGCATATTTATTAGACATTTACACATTTCTTATTTAAATTATCTATTCATATGGGTAGAGTGCTATGATGTCACAGCTCATGGGCTTAGCCAATTCTCTTGCCTCAGCCTCCCAAGTAGCTGGGACTACATGTTCCAGCCAGAATGCCCAGCTATTTTTTTGTTGCAGTTTGCCAGGGATGGGTTCGAACCTGCCACCCTTGGTATATGGGGCCAGCACCCTACTCACTGAGCCACAGGTGCCTCCCTAATTTTTCTATTTTCAGTGAATAAAGGACATTGTTATTTTATTTATGGGGTTGGAAGGGGGTCTCCACTTTGCTCAGGCTAGTCTCCAACTTCTGACCTCAAGCAATCTTCCCACCTTACCTCCCAGAGTGTCAGTATTATAGGCATGAACCACCACACCCGGCGTACATTTCTTATTTAAATTACCTATTCCATCCTTTGCTCAGTCTTTTCTTCGAATGTTTGCTTTCTCTTATTGATTTTAAGTACGCATTACATTTCAAGGATATTAACCCTTTTTAGTGATTTTTTTTTTTTTTTTT
>NW_003852426.1:12538000-12539547 GCF_000181295.1 Otolemur garnettii
CCTGCCACAACGCCCAGCTATTTTTTTGTTGCAGTTTGGCCAGGGCCAGGTTTAAACCCACCGGCATCACTCCAAATATTTTTTTTGAGATAGAGTTTCACTCTGTCACCTGGCATCATAGCTCACAGCAACCTCAAACTCTTGCCTCAGCCTCCCAAATGTCTGGGGCTACAGGTGCCTGCCACAATTCCCAGCTATTTTTAGAGACAGAGTCTCACTCTGGCCCTCTGCCACCACACCCAACCTAAAACAATTTTTTTTTTTACTGAATCTCACTCTGTTACCCAGTCTAGAGTGCCAATGGCTTCAGTTTAGCTCTCAGCAACCTCAAACTCCTGAGTTCAAGCAATCCTCCTGTCTCAGTCTCCTGAGTAGCTGGGACTATAGGCACCTGCTACCACCTGGCTTATTTTTTTCTATTTTTAGTAGAGATATGGTCTTGCTCTTGCTCAGTCTGGTCTCAAACTCCCAAGCTCAGGCAATCCACCTGTCTAGGCTTTCCATAGTGCTAGGATTATAGGCATCATCCACTGCGCCCAACCAAATAAATCTTTTTAAGTAAAAAGTTTAAGTAAAAGGTTTATTTTTATATAATCTGATTTGTCAATATTTTCTTTAATAATTTGTACCTTTGAACCAAGCCTTCCCCACCTTATAATTATATAAACACTAGGAGAAAATGTAAGAAATATTTATACAAGATTCTTTTCACCCCAGGAGTTTGTTGAAAATGCAGATTCTTAGGCCCTACCTCAGAACTTGTCATTCTTCAAGTGTGTGATGAAGCCCCAAAGTATGCACACTCAAGGGTACCTAAAATAAAGGCCTTTTTTAAAACGTGTAAATCTTCACCTACATTTATTCAATGTATCATATTAAGGGGAGGAGTGTCTAGCTTTATTTTTACCAAATGATAAGCCATGTGTCCCACAGCACCAATTTAACAATCTCTTCTTTATTTTACTCACTTTCCTGCTGTAAGCATCCCTGGGCATGGTTTTTCCCTTTTATTTATTTATTATTTATTTATTCATTTTAACATCACTTTACTATTTTGATGGTTCTTCCATTTTAGATGATGCCTTGCTTTATATTTTAGTATCAGCCAGATACTTTCACTGGAAACTGACCTTCAGAAGTCCTGCCACTTTTGCCTAAGAAATCTCATCTGGTCTTCACCCCAATATCAGGAAGATGCCAAAGGAAGGCACCACAAGTTCACTCAGTCTGAAATAAGTACTGCCCTCCTCTCCTAGAGAGAATAGGCCTTCAACTATAGCAAGAGGGATGTAAATTAGATAGCAAGGAGAACTCCAAATAGAAAATGACATGGGCCCGGTACCTATAGCTCAGCAGCTAGGGTGCCAGCCACATACACCAGAGCTGGCGGGTTCAAATCCAGCCTGGGCCTGCCAAACAACAGTAACAACTACAACCAAAAACAAAATAGCTGGGCATTGTGATGTAGTCACAGCTACTTGGGACTGAGGCAAGAGAATCACTTAAGCCCAAGAGTTTGAGGTTGCTGTGAGCTGTGATGCCACAGC
>NW_003852426.1:12540672-12542147 GCF_000181295.1 Otolemur garnettii
ATGAATTTAAAAAAAGAAAAAAACTCCTGTATCCCTGGTCACCCCATCTCCTCTGTCTGAAGGGTCTTCACTCCATTTATTCATCCTTCCAGACCCAGCTCAGGTCTGTTCTTCAGAAGTGTTCCTGGAACAGTCGAGCTACAGGAAGTAAACCTCTGGCTCTCAAATTCCTGCACATCCCACTACACATGGCCTACACTTGGCTGCCTGTTTCTGGATCTTTCTTAACCCCCAGCCTAAGTATAAGCTACTGGAAAGGGGAAAACTGCCAGGAAGTGGGCAAGGTGTTTACAATCCACTGGCTCGCCCTCTTAAGAATTTTTTGCAGATGAGAAAACTAAGGTACTATGGGATTAAGTAACACACTGAAGGGCTATTTAGCTCCTAGAAACCTGGACCCTTATTAACACTATACTGCCTCTCCTTAAGGACAGAGACTATAAGCCTTCGTCTCCTCTGCAGGACCTAGCACTTTGTGTGACCACTAGGAACAAGAATATCCCTTTGTGTAGTGCTTACTATGTTCTAAGCACTGCCTACACTTAATATGTAGCAAATTATTTCATCTTCATGTCAACCTTATGGGAAGTATATTATTATTTTCCTTTGTTTTACAGAAAAGAGAACTTTTCTGTACTCAGAGTGGCTAAGTAACCAGCCCAAGGTCACACAGCCAGTAAGTGCTAGAGGCAAGATTCAACCCAGACAGTCTCACTCCAGAGTCCATGCTGTTTTTTGTTTTTGAGATGGAGTCTCACTTTGTCATCCTTGATAGAGTGCTGTAACATCACAGCTCACAGCAACCTCAAACTCTCAGGCTCAAGCAATTCTCTTACCTCAGCCTCCCAAGTAGCTGGGACTACAGGTGCCCGCCACAACACCCAGCTGTTTTTAGAGATTGGGTCTTGCTCGGGCTCAGGCTGGTCTCACACCTGTGAGCTCAGGTAATCCACCAGCTTCAGCATCCCAAGTGCTAGGATTACAGGCGTGAGCCACCCCATCTAGCCCAAAGTCCATGCTCTTAAGTACTTCATTCTGCTGCCTCTTGTGCTGTCCCATGGGTATGTATAGATTATTTAGTTGCTGATTTATAACTGAGGTAAGTGCATGCAGACTGTCCAGTCCTGGAAGCCAAAGTCTGTCTCAAAAACAAAAACCTTCTGAAAAAAGTAAAAGTTTGTACAGCAAAAGCCTTACTTCTAGCAAACTTAGGTGATTTGGCTCATGATGCTAAATGGAGCCATACCCTCTGCCACCACACCCTGGCTGACTGTGCGACTTTGGATAAGTTATACCACTTCTCTATGCCTCAATTTCCTTTTCTGAAAATAGCAATAATAGTAGTACCTCCTGGCCAGGTGTGGTGGCTCACACCTGTAATCCTAGCACTCTGGGAGGCCAAGGTAGGTGGATAGCTTGAGCTCACGGGTTCGAGACCAGCCTGAGAAAAAGCAAGACCCTGTCTCTATTAAAAA
>NW_003852426.1:12543073-12544646 GCF_000181295.1 Otolemur garnettii
TGGGTTCAAACCCAGCCCAGGCCTGCTAAAACAATAATGACAACTGCAACGACACCAACAATAGCCAGGCGTTGTGGTGGGCACCTATAGTCCCAACTACTTGGGAGGCTAAGGCAAGAGAATCACTTAAGCCCAAGAGTTTGAGGTTGCTGTGAGCTATGATGCCAAAGCACTCTGAGGGTGACATATGGAGACTCTGTCTCAAAAAGACCAAAAACACAAATACAATATAATAGATGTGAAGGCCCTTGGAATATAAAAATGCCAGTGGGGAAGAATAGTTAGCACATTCTTCCCTTCGGAAACAGTGGAGAAGACAGTGTCCCTGGTCAATGAAATAATCTAGTATGCTAAAAGTTGTCAGACATACCATTATTGGACTTACTAGTTTTCTGAGAATTGGAAAAACTTATATAACATTTTCCTCTAACGTTTTATTTTGAAATATTTCAAACCTACAGGAAAGCTACAAGAATAGTAAACACCACCATATCCCTTACCTAAATTTATGTTTGTTTGCTTTTTTAAGAGACAGGGGTCTCACTAATGTTGCCCAGGCTGGAGTGCAGTGGCTATTCACAGGTGCGATCCCACTGCTGATCAGCACAGGCGCTTTGACCTGCTCTGTTTCTGACCTGGGCCTGACCTCACCCCTCCTTAGGCAACCTGGAGGCCCCCCACTCCTGGGAGGTCACCACATTGATGCCCAAGTTAGTGCGGACATCTGATCAGCATAGCACACTACAGCCCAGAACTCCTGGAATCAAGCGATCCTCCCAAGTAGCTGGGTCTACAGCCCCACGCCACTGTGCCCGGCAATTCAGGTGTTTGTTTGTTTGTTTGTTTTTGAGACAGAGCCTCAAGCTATTCCCCTGAGTAGAGTGCCGTAGCATCACAGCTTGCAGCAACCTCCAACTCCTGGGCTCAAGTGAGTCTCCTAACTCTGCCTCCCAAGTAGCTAGGACCACAGGTGCCCGCCACAACTGGCCAGGTTGCAGACATCATTGTTGTTTGGTGGGCCTGGGTGGATTTGAACCCGCCACCTTAGGTGTATGTGGCTGGCGTCTTAGCCACTTGAGCCACAGGCACTAAGCCCAATTCAGGTGTTTTGTTGAAACATTTAAGACTTACAAATACTATGAATCCTCATCTGTATTTCAGCCTGTATATCCTAAAAATGGGACCATCTCCCACATAACTAAAAAATATCATCTCAATTAGAATATAACACCAATACAAAGCCATAAGCGATCTAAATGCAAAGTTTCCCTATTGTTCCTATGATATATATATATTTTTTTTTTTGCAGTTTTTGGCCAGGGGCTGGGTTTCAAGCCTCCAACTCTGGCATATGGGGCCAGCGCCCTACTCCTACTCCTTTGAGCCATAGGTGCCACCCCCTAAGATATTCTTTTATAACTTTTTTCCTTCTCAACTCAAGACCCAATCAAGGATCATGTTTGTATTTACTTACCCTAATTATTTAATTTCCTTTAATCGAGAACAGTTTCTTAGCCTTTAAGAGAGTCTCTGATAACATGGATATTTTTGAAAGCCAGGTATCTTTTTTTTT
>NW_003852426.1:12546146-12546843 GCF_000181295.1 Otolemur garnettii
AAAAAAAAAAAAGAAGACTAGTTAAACATTTCAGTAGAGATACTGCACAGGTGATGTTCTGTCTCATTTAGACAGAACATATAATTTATCATGAAAAAAATCAACCATTAAACTGAATGTAATTTAGTTTTTCTTTGAGAATTCAGGAGATACTTTAGTGGTTATAGTATTCCAGGTCACTGTTTGGAGGATTTTTATTTGTTTATTTTGAGACAGAGTCTCATTCAGTCACCCTAAGTAGAGTGCCATGGCATCATAGCTCACAGCAACCTCAAACTCTTGGGCTCAAGCTATATTCTTTTGCCTCAGCCTCCCAAGTAGCTGTGACTACAAGTGCCTGCCACAACGCTTAGCTAGGTTTTCTATTTTTTTTTTAGAAGGGATGAGGTCTCACTCTCATTCAGGTTATTCTTTGCTCAGGCTGGTCACTTGCTCTCAGCTCAAGAGATCTACCTGTGCTGGCCTCCCAGAGTGTTAGGATTACAGGCATAAGCCACTTCGCCCAGCCTCAGGTCACTGTTTTGAGCAGCTGTTATATTTATACAATGCTTCGTGTCCATAATTTTCAAAACATTTTACTTGCCCATTTTTATCAGTAAAAACTGAGCACTCTTCCAATATATGCAGAATAGTTTATAAACAATGTCCATACTTATACTCTAACATATACATTATAGAACATATTAATAAATGTTAA
>NW_003852426.1:12547725-12549168 GCF_000181295.1 Otolemur garnettii
CTTTCTTTTCTCTATTTCCACTGCTACCACCTAGTCCAAGTTGTGTCACTTGGATGACAGGGGGAGGCTCCTACCAGTTTCCTTGACCCACCCTTGCCCCCTCCAGTCTAATCTCAACAAAGCAGCCCTCTAATGGGCTTGTCATTGCCAAGGGTCCTACATGATCTGCACCCCCTCCCCCTTTCCCACTACTCTCTCACTTTGCTTTGGCTATACTGCTCGGAACCTGCCAGGCATACCTGTTCTCTCTGCACTTGCTATTCTGTCTGCCTGGCAAGTTCTGCCTCCGGATACCACCTGGTCTCACTGCTTCACTCCTGGGGTCATTCCTCTTACAAACTTTCCTGGCCATCCTACCTAAATTTTTAATGCCAGCTTCCCAGCCCTGACACTTCCTATCTCCTTTCACTACTTTATTTTTCTGCTTATCACTAGTCATGAATATAATATACACTTTACTTATATATTTTGTGTACAATTTGTCTGCACCTCCAGCGCCCCACCAAAACACAATGGTGCCTGGCTCATAGCAGATGTTCAATAAATCTTTTATGAATGAATAAAACAAACTGGATAGAAGAAAAATACCAACACAAGTCACATGACAGATGACAATTTATACATGGTAAGGGAGCAGGGAGGGAGTGATGAGGCTGGACACAGCAAACAAGAAGCCTATGTCCCATCTAAAGCCCAGGAGGTGCTGCTCAGCTCTGGATTTCAGTCATACCACGGAAATGAGTGTTGCCATATATTCCCTGCTTACCAAAGAAAATATTTCTTCAGATGCAAAATCTCTATTGCTTTAGTTGAGAAACAATAATGCAAACCACACATAAAAGTCTACAGGGTAGATTTGAGAGGGACAAAGATCAGTTTGCAATTTCTAGCTCCTAAATTGCTTGTGAAAACAAACCTCAGGTGGTGGCCTGAACCTGTCAAGTCTCTCCTCATAAAATAAGAATACAACCTATGCATTTACACATTTGCTTTTTTCTCCCTCTTTCTGGCCATTTGGATTCTGAATAAATGAGGCTTTCCTTTTTCCTTCATTTTGTTTGAGATTCCTTTTCTACAGGTAAGGGTGAGGGAAGCTTCTAGGCCTAAGGTGTGGAAAGATATCCTGCCATACCAAAATACCTGGCAAAGAGACTTGTCTTCTGGCTCTCTGCTGGGAAGCATTCCTCCTCATAGATTGGAGACAGCTCTAGCATTCATATAGCATAGTCATTAAGTAAGGGAACTCTGGATTTACACTGGTCCTTAAATCTGCTAATTACCAGCTATTTATGTGATCCTGGGCAAGTTACTCAACTTTGCTGTCCCAGCCTTCTCATCTGCAAAATAGGGATGGTAATAACACCTATCTCACATGGAGAATGCTAGGATTAACAGCCATGCCAGGCTCATAGTAAGTGGCCAATACAGAGAGCTGTGATTATT
>NW_003852426.1:12550360-12551318 GCF_000181295.1 Otolemur garnettii
CTGGATTTGAACCCACCACCTTAGGTGTATATGGCTGGCGCCTTAGCCACTTGAGCCACAGGCGCCAAGCCAAGATAAGACTTTTAAATGAGCATTTGTGCAACACTCACCAGAGGTAGGCAAGGTGGTTCGCATGTGATGAAAAGGATGGGCTGCACTGGAACTGGTGGAGAGTTAATGGTCCTGGTCACCTGAATTCCATGAGACAGCCATAGTGGAAAAAATGGGATTGCAGAAGCTCATAGAGTAACTAGGAGTAAGAAGGGAGAAGCAGGAAGGGGATACCCAAAGAAAGTTTGGAGGATAGGGTATTTGCAGTGGTATGTCCCAGAGTGACACAATACCCCGGGTAGGACACAGAATATTTTAGGTGGTAATAATAGATTCCATGGCTGGGTGACTGTAGCTCAGTGGTCAGGGCCCTGGCTACATGCTCTGGAGCTGGTGGGTTGGATCCCGGCCCAGGCCTGCTAAACAAAAAAGAACAGCTAAGCGTTGTGGTGGGTACCTGTAGTCCCAGCTACTGGGGAGGCTGAGGCAAGAGAATTGCTTGAGCTCAAGAGTTAGAGGTTGCTGTGAGCTGTGACGACATACACTCTACTGAGGGCAACAAAATGAGACTCTGTCTCAACTAAAAATAATAATAATAATAATAGATTCCACTCATTAAGCGCTTCCCCTTAGCCAAACATTGAGAGCTTTGCCATATTTGTTCTATGAAATATGGGTGCTCTTATTCCTCTTATAGATAGGAAAAAGACAGACACAAAGAGGTTAAGGAACACCCAACACCAGCCATACAGCCAATACAGGTTGCTGACTTGGTTTGGGCTCTACAGAAACAGATCCTGAGACAAGTATTTAAGTGAAATAATTTACCTGAGAGGTAATTTCAAGAAGCACCCTGGGAATAAGAGCCAGGAAGGGACACAAAGCAGTAAAGAGTGCATTAATGAGT
>NW_003852426.1:12552189-12555609 GCF_000181295.1 Otolemur garnettii
ACCTTAGGTATACGTGGCTGGCGCCTTAGCCGGTTGAGCTATAGGCACCGAGCCGAAAAACTATTACTTTTAAATATTAAGTACACATAGTAGAGAGGACACAAGGATGTGGCAGTTGTGAAGGTGGCATATAAATGGTAGACATCTGGAAATTCATAGAAGAGAAATAAAAGGGTAGAACTTTGAGTCTGAACTCTTCAACTTGAGTCACAGGACCTGGCTCTATCCCAATTATGTATATGAGTCCACACACACACATAAGTATATACAACACTGGGTAAGGGCCTTGACTCTGGTAGCACCAGCTGTAAAAGGGGATAACAAGACTAATTAAAGGGTGGCTCTAGGACCAAATGAGATAATGTATGATTAAAAAGTGCTAAGTAAACTATAGTATGGTAGGAAAATGGTAGGTAAGGGGTAATTATCTGAGTGCCCAAGGAATCCCACAGAGAATCATTAGGAATGGGGACTCCCATTCTGCCCCTCCTGTGTGTCACCAGACCCCCACCATCATAACCATTCCATTCCAGCTTCTTCTTATGAACAGAACTCAGGTTTTGGTTTTTTTTTTTTTTTTGTAGAGACAGAGTCTCACTTTATTGCCCTCGGTAGAGTGCTGTAGTGTCACACAGCTCACAGCAACTTCCAACTCCTGGGCTTAGGCGATTCTCTTGCCTCAGCCTCAAAAATAGCTGGGACTATAGGCACCTGCCACAATGCCTGGCTATTTTTTTGCTGCAGTTTGGCTGGGGCTGGGCCTGAACCCACCACCCTCAGTATATGGGGCTGGCACCCTACCCATTGAGACACAGACACTGCCCAGAACTCAGGTTTTGTTGAGTTATCTGGTGGTCTTGTGTTTCAGAAGAGATCAGGTCACCACCTGCTCTCAGAGAAGAATCCAAATTACTCCAAACCAAATCATGATGATTCCACAACTGGTTGCGAATGGGTACTTGCCGTAATTCTAGAAAATAAGATATGAAGGTAAGTTGCCTAAGGGACTTCTATTGAAGGACCCAGGAAGAAAAGAGTTTCCTGACCTGGGTGACAATAGAGTTAGATAAGCTATTTTTTATTTTTTCTAGCTATAAGCTCACTTTGTTGCCCTCGGTAGAGTGCCATGGCATCATAGCTCACAGCGATGTCAAACTCTTGGCCTCAAGTGATTCTCTTGTTTCACCCTTCCAAGTAGCTAGGACTACAGGCACCTGCCACAATGCCAGGCTATTTTTAGAGACAAGGTCTCACTCTGGCTAAGGCTGGTCTCCAACCTGTGAGCTCAGGCAATCCACCCACCTCAGCCTCCCAGAGTGCTAGGATTACAGGCATGAGCCACTGCGCCTGGCTGAAATCAACACTCTTAACCACTATGCAGCTATACTTAGAGCAACTGTACCCATGATAAAAGGAATTCATACCTGAGAATGGCTAGAATGAATTTCCCTCCCTGATGAGCTGCTGATTAACCTTTCCTGAACTACCTACCTCTGAACTTTTTGTGACGTATAAAGTAATATATTTTCCTTGTTTAAGCTATTTTCACTGTTCACGTTTCCTTCTTTTCTTTCTTTCTTTCTTTTTTATTTTTTAGACAGAACCTCACTCTATTTCCCAGGCTAGAGCACCCTGGCATCAGCCTGGCTCACAGTAACCTCAGACTCCTGGGATCAAGCAATCCTCCTGCCTCGGTGTCCTAAATAGCTGGGACTACAGGCACCCACCACCACACCTGGGTAGTTTTTCTATTTTTAGTAGAGACATGGGCTTGCTCTTGCTCATGCTGGTCTTGAACTACTGAGCTCAAGTGATGCTCTAGCCTTGGCCTCCCAGAGGCTGGGATTATAGGTATGAGCCACTGTGCCCAGCCCAGTTTTCAAGTTTCATTCTCTACTGTCACCAACATTATGAGTCAACCTTCAATAGCAAACAAAGAGTTCTATCAAACATTCAAGAGCAAACAAAAAGTCCTATCAAACATTCAAGTGCTATAAAATTCCTCAGAAAGATGCATTTTCTCTTCTGTGCTATAAAGGGTTTACCCTGGTGACAATTTTTTTTTTTTAATTGAGACAGAGTCTCACTGTGTTGCCCTTGGTAGAGTACCTTGGGGTCACAGCTCACAGCAACCTCAATCTCTTGGGCTCTAGCAATTCTCTTGCCTCAGCCTCTCTAGTAGCACTCTGGGAGGCCGAGGCAGGTGTATTGCCTGAGCTCACAGGTTCAAGACTAGCCTGAGCCAGAGCAAGACCTCATCTGTAAAAATAGCCAGGTGTTGTGGCAGGCACCTGTATTACCAGCTACTTGGGAGACTGAGGCAAGAGAATCGCTTCAGTCCAAGGGTTGGAGGTTGCTGCAAACTGACTCTGGCAATATGTGAAAAGAGTAATAGGTTTAATTAAGTTGACTTTATTCCAAAGTGCATAGTTTATTATTTTGAAAAAATCATATAGCAGCTGAGGTGTGGTGGCACATGTCTGTAGTCTCAGCTTCTTGGAAGGCTAAAGTGGGGAATCACTTGAGTCCAGGAATTTAGGGCTTTAGTGAGCTATGATTGCACCACTGTACTCCAGCCTGAGTGAGAGTGAGACCTTATTTCCAAAAGAAATAAAAGACAAAAATTTAAAAATTAGAAAATATTGGTGAAGTGCAATGGCTCACTCCTGTAATCCCAGTACTCTGGAAAGCTGGGGCGGGAGGATTACTCAAGGTCAGGAGTTTGAGACCATCCTGAGCAAGAGTGAAACCCTGTCTCTACCAAAAATAAATTAGCCAAGCGTTGTGGTGGGTGCCGGTAGTTCTAGCTATTCAGACATCTGAAACAGGAGGATGGCATGAGCCGAAGAGTTTGAGGTTGCAGTGAGCTGTAATCATGCCACTGTATTCCAGCCAGGGAAACAGCAAGACTACATCTCAAAAAAAGAAAATACAAAAAGACAAATATCAACAAAACTGATCACACTGACAGATTACAGAGAGAAGATCATATGACCATATCAATGTGCCAGAAAAGCATTTGATAAAAGTCAACATTCATTCATAATAAGAAAAACTCTTGACAAAGAGTTTAGATGGGACTTTCCTTAGTCTCACATAGGGCATCTACTAACACCCTACAGCAAACATCTTACGTAGTGGTGATACAAAAGTAAACCAGGCAAAGTACCAAACCAGCAGGCAAGCTTCTAGGGCCTCTGCAAAGGCTGGGAAAGACCAAGAGATACTGGTTAGTTCCTTCTCCATTACCAACCCAGCCAGTCTCTTCCTGGGACTAGCAAGGCCTATTTTCAATGTTCTAAAGGTAGGCAAGGCCATTATTTTTGTACCCCTTTCTCAACTTACATGTTTTCATAAACAGCACCATCTTTCTTCTAGTCCTCAGATTTTAAGCCCTGGTACCATCTTGGCTTTCTTCTT
>NW_003852426.1:12555858-12571697 GCF_000181295.1 Otolemur garnettii
GCTTGAGCCACAGGCGCCGAGCCTTCTTGTCTTTGATTTCCTAATCTAATCAGTTACCTGGCGCAACAGAACCACTCCCTGAAACTCCCTTAGATCCTACTCTTTTCTTTTTTCTTTTTCTTTTTTTTAGAAACAGAGTCTCACTTTATTGCCCTCGGTAGGGTGCCATGGAGTCACAGCTCACAGCAACCTCCAATTCCTGGGCTTAGGCATTTCCTTCTCTTGCCTCTTAGCCAAGTAGCTAAGACTATAGGTGCCTGCCACAACACACAGCGATTTTTTTGTTTTGCAGTTTAGCCAGGGCTGGGTTCCAACCCACCACCCTCGGTATATGGGGCGGATGACCTACCCACTGAACAAAGGTGCTGCCCAGATCCTATTCTTTTCTTAGGCCTCCAATAGGCTTTTATCAAATTTCTCAAAATTTGTCATCAAAGGCAGTGCCCCTAGCTCAATGGGTAGGGCACCAGCAACATGCACCAGGGCTGGTGGGTTCGAACCCAGCCCGAGCGGATGTTGTGGCAGGCACCTGTAGTCTCAGCTACTAGAGAGGCTGAGGCAAGAGAATTGCTAGAGCCCAAGAGATTGAGATTGCTGTGAGCTGTGACCCCAAGGTACTCTGCCAAGGGCAACACAGTGAGACTCTGTCTCAATAAAAAAAAAGAATTGATATCAAAGTAAACCCTTTACAGCACAGAAGAGAAAATGCATCTCTCTGAGGAATTTTATAGCATAATTTATAAATGTCTTCTGTAAAAATGACATTTATTTGATGTTGAAATATTCTGCCTTAGAAATTTATATACATTTTAGATTCTGGCCCATAATATAATGCTAATTATTGTAATGTAGAAATAATAGTGAAAATCACATATAGTTTTTTTGGGTCAGTGCCTGTGGCTCAGTGGGTAGGGTGCTGGCCACACACTGGGGCCAGTGGGTTGGAACTGGGCCTGCTAAACAATGACAGTTACAACAAAAAAATAGCTGGGCCATTGTCGTGGGCGGCTTTAGTCCCAGCTACTTGGGAGGCTGAGGCAAGAGAATCACTTAAGCCCAAGAGTTTGAGGTTGCTGTGAGCTATGACGCCACAGCACTCTACTGAGGGCAACATAGTGAGACTCTGTCTCAAAAAAATAAATAAATAAAGGGAAAGAAAAATCATATATGGTTTTAAAAAGTGACCTCCAGGGAAACCATGTACATCATACAACTGGCAGAAGCAGTTTTGCTAGGGGTTTTCAAACCCTCCTTTGAGAGGCTGGGCCTCATAATTGCAAAAGGCTCTAAGAGAGCCTCCTCTTTGCGCTGCTTCCAGATAGATCCAGATCAATGGCCCAAGGCCATCAGATTAATCTCTCTCTGACACTCCTTTCATCTCCAGTCCAAGGACCTGCTTATCTGGGTAAATTTAAAAGTCAACCAGTCTGACTTTCAAAGTTCTCCCAGGAGGGGCCCCAGCCACCCTTTCCTTTATCTCAGCCCCAGCACTACAGCCCACCAACCCACCTCAGGGCCTTATCACCCACCACCGGCATCCTGCTCCTTTCTCTAAATCTAGCCTCTTCCCTCAAGACCTAGTTCATGCCCCACCTCTTCCATGAAGCTCCCAGAGTTGTAGGATTGAAAAGATCATGGAAATTAAGAGCCATGAGAATCAATGACACTGGGTATACGGCCAGTTAATGGTTATTGTAAATTATTTTCATTGTTTTCTATGAATAAATCCTATTTTCTCCCAAAGACTGGGAACTCCTGGGGTTAGGCACGTATCTTTTTAGTTCCAAATTTATTTAACCTGCTGGAAGAAGCACTCTGTATAAAGATGTATACTTTGGTTCCTGCCTCCCTGCTTGGGCAATTTCCCTTTGGATGATATTTTCTCCACCTGTTGTAGATTGGTCACACTTGCAAATCTAGTTTAAGATTCTTCTAATTATAGGTTATTTACCTTTTCATTTTTTTTAATTGAGATAGAGTCTTAGTTTGTCACCCTTAATAAAGTGCTATGCTGTCACAGCTCATAGCAACCTCAAACTCTTGGGCTTAAGCAATTCTCTTGCCTCAGCCTCCCTAGTAGCTGGGACTACAGGCACCCACCACAACACCTGGCTGGTTTTCATTGTTGTTTAGCAGGTCCAAGCCAGGTTCAAACCCACCAGCCCCAGAGCATGTGGCTGGCACCCTAACCACTGAGTTATGGGCTCCCAGCCATCTTTACGTTTTAAGATTGTCATTAATATTACAACACAGAGGAAAAAAATATGTATCTGGGCAGTGCCTGTGGCTCAAAGGAGTAGGGCACCGGCCTCATATACCAATATACCAGAGGTGGTGGGTTCAAACACAACCCCGGCCAAAAACTGCAAAAAAAAAAAAATGATATGTATCTATATTTTTAGAAAAGATCCATACTTCCTCCAAGCTCATGAACCTGAGCCTGGTAACTCATTCTATTTTTTGTTTTTACATTCCGTCTAGCAGAATTTGTATGATGCTTTCTCCCATTCATTCACTTATTCCACAGACCTTACTGAGACCCTATCAAACCCAAGATACTCCTGGGGCCATGAACAATACAAAGACAAAAAAACAGTTCTTTTCTCTAAAGAGAATACAATCTCCTAGGGGTATTAAGATGTGCTTTGCTTTTCTTCTTAATAATTTACCTTCACTTGATTCTTCAATTGACTCAAGTATGTGGGGTTTTGGGCTTTGACTCATCAGATGGCCAGAAAGTTTCCTGGCAGCAGGAATAGAATCTTCTAGTTTTTAGGTATCAAAGTAGAGAAAGAATCTGTTCCAGTCAGTCCTGGTTGTAAGGGCATAATTATTAATGGTGTACCCTTTCACTCTCAAAAGTGTCCCAATTTGAAAATAAGTGGAAAAATTGAAACTCTCATACACTGCTGGTGAGAATGTAAAATGGTACAGCCATTTCAGAAAACAGTCTGGCAACTCCTCAAAAAGTTAAACATAGAGTTACCATCTAACCTAGCAATCCTACTTCTAGGTATATACCAAGAAAAATTAAAACTTAGATCCACACAAAAACTTTTCTACAAATGTCAGACAGCATTATTCATGACAGCCAAAAATGGAAACAACCAAACATTAACCAACATATGAACAAATGAATATAATATGGTATATGCGTACAATGGAATATCATTCAGCCATAAAAAGAAATGCACTCCTGATACATGCTACAACGTGCATGAACCCGGAAAACATTATGGTAAATGAAAGACACCAGACACAAAAGTCCACCTATCAGTTTGATTCCATTGATATGAGACATGTAGAACAGGCAAATCTTTTTTTTTTTTTTTTTTGAGACAGAGTCTCACTATGTCACCATCAGTAGAGTGCTGTGGCATCACAGCTCACAACTCACAAACTCACAGCAACCTCCACCTTGTGGGCTTAAGCGATTCTCTTGCCTCAGCCTCCTAAGCAGCTGGGACTACAGGCACCTGCCACAACACCCGGCTATTTTGTTGTTGTTGTTGTTGCAGTTTACTTTGTTTTTTGTAGCTGGCCTGGGCTGGGTTTGAACCCGCCACCCTGGGTTTATGTGGCTGGCACCCTACACCCTGAACTACGTACGGGTGCAGCCAGAACAGGAAAATCTACAGAGACAGAAAGTAAATTAGTGGTCCCCTAGGCCTGGGTTGGTAGTGGTAACAGGGAATGACTGCTGATGGGTACTGAGTTTCTTTTAGGGGAGGTATAACAGGATTCTAAAATTAGATTATGGCTCGGCGCCTATGGCTCAAGCGGCTAAGGCGCCAGCCACATACACCTAAGGTGGCGGGTGCGAATCCAGCCTGGGCCCACCAAACAACAATGATGGCTGCAACCAAAAAATAGCCGGGCATTGTGGCAGGTACCTGTGGTCCCAGCTAATTGGGAGGGTGAGGCAGTAGACTCGCTTGGGCCCAGGAGTTGGAGGTTGCTGTGAGCTGTGATGCCACAGCACTCTACCCAGGGGGACAGCTTGAGGCTCTGTCTCAAAAAAAAAATAAAAATAAAAATAAAAATAAAATTAGATTATGATGATAATTGGGTAACTCTGTAAATGTACTAAAAACTCCATTCCTTCACCCTCAGTTTTCACATTTCTCCAGCTCTAACCTCTATCCAAACTCCCACCCCACATCCCCAACTGGATGTCACACTGATTCTTTGAACTCAAGATGCTCCAAGCCTGTCCCTCTTCTTTTGTATTGTGTGACAGTTAACAGTGACCCACGGAGTGACCCAAGCTGAAAATGCTGACATTCTGTCTCAGCTTCTCCTACTTCAACAGTTTCCACATCGACCTATAAACAGGTCCTGTCACCAATACTTCTAAAATGTCTCTGGAACCTGGTCCTTCCGCTCAGCGCTCAGGGGCTCACATCTAACACTTGGCCATTGCAGGAGTCTTGCATATGTGTGCACTTTGCTGCTGTTGCTTCTTCTTTTTGTTTTCAGACAGGGTCTTGCTCTCTCACCTTGGCTGGAGTGCAGTGGTATGTGGTATGATCATAGTTAACTATAACCTTGAACTCCTGACCTCAAGTAATCATCCCATCTTAGCCTCCCCAAGCACTGGGGTTATTATAGGCATGAGGCAGCACACCTGGCCTTCATTGCTTCTTAAAACCCTCATGTCTATAGGACAAAATCCAGACTGTTTCCTGAAATGAACATGCAAAATTGGCCATTAAACAATTTTCTTTTTTTTTTTTTCTGAGACAGAGCCTCAAGCTGTCCCCCTGGGTAGAGTGCCGTGGCATCACAGCTCACAGCAACCTCCAACTCCTGGGCTCAAGTGAGTCTCCTGCCTCAGCCTCCCAAGTTGCTGGGACCACATGCGCCCACCACAACACCCGGCTATTTTTTGGTTTCAGTCACCATGGGTAGAATGAATGGTATCATAGCTCATAACAAGCTTAAACTCCTAGGTTCAAGTGATCTTCAAGCTTCAGCCTCCCAAGTAGCTGGGACCACAGGCGCCCACCACAGCGCCTGGCTATTTTTTGGTTGCAGCCATCATTGTTGTTTGGCAGGCCCGGGCTGGATTCGAACCCACCACCTTAGGTGTATATGGCTGGCGCCTTAGCCACATGACCCACAGGCGCTGAGCCTAAACAATTTTCAAAAAGGCTGCTGTGATCTGTTTTTAAATTCTCCCTCCAGCCTTCTCCTTGTTACCCTAATAGCCCAGGTGACAGGGCAAGACCCTGTCTCAAATTCTCTCTCTAGTCTTCTCCTTGTTAACCTAACACCCAGGCACCTACCCTCCAGGTCTACTGAATGATCCAGGTTTGACGCTTTTGCTCAGCTCACACACTTCTTTGTGTCTAAAACCCTTCCCCCATCTTTACCTTTTATTAGGTAAAGATGCTCCATGTCCTTCAAGGACAATTCCAATACCACCTCCGTAAATAGCCTTAATTCCTCCTGCTGAAGTTTGAGGGAAGGTGTGAGGTGAGATACAGTGCTACAGAACTAGTGAGGGGGAAGTTATATTCCATATTTCCACCATATTTCAGGGTCTAGTTCTTAGCCTCACAGAAGGAAAAGCCCTGTTGAGGCTGCCTGGAGAGGAGACACAATCTAATTGTCTCTAATAAAAGCCCCAGAAACGACTACAGGAAAACAGAGCCACTAAGTGAACCTGAATACCAAGCCAGGCATTAGCCCATGTTTTCCTTGACACAAAAAGCCCAACAAACTCCAATGTGAGGGTGGGGTGGTAGACATGAAGCCAGGCTGTCCCTCAGCTAAAGCAGCTGCTCTATCCCACAAAACACAGTAAAGACTGAGACAAGAGTTACAGAACCTGAGCAGATGACTTGCCTAGACTCTTGGTTTCCTCACCTATCGAATGGGGCTAATGATCCCCTCTGAACTGGCTCCCCCCTCTGCTGGGTCCACTCCTCCCCTAGATATCCACGTGGCTCCCTTTCCCACTTTCCTCAATTTTTACCTTTCAACATTGTTTTTTCCTGACCTTCGGAGATAAAATAGGAACCCTTCCCTTTACCTCCAGCACTCATCCTTACCCGCATCGTCCTTACCCTGCCATAACCCTAGTGCCTGGACCAGCACCTGGCCAGAGGGAAGTGTTTGAGAAATATTAGTAGAATGGATGAATGAAGCCTGCCTACCCCACAGAGTTGTGAGGTTGTTTAGAACTGCATTTGGCCCAAGTAAAGCTACATAAGTGTTGAGACCCTCCTATTAAGGGCAGGCCACATACGAGGCACCCAGAGACACCCAAGAGGTAGGAGCTGGGGACTGAACGGCTCACAGTCTGGTTAAGAAGCCAGAAGCCTGGGCGGCGCCTGTGGCTTAGTGAGTAGGGCGCTGGCCCCATATACCGAGGCTGGTGGGTTTGAACATGGCCCTGGCTAGCTAAACAACAATGACAACTGCAACAAAAAGTAGCTGGGCATTGTGGTGGGTACCTATAGTCCCAGCTATTTGGGAGGCTGAGGCAAGAGAATCGCTTAAGCCCAAGAGTTGGAGGTTGCTGTGAGCTATGTGATGCCATGGCCCTACCAAGGGCAACATAGTGAGACTTTGTCTCAAAATAAATAAATAAATAAAATAAAATCTACTGTCTATTTTCATTCCCACAACAATATTTAAGGTACATATACTATTCCAATTCACAGGAAAAGAAACTGAGACTCAAAAATAATGACAAGTAACCTCTAAGGTCCACAGCCAGCAAGAGCCCAGCTGGGATGTGAACTGCAGTCCTGTCTGCTAACACTGCTCTCTCCACCTTTAGCCTTGATTATCTTGAGTTAGGACCTCAGGCGCGCACACCTCTGGAAGTCACAGTGGAATGCAGAAAACTCTCTCATTTAAGGGATAAGTGGAGAAAAAGGGGCCATGGAAAGTAACAGAACAGCCAGAGAGGTCAGGAGAGACCAGAAGCCAAGGGAAAGAAATAATGCCAGATCACATCGCTGCCAGGGGTCTGCGGGGCCAGGTCCCAGCCCTCTGCTTGCAAAGTACCAAACTGGCCCAAGCACCTTCCCACACGCAAGGACACATTCTTTCTTTAGATATGTTAATAGGGGCCATAAGGTTAAGGTTGAACCTTTCGCTGACTTAGAGCCTTTGTGTCTCCTTAAATCAGTTTGCATATCTTTGCTCTGACCCATTATGTAACCGGTTTTAGAGTTTGAGCTATCTTAATTTGAATTTCTGGTAAGATCCCTTCAGGCTGACCTCCTGTGGTATGGGATGTGGCAAAATAAATTAGGCCTTTAACTCAGAGCTAGATTCAAAAGTGGGTTCTACTGTGTTGAACATGTATTTTCAACCTCAAGTGTTCTTAACTGTAAAATGGGGATAATATGGGCAGCATCTTAGCTCAGTGAGTAGGGTGCCGGCCCCATATACCGAGGGTGGCTGTTTCAAACCCGGCCCCAGCCAAATTGCAACAAAAAATAGCTGGGCATTGTGTCGAGTGCCTGTGGTCCCAGCTATTCGGAAGGCAGAAGCAAAAGAATCGCCCAAGCCCAAGAGCTGGAGGTTGCTGTGAACTATGACGTCAAGGCACTCTACTGAGGGCAACAAAGTGAGACTCTTTCTCTAAAAAAAAAAATGGGGATAGTGTAAGTTGCCTTTAGGGATGGTTACGAGGGTAGAAGAAAATATACCTAAGATGTCCGATTTATTTATTTATTTATTTTTCTGTAGAGACAGAGTCTCACTTTGTTGCCCTTGGTAGAGTGCGTGGCGTCACACACCTCACAGCAACCTCCAACTCCTGGGCTTAAGCGATTCTCTTGCTTCAGCCTCCCGAGTAGCTGGAACTACAGGCGTCCAGATGTCCGATTTATAATATGTGCTATTATGATGATTACATTTAATGCTAGACTTCAAGTAGCTTAGCGGCTAGAGCACCAGCCATATACACCGAGGCTAGGGGCTTCAAACCCAGCCTGGGCCTGCCAAATAACAATGACAACTACAACAAAAAAATAGCCAGGCGTTGTGCTGAGCGCCTGCAGTCCCAGCTACTTGGGAGGCTGAGGCAAGAGAATCGCTTAAGACTAAAAGTTTGAGGTCGCTGTGAGCTGTGATGCTAAGGCACTCTACCAAGCGTGACATAGTGAGACTCTGTCTCAAAAGAAAAAAAAAAAAGAATTCTGAGGGCCAAGTTCCACTTTCAGAACTGGATATCTGAATCTCTATACAAGGTGCCCAGGTTCTGATGTTTGTCCCCAGGTGACTCTGAAACACATCCAAGGCTGAGAACCACAACCCTGCCCATTCCTCACTCCGCTTCCACCCCATCTGTATTATTTTCCTATAGGACTTATCACAATCTATCAGTAAAATGTCTCTTAAGCTGGTCTGTCTATCCCATAACCAGAAATTTTTAGAGGGCTACCTCCCTCCTAGACTGAATGTGGTTATTCCCAAACCAACAATCTATTGAGTCATATCTCTTCATCCATAACAATAATCTCATTTTCAGAGGGCAACCCAAGCTTTCTAATTTATTAATGTATTCACTCATTTGCAGCTGCACCCATCAGCCCACTACAGCATGAATAATTGAGAATTTGCACAATTCTAGAGTTACTAGAACTAATGGAAAGAGAAGTTTAGCACCAGTTCACCCAAAGTCTCCTTCAAGTATTAACTGTTTCATAATTAACAAGAATAACAGTTATATAGCATTACTTTGATTCTCAAATTTATTGTCATCCCCATTTTATAGGTGAGGAAACTGAGGCACAGATAGGTGATGTGACTTGCCAATATCACACAGCTCTTAAGAGGTATAGGAAGACCTCGAACCTAGACAGTCTGGTCTAAGATCAGGATTTAATGACTAAACTAAGTAGAATAGGGCTGGGCAGGCCCCCAGAGGCCTGGAATCTGAAACTAAGGAGGAGGAAAGCATGCTGTCTGCAGGCCTAGTGAGGAGTCAGGAAGAGGGTGGGGGTGAGTCCCAGAGAACCCAGACCAGGGGTCATAGCTGACCACAGGTCAAAGCCTTCCTGGATTCCCCAGAAGAGGAATGAAAGACATGAAAAGGAAATTCCTCCAGGAAAAGAAAACATTTTTGAGGGTTTTTTTGTTTTGTTTTTTGGTTTGGGGTTTTTGTTTTTTGGTGTTTTTTTTTTTTTTCCTCATCTCTGATTTCAGACACATGCATGGTTTCTTTGCTGAGTCATGGCGAAGGACATTTTGAAAGGGTAGGGAGCTGGAGGAATGAGTGTCACCTCCCCACTCCCAGGGCTAAAGAGTCACCAAGACCAGAAGGCTCCTGTTCTTCACCTGAGTCTCTTCAATGAATAAATAACATTAATGAACACATGATTGAAAAATTAAGTAAATAGGGCGGCGCCTGTGGCTCAGAGGAGTAGGGCACTGGCCCCATATGCTGGAGGTGGCAGGTTCAAACCCAGCCCTGGCCAAAAAAACTGCAATAAAAAGGAAATAAAGGGAAAGGAATTAAAAAAAAAAGATTCAGAATAAAAATAAAAAAAGAAAAATTAAGTAAATAACTGGCTTGGTGCCCATAGCACAGTGGTTACAGTGCCAGTCACATACACCGAGGGTGGTGGGTTCGAACCTGGCTTGGGGTAGCTAAACAACAATGACAACTGCAACAACAACAAAAAAATAGCCGGGTGTTGTGGCGGGCGCCTGTAGTCCCAGCTACTTGGGAGGCTGAGGCAAGAGAATTGCTTGAGCCCAAGAGTTTGAGCTTGCTGTGAGCTGTGATGCCATAGCACTCTACCAAGGGCAACATAGTGAGACTCTATCTCAATGAAGAAAGAAAAATTAAGTAAATAAGTAATTCAGCAAACATGTATGGATCCACTACTGAAGGCTTTGGAATCAGACACTCGTGGATTTGGTTCCCAGCTCTACCACTTCTGACTCTGGGCAAGTTATTGAACCTCAGTTTTTTTATCTATAAAATGGGGATAATGTTTGTTTCCGTCTACAGGCTTAAAGGTAAAGGACAGTGAGCCGAGAACAGCGAGGATCTTGGCATACAGTGGGCATTCCACAGATGTTAACTCCTGTGTGCCAGGCACTATGAGGAGCTGGAAATCAAAGAATACCTCCAGGCCCTCCAGGAGTTCACAGTCCAGTGGGAGGAGAAATAGAGATGTAATGAATCAACACAATGGGATAACTGCTAGAAGAGAGGCCAGTTCCCAAGGTTAAGAACAGAGGAAAAGAGACCAAGTGCCAAGTTGGGGCAGGTCACATCAGGAAGTTCCTGCCGAAGTCTCTAGTCCAGGCTTCTCAGACAACAACCTGCAAACAGATCACTGGGGTCTTTGCTAACATGCAGATTCCAATTCAGTACTTCTGAGCAGGGCCTGAGAGTCTGCATTTCTACTCAGGTCCCCCACGTATCACACACTGAGTAGTGAAGATCACACTTTGGGCCACACTGAGACCATTTTTAGCTATTCTCACTCAGAGACTTCTCTATTATCCCTGTGTCCATTTTAGGGCAACTTGCATCAAAGTGACTTGCAGGACCTATTAACATCAGCTACCTGAGCCCTTTTCCAGACCCCAGAACCAAAGTCTCAGAGATGCCTTGGTGGTTCTCACTCCCTCAACTAATGTCCATATTCTTGAAGGTTTGGCTGGGGCTGGGTTTGAACTCACTACCTCTAGCATATGAGGCATATGGGGTGGCGCCCTACCCTTTTGAGCCTCATGCGTCGCCCTGAAGGTGCAGTTTTTGTTCTTGTTTTTTTGCTTTCTTCAGCTTTCCCTTATCTAGGCCAAATTATTCCAAATGCCTCAGGTATTTTTGCATCTGGGATTCTGTGATGAATTCCCTTTAAAATTTCAGAGATTTATGAGAAAGGAGTTTAATTATGAGTCTTTTATTAATTGAAACCATCGCCATTCCATCTAAAGTGGTAGAAGCCCAGACAAGGTGGCCCCGTAATTCTAGCATTCTGGGAGGCTGAGGGCAGTGGATTGCTTGAGCTCAGGAATTTGAGACCAGCCTGCAAAATAGTGAGACCTTATCTCTACTAAAAATAGAAAAAATCAGCCAGGCATTGTGGCGGGTGCCTGTAGTCCCAGCTACTCAGGAGCCCGAGGCGGGAGGATCCACATCATGAGCCCAAGACTGTGAAGTTGCTGTGAGCTAGGATGACACCACAGAACTCTACCCAAGGAGACAGAGTAAGACTGTCTCAGGAATAAATAAGTAAATAAATATTAAAAAAATAAAGTGGTAGGAGAGAAGAAGCTGTCCTGGAAAAGATTACAATTTCTTGCTGATATGACACAAAATGCTGTTATCAGTGAAGATTACATTTATCTGATAGCAAAGAGGGTATGAAGTGCTGCTAGCTCAAAGATTATTTTAGATGAATCACTGTAAACCAAAATGCAGAATGTTGGCAGCACCCATAGTTCAGTGGGTAGGCCACCAGCCATGTACACTGAGGCTGGTAGGTTCAAATCCCGCCTGGGCCAGCCAAACAACGACAAATGCAACAACAATAAAAAAATAGCCAGGCGTTGTGGTGGGCACCTGTAGTCCCAGCTTCTTGGGAAGCTGATGCAAGAAAATCACTTAAGCCCAAGAGTTTGAAGTTGCTGTGAGCTATGACATCACAGTACTCTACACAGAGTGACAGCTTAAGACTCTGTCTCAAAAAAAATGCAAAATGCCCCCAAATCTTATGGCTCATATATGGGAGAAACTTTGATGAAGGCTTCCCAAATTCAACACCAACCCTACTATTTTTATGGCATTGCCAATAACTGACTTGAGAAGCAGTCATAAAACTTTCTAAGTTATCAATAATAAAAAAATTTTGATAATCAACTGTGCTAGAGGAATAGTGGATTGTCTTTTTTATTCTCACTGTGGAAATTATTACAAAATTATTGTCATATGAAGCTGCAAACCAAGAGGATGCAGCCAAAAGACACAGGAGAAAGGTATTGTAGAGGAGTTTGAGCAGTTAACACAAATATGTTATTTTTCTGGATTGTGTGATGCTTGTGATTTTTCAGCTTTAAAATGTTTTCTAGCAGGGCAGTGCCTGTGGCTCAGTGAGTAGGGTGCTGGCCCCCATATACCGAGGGTAGCAGGTTCAAATCCGGCCTTGGTCAAACTGTAACAAAAAAATAGCCAGTTGTTGTGGTGGGCACTTGTAGTCTCAGCTACTTGGGAGGCTGAGGCAAGAGAATCACCTAAGCCCAAGAGCTGGAGGTTGCTGTGAGCTGTGACACCATGGCACTCTACTGAGGGTGACAAAGTGAGACTCTTGTCTCTAAAAAAATAAAATAAAATAAAATAAAATGTTTTCTAGGCCAGGCCTGGTGGCTCATGCCTGTAATCCTAGATCTGGGAAGCCAAGGTGGAAGGATTGCTTGAGCTCAGGAGTTCAAGAACAGTCTAAGCAAGAGCGAGACCTCATCTCTAAAAATGGCCAGGCACTGTGGCAGGTGCCTGTAGTTCCAACTACTCAGGAGTCTGAGACAAGATAATTGCTTGAGCCCAAGCATTTGAGGTTGCTGTGAGCTATGACACCATAGCGCCGAGGGTGATGAAGTGAGACGCTGTCTCAAAAAAAAAAAAAGAACAAAATCTAAATAAATATTCACTTCCCTATCTTTTTATCTGTGATTTTGTACTGTTTAAAGAAGACTCCCCAAATTGCATAAGCTTTCGACTTGGTAAAACCTAAGTCTGAGTCAGATGCAGTAGCTCACATCTACAATTCCAGAATTTAGGGAGACTGAGGCAGGAAGATCGTTTGAGGCCAGGAGTTCAAGATCACCCTAAGCAACAAAGTGAGATCCCATCTCTACAAAAAGTAAGAAAAATTGTCATGCCTGTAGTCCCAGCAACTAGGGAGACTGAGATGGAAGGATCACTTGAGCCTAGGAGTTCAAGGGTGCAATGAGCTATAAGAGTGCCATTGTACTCCAACCTGGGCAACAAAGCACAACAAAAAAACCATGAGTCTATTCTGGATATACCTGCAAACACATGGATTTTGGTATCAGATCTCGGTTCAAATCACAGAGCTACCACTCTCTGGCTATGGGCTACGTGGCCTGAGACAACTTACTTTCCCTCCCTGAACCTCAGGTTTTTCCTCTATTTAAAATGTAATGGTAGGGGCCAGGCGCGGTAGCTCACACCTGTAATCCCAGCACTCTTGGAGGCCAAGGCAGGTGGATTGTTTGAGCTCAGGAGTTTAAGATCAGCCTGAGCAAGTACTAGACCCTGTGTCTAAAAAATAGCCAGGCATTGTGGTGGGCGCCTATAGTCCCAGCTACCTGGGAGGCTGAGGCAAGAGAATCACTTGAGCCCAAGAGTTTGAGGTTGTGAGCTGTGACGCCCATCAATCCCAGGGCACTGAGTGAGACTCTGTCTCCAAAAAATTAATTAATTAATTAATTAAATGGTGAACAGGGCAGTGGCGCATACTGTGCTATACTCCCAGCTACTCAGCAGGCTGAGGCAGGATTGCTTGAGCCCAGCAGTTCGAGGCCAACCTGGGCAATACAGCAAGACCCTGTCTCCAAAAATAAAATAAAATATGAAAAAATAAAATGGTTTAGTCATATCTATCTTTCAGGCTGGTCTTGAGAGTTCCATAAAATACTGCATATAAAGTATCTATTATGTGGCAATTTCAATAAGCTTGTGGTAAAGAGACAACTGAGACAGTGGGAGGTTCATTTGAGGTCACACAGCCCAGAGGATGTCCTTTAGAAAGAATCTGGATTTCAAGTTTATGTTAACAATCTTACTTCCTTTCAATCTTCCATCCCTTTTAAGCCAGGAAGTAAAAAGCCACCCTGTATTATCCCTGACCTAAAGTAAATCTAACCCTTCCCTCAAAGACAGGGCATAGAGACGTTCTCCCACACCACCTCTGCACTTCCATGTGGCGAAAATGAAATGAATGCCCCTCTGACAATGTCTATGAGAAACAATGAATCAGATGAAATTGAGAAATACTTGGCCTTTTGTTGAAATCATATATTTAGTTACCAGCTTTGTGTTCTCTTTTTTTTTTTTCCACCAACTCAAACAACCCCAAGATTCTTCTCTTTTTTCCACAAACTTGTGCCAGTTTCTTTAGAAGCATTATCTCATTTTATTCTCACAGTGGCTCTAGATGGTAAGTATTCAGTTTTTGTTTATTTTTTAGAGATGACGTCTCCCTATGGTTCCCACACTAGTGTCAAACTCCTGGGCTCAAGCAATCCTCCTGCGTCTGCTTCCCAAATAGCTGGGACAATAGGCAGGCACCACCAAACCCACTTCCAAATGATAAGTAGTCACAATCCCAATTTGGGGGGATGAAGAACTGGAGGCTCAGAGAGATGAACTATGTACTTAACCTGTGCACAAGTCCAGGTCAGTCTAAAGTCAGAGCACAGACTCTTAATCACTAGACCCTGTTGCCTTCCAGACAAAGGCCCTTTCCTCAAGCCATCTATATGGTGAAATCAGGATTCAGGTATGTGCTAGAGTAGAAAATAGAAAATCAGATATTTCCACCTCTCCCATGAACCCTTGCATTGCCAAACTGCTCCTGTGTCCCCTGAACCTGCCCTACTGATTCACACTTTTGCTCCCTACAAAATAGATCTAAGAAGTATTTGCCTATTATAGAGGCAGAGGGTGTCAAGACCCTGGTTCTAATTTAGTTGGGCCACCATCCTACCCTTAAGCAAGTTAGTTGATCTCTCTGGACCTCATTTGTCATAATTCTTTTTTTTTTTTTTTGAGACAGTCTCACTCTGTTACCCCTGGTAGAGTACCAGGGCATCAAAGCTCACAGTAACCTCAAACTCTTGGGCTCAAGTGATTTTCTTGCCTCCCTAGCAGCTCTGAATCCCAGCTCCACTGGGCCCTTGTATGTGGCCTCGGACAAGATCTTAAAGTTAACCTCATAAGGCCTTCTATTCCTCCTTCACAGAATAGTGGTTGCATAAGTATCCCTCCCCCTCCCATAAAGTTGCTGAGAGGATAACACAGATGGGGCCTAGAAAGTGCACAGTCCCTTACTGAAGTTGCGCCATTACTATGTATGATATCCTCAGGCCTCTGTGTCTGTTTTGGACCTAGGATGTAGAATGTAAAGACGACACTTCAAAGGGAGACTGAGTTGGATAATGGCAGAACAGGTGAGGGATGTGGATGGGCAGGTGATATGACTCCAGATGGCTACACATAGCTAAGCAGGGGAAGAGAATGACCTCCCTCTCTCCTCAGCCCTACTCACGTGTGTCTGGACAAAGTCAAGAAGATGTTGGGCTGGTAAATGTTAGAGAATACTAAAATATACACAGTGGGAATTACAGGTATTTTTGAACTGCACCCCCAAATTTTCTATCTCTGGAGGCAATGCCAAATCCCAGGGTTAAAGTATAGAGTCTATTCTTTCCTTCTTTCCACACTGACACGATTCCTTTTTTTATGTTAATTTTTATTACAGATTAATATGAGGGTACAAACAGTCAGGTTACATTATTTGCATTTGTTAGGTAGAGACCAAGTTGTAGTTGAGCCCTTCACCCAGGAGATATGCCCTTTACATTGTGCCTTTAGGTAAGAGCTTACCAACCTCCCTCCCACCTCCTCCCTCTCCTCTACTTGAATTTAATTGTATTTTTCTCTCATGTGGGAATGTAGTTGTTCATCAGCTGGTTTCACATTAGCATTGAGGACATTGGATACTTGCTTTTTCTTTCTTGTGATACTTTACTAAGGAGAATGTTCTTCAGCTTCATACAGATTAATACAAAAGATCAAAAGATGTAAAGTCTCCATCTTTTTTTTTTTTTTTTTT
>NW_003852426.1:12572194-12582951 GCF_000181295.1 Otolemur garnettii
CTAACTCCTGGGCTCAAGTGAGTCTCCTGCCTCAGCCTCCCAAGTGGCTAGGACTACAGGTGCCTGCCACAACGCCCGACTATTTTTTTGGTTGCAGCCGTCACTGTTGTTTTGGCGGGATTCGAACCCACCACCTTAGGTGTATGTGGCTGGTGCTTTAGCCACTTGAGCCACAGGTGCTGAGCCTTAAGTTCTTATTTCTTCAGACAAATATACCATTTACTGAAATAGAAGTTCCTGGGGTCAAGTTACTAGATTTAGTGAACACTGTGTTGTGGTTGCCTCCCTAACACATTCTCCCCTCTCCTGGTATCTACCCAGATTTTTATTTGCAAACCTGCATAGTCCTAATAGTGGGTTATGTAATGCAGACTTCATTTAGCTCAATCCCAAGCCCTATCTACAACTTCTAGTTCGAAAATGGGCCAATTAGGAAAGAAGAAAGTTTTTTGGAGACTTCTGGGACATAAATTTCTTGGCTTTTCTGAGAAAACTCCAGGAAGCAACTCAAACTTGCTTTTCTAGGACACAGGTGTGGCAGCCAGTTCCTAAGATGGTATCTTGGTTTCCATGGCCTTGTGTAGTCTCCTAACATTGAATCAGGGCTGACTGTGTGTACAACAGAACACTGTGGGAGTGATGGAATTGATTTTTGCAGCTAAAAGGCATTATAGGTTTCTTTGTGCTTTCCTGAGTTTCTGCTCTGGGGAAAGCCAACCACTGTCGTGATGATTCTTGAAGCCTGGTGGAGAAAGCCACATGGACAGGAACAAACTTGCCGGCATCAGCCTATCAGCCATGTGAGTAAACCACTTAGAAAGGTCTTCAGTGTCTGCAACTTCAACATCTGATTGCAACCTCATGAGAGAGGCAGGTAACTGGAATCACAGCCAAACCCGTCCAGAATTCCACACCCACATGAACTCCCTCCTTACTTCTGTGGCCTCCCCAGTTCTTGGGGCTCCTTTACATACAGGTGCATCATTCCAGTCTCCTTCTCTGTCATTCATGTGGCCTTTTTCACTGGCCCCGTTACTAATCAGAATTTTGTTCTCCATTCAAGCAGTCAACTTGAAGCTTCCAATTCTTCTAGCCTCTGACAATGTAGCTCATCTACCCTGAATCCTCTAGAACAAACAAACTGATAAACTAAGCCACATTCCTATCATTTCTCCTTCTAAAAATCTTGGCACTTGTAATGGTTAAAAAAATGAAAACAACCCAAAATGTTCAACCATACAGGATCCATTAAATAAATTATAACCTTATAATAGAATATTTTACTAAAACAGAATTTGTTTTTTGATGAGATAGCTTCTTGCTCTGCTGCCTGAGCGAGAGTGCCATCTGTGTCATCATAGCTCACTACAGCCTCAACTCCTGAGCTCAAGTGAGCCTTCTACCTCAGCCTCCCAAGTAGCTCTGGCTATAGGTACATGCTCTATCCTGGCTAATTTTTCTGTTTTATAGAGATGAAGTCTCACTATGTTGCTCAGGCTAGTCTTAAATTCCTTGCCTCAAGGGATCCTCCCACCTCAGTCTCCCAAAGTGCTAGGATTCACAGGCATGAGCCCTTACACCCAGTCCTAAAATAGAATATAGTACTATGATAGACCATTGTACTATCTCATAAGGACTGTACTATAATTATGGCTTGGCACCTGTAGCTCAGTGGCTAGGGCACCAGCCACATACACCAGAGCTAGTGGGTTCGAACAGAGCCCAGGCCTGCCAAACAACAATGACAACTACAACCAAAAAATAGCCAGGCATTGTGGTGGGCACCTGTAGTCCCAGCTGCTTGGGAGGCTGAGGCAAGAGAATTGCTTAACTCCAAGAGTTGGAGGTTGCTGTGAGCTGTGACACCACGGCACTCTACTGAGGGGACATAGTGAGACTCTGTCTCAAAAAAAAAAGGACTACTATACTATAATATTATATATTATGATTGAATATTAATAGCAACCATGAATATAGACTAGAGTGGCGACTGCCACTGTAAGTCCTGCAGTTAGTCTGACGTACATGAGTTTGATTCCCAGATCCACCACATACCAGCTATGTGACTTTGAAAAGTCTCTCTCTGCCTTAGTTTTGCATTGGAAAAATGACAATACTAATTTTTAAAAGGCTCTGATCAGGCTGGGTGCAGTGGCTTATGCTTGTAATCATAGCACTGGGAGGCCAAGATGGGTAGATTGTTTGAGGTCAGGATTTAAAGACCAGCTTGAGCAAGAGCAAGACCCTGTCTCTACTAAAAATTGAAAAATTAGTAGCTCAGTGGTAGGGTGCCAGCCACATACGCCAAGGCTGCCAGGTTCGAACCCAGCACGGGCCAGCTAAAATAACAATGACAATGCAACAATAAGAAAAATATAGCCAGACATAGTGGTGGGCACCTGTAGTCCCAGCTACTAGGAAGGCTGAGGCAAGAGAATCACTTATGCCCAAGAGTTTGAGGTTGCTGTGAGCTGTGATGCCATGGCACTCTATCCAGGATCACAGCTTGAGACTCTGTCTCAAAATAAATAAATAAAATATTTAAATTTTTTTTGAAAAATTAGCTGGACATGGTGGTGGACACCAATAGTCCCAGCTACTTGGGAGGCTGAGGTAGGAAGATCATGTAAACATAGGAGTTTGAGGTTGCTGTGAGCTAGGCTGATGCCATGGTACACTAGCCTGGACAACAGAATTGAGAATTTGTCTCTAAAAGAAAAAAAAGCTCCTGTCTCAGGCTTGTGCGCCCACGGCGTCGGAGCCCAGCAGAGCTGATCAGGATGATCACGCACGTGCAGCTCGCCATCTTCGCCAACATGCTGGGCGTGTCACTCTTTTTGCTTGTTGTTCTCTATCACTACGTGGCGGTCAACAATCCCAAGAAGCAGGAATGAAAGTGGCGCTTTCTCCGCCCCAGGGTTCCAGGACATAGTTTGAGGCAAGATGGAGGGTGTGAGGGACCTTCACACTTCACTTCATCCCTTCTACCCATCACAACATACAAAGCAACTACACCTGAATTCTTCCAAACAACTTTTATTTCCTCAAAGTCTTCCTTAACCCTATGAAACAAGAAGCTGCCACTGAATAGGGCCCAGTATAGGGGCTGCTTTCTTTTCTACCCCCTCCCCCAATATAAAAATATAGATATTAAAAAAAAAAAAGAAAAGAAAAAAAAGAGCTCTGATTTCACAGTCAGAATTTTTGCCAGACTTAAATCCTGGTTCTCTCTCTCTAATAACTGTAAATCTTGGACAATTATTAAGCTTTCTGTTCCTCAGTCTTTCATCTATAAATATGACATACCCCACAGGGATTTTTCTGGATGAGAATAAAATAACACACATAAAACTCTTAAAACAGTGCCCACCACAGCGCAGGTGACATTATAATTCCTCCTCCCACAGCCCACTTCGAACCCCACAAGGGATTCCTAAATATATATTTTCTGGTATTGTTGCAGTTTGGCTGGGACCGGGTATGAACCCACCATCCTCGATATATGAGGCCGGCGCCCTACTCACTGAGCCACAGGTACTGCCCATGATTCTTAAATATAAAAGCATATCCAAGTCATCTGGAGCACACCACCTTGAAAAGGAACACCTGCTGCTCCATTCTGGGCAACATCAACCTGCACCAGCTCAGGTGGGTTTCCTGACACAGGGTGGTGTTCTCCGTAAGAACTGGTTAACCGAGACCAGTATCATTAATGAATATTGATGCAAAAATATTCAAGAAGACCCTAGCAAACAGAATTCAACAACACATCAAAAAAATTATACACCAAGATCAAGTTGGTTTAATTCCAGGTTACAGAGTTGGTTCAACATAAGCAAATCTATAAATATAATGCATCACATCAATAAAATAAAAAACAAAGACCATGTGATTCTCTCAATTGATGCAGAAAAAGCCTTTGATAATATCCAGCATCCCTTCATGATCAGAACCCTTAAGAAAATAGGCATAGAAGGGACATTCCTTTTTATTTTTTTTTCAGAGATAGAGTCTTACTTTGTTGCCCTAGGTAGAGTGCTGTAGTGTCACAGCTCACAGCAACCTCCAGCTCTTAGGCTTAGGCAATTCTCTTGCCTCAGCCTCCCAAGTGGCTGGGACTACAGGCACCCACCACAATGCCCAGCTATTTTTTGTTGCAGTTTGGCCAGGGCCAGGATTGAACCTGCCACCCTCAGTATATGGGGCCGGCACCCTACTTCCTGAGCCACAGGCACTGCCCAAAGTGACATTTCTTAAACTGTTAGAGGCCATCGACAGCAAACCCACAGCCAATATCATATAGAATGGTATAAAATGGAAAACATTTCCACTCAGATCAGGAACAAGGCAAGAATGCCCACTGTCTCCACTACTATTCAACATAGTAATGGAAGTCTTAGCCATTGCAATCAGGTAAGAGAAGGTGATCAAGGGTATCCAAATAGGGTCAGAGGAGATCAAACTCTCACTCTTCACTGATGATATGATCCTATACCTGGAAAATCCCAGGGACTCAACTTCAAAACTTTTAAAAGTGATCAATGAATACAGCAGTGTCTCAGGATACAAAATCAATACTTACAAGTCAGTAGCTTTTATATATACCAACAATAGTCATGCTGAAAAAAACAATCAAGGGTTATATTCCTTTTGCAATCTTGCCAAAGAAGATGAAATATCTGGAAATTTACCCAACAAAGGACTTGAAAGATCTCTACAAAGAGAACTATGAAACTCTGAGAAAGAAAAGAAAAGAAATAGCTGAAGAAGTTAACAAATGGAAAAACATAACATGCTCATGGCTGGGAAGATTCAACATTGTTAAAATGTCCATACTACCCAAAGCAATCTACAGATTTAATGCAATCCCTATTAAAGCACCATTGTCATACTTTAAAGAAATTGAAAAAATAGTACTTCATTCTATATGGAATCAGAAAAAACCTCGAATAGCAATTACATTACTCAGAAATAAGAACAAATCAGGAGGTATCACATTACCAGACTTCAGGCTATACTATAAATCTATAGTGATCAAATCAGCATGGTACTGGCACGAAAACAGAGGCGTAGATTTATGAAACAGACTAGAGAACCAAGAGATGAACCCAGCTACTTATCGTCATTTGATCTTTGACAAGCCTATCAAAAATATTCAGTGGGAGAAAGACTCCCTATTTAACAAATGGTAGTGGGTGAACTGGTTGGCGACCTGGAGAAGACCGAAATTGGACCCCCACTTTTCACCATTAACAAAAATTGATTCTCACTGGATAAAAGATTTAAACTTAAGACATGAAACTATAAAAATACTAGAAGAGTGCAGGGAAAACACTTGAAGAAATTGGCCTGGGAGAATATTTTATGAGGAGGACCCCCCTGGGGCAATTGAAGCAACACCAAAAATACATTACTGGGATCTAATCAAACTAAAAAGCCTTTGCACAGCCAAGAGCACAGTAAGTAAAGCAAACAAACAACCTTCAGAATGGGAGAAGATTTTTGCAAGTCCCAACAAAGGTCTGATAACTACAATCTATAGAGAACTCAAACTAATCAATAAGAAAAGAACAAATAACCCCAATTCTATGTGGGCAAGAGACTTGAACAGAAACTTCTCTGAAGGAGACAGGTGCATGGCCTACAACACATGAAAAAATGCTCATCATCCTTAATCATCAGAGAAATGCAAATCAAAACCACTTAGAGATATCATCCAACTCCAGTAATATTAGCCCACATCACAAAATCCTCAAACTACAGATGTTGGCGGGGATGCTGAGAGAAGGGAATGCTTCTACACTGCTGGTGGAAATGCAATCTAATACGACCTTTTTGGAAAGAAGTTTGGAGAACACTCAAGGAACTAAAAGTAGACCTACTCGGCGGCACCTGTGGCTCAGTGAATAGGGCGCCAGTCCCATGTACCGAGGGTGACGGGTTCAAACCCAGCCCTGGCAAAACTGCAACAAAAAATAGCTGGGCGTTGTGGCAGGCACCTATAGTCCCAGCTACTTGAGTGGCTGAAGCAAGAGAATCGCCTAAGCCCAAGAGCTGAAGGTTGCTGTGAGCTATGATGCCACAGCACTCTACCGAGGGTGATGAAGTGAGACTCTGTCTCTAAAAAAATAAATAAATAAGTAAAAGTAGACCTGCCATTTGATCCTGCAATTCCTCTACTAGGTATATACCCAGATGATCAAAAATTATTTTACAACAAAGACATTTGCACCAGAATGCTTATTGTAGCCTAATTAATAATAGCCAAAACATGGAAACAGCTCAAGTGCCCACTGACCTATGAATGGATTAACAAATTGTGGTATATGTATGCCATAGAATATTATGCAGCCATAAAAAAGATGGAGACTTTACATCTTTTATGTTTACCTGGATGGAGCTGGACATATTCTTCTTAGTAAAGTATCTCAAAAATGGGAAAAAAGTACCCAATGTACTCAATACTACTATGAAATCAATATATAATCACCTACACACTGATATGAATGGCAAAACATAACTATAGTCCAGAAAGTAGAAGGGAAGAGGAGAGAGACGGGGAGGGGAGATATGGGAGAAGGGAGGGTATTTGGGGGGACCTCACCTAATGATGCAATGGTGCATTTCAAAACTATTAAGAAATGAGTATAATTGTGATGGATGTGTTACTTAGTTCAATGTAAGCATTTCACATTGTATACTGAAGCAGTACCCTGAACACCATAAATGCATCAATGTAAAAAGTTATAATTTAATAAAAAATAATAAAAAATGTTCGGCACCTGTGGCTCAAGCAGCTAAGAGCGCCAGCCACATACACCTGAGCTGGCAGGTTTGAATCCAGCCCGGGCCTGCCAAACAACAATGACAGCTGCAACCAAAAAATAGCTGGGCGTTGTGGTGGGCACCTGTAGTCCCAACTACTTGGGAGGTGGAGGCAGGAGAATCACTTGAGCCCAGGAGTTGGAGGTTGCTGTGAGCTGTGACGCCATGGCACTCTACCCAGTGCAAGAGCTTGAGGCTCTGTCTCAAAAAAAAAAAAAAAAAAAAAAAAAAAAAAAAAAAAAAAAAAAAAAAAAAAAAAAAAACTGGTTAACCACATGGCAACTCTCTCCCCTCTAACAAGAATAGCTGCAGGTGGCTAGGGCACTCTTTAGCCTGGTGGAAAAACAGTAGCCGAAGCTCAAGGCACAGTGAACCACGTGATGGTGTCTGCTGCCTGTGAGCCCGACTGGAAACTCACCGGCTGTCTGCAGAGGGCTCCTGATGGAGGGTCCCCAGTGCCCACATTACTGCTCAACAACAGCCCGACTTAGCCAGGGTCACAGAGAGGCAGCCACCTGTTGAACCACAGCATGGTTCAGTTCCCATCTTAGTTCTTCCTCTGGGTAAACTCTGGCATTATTATGAATTTAACCCTGAAAGAGGTATGGGGTGGGTGGGTGGCCAATCTAGTATTCCTCTTAAGCCTAACTGTCAATTTTATAACAGCTCTTGGTCTCCAGTGGAATGAGGAGTAATTCATGCCAGCACATTATACTTTTTAAAGAGTTGATACACACATGATCCTCATAATTTACGCATGAATAATGTTTAGCCCTTTTAGAAAGCACTTTTTCCTCCACTAACTGGTTATCTTCACAAGAACACTGGGAACTCAAAGGTGGAGAGACTCAAGCAAGGGAAAGGTAAGACCATGGAGATGTGGGGCACTGCTCATGCAAATGGGCTCTAAGGCCAGGCAGGTGGGCTGACCCTAAAGAGGGCACCTCACCCCCAGGCTCCCCTCCTCAGCCTCAGGAACATCCAGAGGGGCCTGCATTGCCAGGGTGGATTTAAGGTAACCAGTCCTAAGACAGTGGCACAACCCATGCAGCCAAGTATAAATGGACCATGGGAAACAGCAGTGCTAAGTGTGCAGACAGAGGTGCTGAGGCCTCTGGCTGGCACATTCTCTCCTACAGGCCTTTTTCCAGGGGCAGCCAGTGGGGAGACTCAAAGGGATTGGTAGGAGAGCACAGAACTAGGGGTCAGCCAAGGGATTACAAGGCAGGGGCATGGTGCCTTGGTTGGGCATGGTGACCCCACTACTGGGAAGATTACCAAGCCACCTCTCCACTCAGTGACCTCTTGATTGCTTTTTCTTTTCTTTTCTTTTTTTTTATAATATGGGGTTAATGGACCTTTCTTCACAGATATGTTAATCTTCTAGCCCACTAACAATTAGGCCTATTTGTCTGGTAGCCATTCTATCTCTGTAAGGTAACTTTGCACACCTTTGCTCCATCCATTCCTTTTTTTTTTTTTTGAGACAGAGTCTCACTCTGTGGCCCTGGGTAGAGCACTGTGGCATCACAGCTCACAGAAACCTCAATCCTCTTGCCTCAGCCTTCCAAGTAGCTGGGACTACAAGTGCCTGCCACAACACCTGGCTATTTTCAGTAAAGTGAGGGTCACTCTCTTGCTCAAGCTGGTCTCCAACTCCTGAGCTCAAGCAATCTGCCCGCCTTAGCACTCCTCCTGGAGTTCCAGGATTACAAGCATGAGCTACCATGCCTAGCCCCATCCATTCTGTTTTTTAATTAAAAAAATTTTTTTTTAGACATGAGGTTTCATTATGTTTGCCTGGGTTGGGCTCCTCCTGCCTCAACCTTCCAAGTAGCTGGGACTTCAGGCGCAAAGAACTCTGCTGGCTTATCTATTCTGTTTTAATCTGATCACCTACCTCTCACAGTCCTTCTTCTTTCCAGCTTAGGATGGAGGTGAGGACAAGAAGAAGAAATGCATCTCTGTGGCTTTTAGGTCCTCTTATTATTATTTCCATTTTTTTTTTGAGACAGAGCCTCAAGCTGTCCCCCTGGGTAGAGTGCTGTGGCATCACAGCTCACAGTAACCTCCAACTCCTGGACTCAAGTGAGTCTCCTGCCTCAGCCTCCCAAGTAGCTGGGACCACAGGCGCCCACCATAACATCTGGCTATTTTTTGCTTGCAGCCATCATTGTTGTTTGGTGGGCCCAGGCTGGATTCAAACCTACCACCTTAGGCGTATGTGGCTGGTGCCTTACCCACTTGAGCCACAGGTGCCAAGCCATTTCTAGATTTTTAACTTAATTACATCTGCAAAGGTTATATCAGAAAATAGGGTCACATTCTGATGTTCCAGATAGATAAGACTTTAGGACAGCCAAGAGTCAACCCTCTAAGCCAGGCCTTCCTGCTCATCAACTTCATTTCCTAGTTTGTGTGGTAGCTTCTTTGAGCCACAGTGGTTCATGAAGGCCAGCCTGTTTTGCTTATCTCTGTAGGCAGCAACTCATCTCCATGATGGAGTTGGAACTAAAATGTAAAATCTGGGCCAGGCACAGTGCCTCACGCTTGTAATCCTAGAACTCTGGGAGGCCAAAGTGGAGGATTGCTAAGTTTAGTAGTCCAAGATCAGCCTAAGGATGAGCAAGAACTCATCTCTACTAAAAATAGAAAAATTAGCCGGGGATTGTGGTGGCTGCCTATAGTCCCAGCTATTGGGGGGCTGAGGCAGGAGGATTGCTTGAACTCAAGAGTCTGAGGTTGCTATCAGCTAGGCTGAGGCCACAGTGCTGTAGCCTGGGCAACAGAGTGAGACTCTGTCTCAAAAATAAAACAAAACAAAAAAAACTTTTTAAGAAAAAGATAAAATATGAAATCTGGGAGGATCTCAAACTTCATCCCAAGATGTAGTATTGTAAATCTCCGTATTAGCAATTGTCTTCTAAAATGGCAGGATCGATATTTCAAAAAAAACTGTAAAGTAGACTTAAGAAACATAGGCAAGCAGCCTCCAGTGCCAGATTATTTTGATTCTACTCTCAGGGCATCCCACCAGACAAAGAGAGCCCTGGGGATTCTTGACAAGCAAGGATCTCAACGTTGGTCTTTACACCATGTTTTGTGCTCTTAGTGATATATTTGTGAAGGAAGTAAATGTGCTTTGGCTCTGTTTATGTTTTCTCCATTATGATTAGAAGATGTACTGGGCCTTGCAGAAATGAGATGGCCTCCCAGTCTGAGATGCTGCAGACTTTATTTTAACTCGTACATGAAGCCAATTAGAAAGAAATTATTTTCACCCAATGCTTCTCAAATGCCCCAATCTCACCCCTTTTTCCTGGTTGTGATTAATTCCAAGGTACATTATGCTGCTGAGCGTTCTGTGGTGTAAATCAGCTTGTTTCTCAGCTTCTCCTACTGTTGTTTTAGGGACCCTTTATCTTGAGTAGGCTAAATCCGTTATTTTTCATCCATCTACTTTCTAGTCTCCAGTATTTTCTTGCTCTCTTCTTATCCCCTTTCCTTGTGGAATTCTGTACTTTAAACTTTCCTTTATTATTGTTTTAGTGAGATTCCAGAGCAGAGACTAAAATAGATGTTTCTTTAATCTGCTGTTTTAACCTAGAAGCCTAAAAACTTTCAATAAATTCAAGGTTTAAAAATAATGTGTTGACTGGGTGTGGTGGCTCACACCTGTAAATCCTAACACTCTGGGAGGCTGAGGTGGGAAGATCACTTGAATTCAGGAGTTCAAGACCAACCTGAGCAAGAGTGAGACCCCATCTCTACTAAAAATGAAAAACTGAGGCAAGAGGATTGCTTCAGCCCAAGAGTTTGAGGCTTCTATGAGCTATGACACCATGACACTCTACCAAGGGTGACAAAGTGATTCTGTCTCTAAAAACAAACAAACAAACAAAAAATGTATTGCAAAGATTTTTTTTTTTTTT
>NW_003852426.1:12582971-12590471 GCF_000181295.1 Otolemur garnettii
CTTCCGCCTCCCAAGTAGCTGGGACCACAGGCGCCCGCCACAATGTCTGGCTATTTTTTTTTGGTTGCAGCCATCATTGTTGTTTGGTGGGCCTGGGCCGGATTTGAACCCGCCACCTTAGGTGTATGTGGCTGGCGCCTTAGCCACTTGAGCCACAGGCACGGAGCCATTATTCCCATTTTATATATGAAGAAATTGAGGCTCCAAGAAGTTGTGATAACAAAACTATCTTTTGTATGTATATGAAGGACATCAGACTATAAGCTCCTTGCAGGCAGAAACCCTGTCAGACTCACCTCAGTAACACCTCCTGGCCCATAGCACCGGGCACAGAGCTTCCCTTTCAGCACAGGTTGCTACTTTCTTTTTCTTCCCTTTTTTTTTTTTTTTTTTGAGACAGAGTCTCACTTGGTCACCCTTGGTAGAGTATTGTGGCATCTTAGCTCACAGCAACCTCAAACTCTTGAGTTCAAGTGATCTTCTTGCCTCAGCATTCCAAGTAGCTGGGACTATAGGCGCCTGCCACAACACCTGGCTATTTTTTAGAAACGGGGTCTCACTCTGGCTCAGGCTGGTCTGGAACCCATGAGCTCAGGCAATGTACCCGCCTCAGCCTCCCAAGTGCTGGGATTATAGGCATGAGCCACCTTGCCTGGCAGGCTCGCTAATTTTAATGCGAGGATGCTTGAGGTTGCTGTTTGCTCATGGAACTGTCTGGGCACCAGTTCCTAAAACAGACTGACTCGCTGCCAGGAACATATGTGCAAAGAACTGTACAATAGTTGTTGTAGCAGAGCTGCTCTGACCTGTCCACATCTTCTACCCTTATCCATCCCCATCCAAAAGCTCATGTTTGCGAAATGACTCACTAGGACGAGGGGTCCAGCCTATGGCCCTGAAATGAGAGATCTCAGGGTCAGAAGGGGACTCAGAAGCACCTAATTCTGCTTAACCAAATCATTCACTTTCCCCACAACCCAAGTTCCCAGAAATTTACATTTCAAAGACTAATAAAATTTCCCCCAAAATTTTGGAGACCAAAATGTAAGGTTATTGCCAAATAAGGTTATCAGAGAAAAAAAACAGTCTATATATGCCATATTTTATAAAATAAAGAAAACCTGGACACCAAACCTTAGGGTAGGCTCAAAACAAAGGACTGTACTTTAAATGGAATGAATTATTTTTATATAAAAATGAACACTAATTTGGAATCATAGTCTTGTACCAGCCCCTCAAATGGCCCATCAGTTCTTGTGTGACCTTCTTCAGTGATAAAGAATTCTCAGTTTTTGAGACGCTCTAAATTATTTTCAAAAAACTCTAAGATTTTTAAAATATGTATCTTCTTACCAAAAAATCAAAGTGTTAGGGATAATGCTTTATCAGCCTTTTACTATCCACTCCATTACATACCCTGCATCTTGCTTTCCTCTTTTTTCCTCCCAGTAATATCTTACTGATATAGAGAGATGGAGTTGATTCATATGCTGTACAGCATCTTGCTTACACCTCAGTTTTTAATCTTTCCAAAGCTGAATGGACGTTTGGGTTTCCTCCCTCCCCTTTCTCCCACTGCAAGCAATACTGCACGAAATCACATATGCCTAACTGCTTTGGGCATATGTTGCAAGAAGTGTTTTTTCATGAGAGATATTGAATACCAGAAAATTAGTGGATCATGGGATGTGAATATTTTTCTTTTTTAATTTGTTTTTAGAGACAGGGTCTCACTCTATTGCCCAGACTGGAGTGCAGTGGTGCAATCATAGCTCACTGAAACCTTAACTGCCTGGGTTCAAGTGATCCTCTTGCCTCAGCCTCCCAAGTAGCTAGGACTGCAAGTGTATGCCACCATGCCCAGCTAATTTTTTAATTTTTTTGTAGAGATGGGGTGTCTCTATGTTGCCGAGGCTTGTCTTGAACTCCTGGGCTCACGAAGTCCTCCTTCCTTGGCTTCCCAAGTGCTGGGATTACAGGCATGAGTCAACATGCCTGGCCCATTTGTACTTGTAAAGAAAATCTTTTGGTGAGCAGCACCTGCGGCTCAGTGGGTAGGGCGCCAGCCCCATATACCGAGGGTGGCAGGTTCGAACCCAGCCCCAGCCAAACTGCAAGAACAACCAAAAAATACCAAAGGCGATAAAGTGAGACTCTGTCTCTAGAGAAAAAAGAAAATCTTTTTCTTTTGGTGGGGGCCAAGCATAGTCGCTCACACTCATAATCCCAGCATTCTGGTAGTCTGAGGCACAAGGATCACTTGAGGTCTGGAGTTCGAGACTAGCCATCTCCACTAAAATGGAAAAATGAGCCAGGTGTGGTGGCACAGGCCTATAGTTCTAGCTACTTAGGAGGCTAAGGCAGGAGTATAGCTTGAGCCCAAGAGTTTAAGGTTGCTGTAAGCCATGACACCACAGCACTCTACCCACAGTGACAGAGTGAGACTCTGTCTCAAAAAAATACAAAAAAAAAGGGGGCTCATGCCTATAATCCCAGCACTTGGGAGGCCAAGGCAGGTGGATTGCTGAGCTCACAGGTTCGAGACCAGCCTGAGCCACAGTGAGACACTGTCTCTAAAAAACAGCCAGCCATTGTGGCAGGTGCCTGTAGTCCCAGCTACTTGGGAAGCAGAGGCAAGAAGATCATCTGAACCAGAGTTTGGGGTTGCTGTGAGCTATGATGCCATAGCACTCTACCAAGCGTGACCAAGTGAGACTCTGTCTAAAAAAAAAAGATAGTTCTACATTGCCTTTGAATGTGCTTGAACTATCAGAAGTTGCTATTTTAAATGATGAGTCCAACTTTCTCTTCTTCTTACTCCCACTCCGGAAGGCAAGGCCAGTCTTAGGAGGCGCCACTCCTTTTCTAAAGTGGGAAAAAGTGAGAGGAAGCACTCACCAAACCAAATGGCCTGTCAGTAAATTGCCCTAGGTCTCTGGCTTTTCAGTTTCTCTCCCCCATCATACCAGAAACCACCTTAGTAAGATACCACCAATGTGGTGACAAGTGTGTTGTGGCAAGCTTGGCACAGAAGATACCCACTAATATTCCTGGATGCCCTTAGAAAACAGGCACAGATCCCATGAGAGCCCTTACCTAACTCATTTCAGCCAGGGTGATCCACTTTCAGTACTAATTCCACCGAGGCCAAGCCCCTGGAAGTAACAACAAGAGCAGCTAATATATCGAGTGCCTGCTATGAGCCAAGCACTGTTCTACTCTTTACAACAATCTTTTAGGGAAGGTACAATTATTATTCATGTTTACAGATTTTTAAAAAGCACAGTCATTTCCTCAAGTAAGTGGCTAAATTTGGACTCAATCTCCAGCAACCCAGCCACAGAGCCCATCCGCTTAACCACTGCACTGATTTGTTGTAAGCCTTCCTTACATATCCAATTTGAAGGTAAGAAATACACTTTCTAGCCAGCCTTGGTGGCTCCTACCTATAATCCCAACACTTTAGGAGACTCAGTAGGGAGGATGTTGGAGGCCAGGATTTCAGGACTGAACAGTCTGGGCAACATAGCAAGACTCTGTCCTTACAAGAAATGTTGTTAATTTGTGGTGTGTGTGCCAGTAATCCCAGCTACTGAAAGGTAGTGGGATTGCTTGAGCCAGGGAATTCAAGGATGCAGTCAATTGTGATCATGCTGCTGTACTCTAGCCTGTGCAGTGAGCTAAGATGGCTCATGCCTATAATCCCAGCACTTAGGAACTTAGGAGAGCAAGAGAGCAAGACCCTGTCTTTAAAAACAAACCAAAAAAAAAAAAAAAAAAAAGAAGACGACGAAAAAAAGAAATACAAGCTTGGCGCCTGTAGCTCAGCGGCTAGGGTGCCAGCCACATACACCAGAGCTGGCGGGTTGGAATCTAGCCTGGGCCTGCCAAACAACAATGACAACTACAACCAAAAAATAAAAACAGCTGGGCGGTGTGGCAGGTGCCTATAGTCCCAGTTACTTGGGAGGCTGGGGCAAGAGAAACACTTAAGTCCAAGAGTTTGAGGTTGTGAGCTATGACACCACAGCGCTCTATCTCAAAAAAAAGAAAAGAAAAAGAAAAGAAATTTCTCTTCCCCTGGTGCCTACTTCATTCATCCTTTGGTTTCTTCCCTTTTTACTGGACTACTGTAATTGACCTAGCCCATCTCTCTATCTCCACTGTCCCCACCTAATCTACTCCCTCCTCTAACCCTAGACATTTACATTGTTAGTTTAAAGTTATTCTCAAAAGTAGTTATATTCAATTAAAGAAAATGTGGAAAATATAGAGAAGCAAAAAAAAAAAAAAAAAAAGTCCAACTCTTGCTCGATGCCTGTAGCACAGTGGTTATGGCTCCAGCCACATATACTAAGGCTGGCAGGTTCAAACCCAGCCCAGGCCAGCTAAACAACAATGACAAATGCAACAAAAAATAGCCAGGCATTGCAGCAGTTACCTGTAGTCCCAGCTACTTGGGAGGCTGAGGCAAGAGACTCACTTAAGCCCAAGAGTTTGAGGTTGCTGTGAGCTGTGATGCCACAGCTTGAGACTCTGTCTCAAAAAAAAAAGGGGGGGGGGCGGCACCTGTGGCTTAAAGTAGTAGAGAGCCGGCCCCATATACCAGAGGTGGTGGGTTCAAACCCAGCCCCGGTCAAAAACTGCCAAAAAAAAAAAGTCCAACTTACCCGTAGTCTTACCAACCACCTAAAACATGTCTATTATTAACATTTTAATATTGGCATTTTCAGTCTTTTTCTTTAAAAGTACATGAGGCTTTTAAAAAACACACCATGATTTTTTTTCCTTTCATAAATAAGATTTTTTAAAAATTGGCTCTAATACTATATATAAAATCTTAGTGAAATTTGTCTTATGGCATTTTTCATAGTATTAAACAGAGCTGTCAGTGTAACATTAAGCTCTGATCATGTTAGTTACTACTTAAAATTTCCATTAACTTCTCCAATGCCTGTCAAATAAATTTTAAATTTCTGAGTTTGGCATCAAAAGCCCTTCATAATCACCACAGTGTATGTGTGTGTGTTTTGTTTTGGCTTCTTTCTTTTTTTTTTTTTTTGAGACAGAGTCTCACTATGTCACCCTCAGTAGAGTGCCATGGTGTCACAGCTCACAGCAACCTCTATATCTTGGGCTTAAAAGATTCTCTTGCCTCAGCCTCCCAAGTAGCTGGGACTACAGACGCCTCCCACAACACCCAGCTATTTTTGTTGTTGTTATTGTTGCAGTTGTCATTGTTTTTCAGCTGGCCCAGGCCGGGTTCGAACCCACAAGCCTTGGTATAGGTGGCTGGAGCTGTAACCACTGTGCTACGGGTGCCAAGCCACCACTACAGTGTGTTTTACCTGCCATTTTCCCATACCTTGGCTCCTGCCTAACTCATATTCTTACCCTCCGGGATTCTCTATTCCCTGAACACTTCCTTTAATCTTTCCATAGCTGCTGGGGCCTTTGCTGACATACATGTTCTAGATTTTACAGAACACACCCAATTTTCAGTGGTCCACCCTTAAACTGAACTCTTGTTTGCCTCCTGAAACTATTTTCACCCTCTACAGCAAGCCCAAGTCCACCATCATTCGTACAGGGCAAAAATCTTGGAGCCTTCTTTCACGCTTCTATTTTTCACACGTCCCACATTCAACCCATCAGCAACTCCCATGGGGTTTACCCTGAAATATCTATCATGAACCCACTTTTCAGCATCTGCTGAAATGACCAAACAATCTGTATTTCTCATGCATGCTTCCCTTTGGCCTCCACTCAGACTGTTTTCCATACAGCAAAGGGGCCTTATAAAAGGTAGATTTGGGCAAAGTGTCCAATGGCTTTCTTTCACATTTAGAATTAAATCTAAAATGCCAAGCCCTGCTTATCTGTTTTACCTTATTTTTTACTACTCTCTCACCTTTCTTCATTCCCCTCTAGCCACACTTGTCTCCTAGTCCTGTGTCAACTCAAGAATCTGTTTGTGTCTTAACGCCTCTGTATCAGCAGTTTCCTTTAGCTGGAAAGCTCTTTCTCTAGGGCTATGCCATGACTGTCCTGAACTAAGTATGTTTGGTCTGAACTGAGATGTGCTTATGAATATAAAATATGCACCAGAAGTCAAAGAATTGTATCAAAGATGTAAACTATCAAATATGTTATTGTTACATCATGGTTACATGATGAAATGATAATATTTGGGGTGTCTTGGGAAAAATAAAATATAATACATTATTGAAATTAATGCCTTCTGAGTCATAGAACAAACAAATTTTAAAAAGTAGGTCTCTCTCACCTTTTCTCCTTCATGAGAGGGACCCACTTCCAAGTCTCTTTAGAAATGCTCTACATTTTCTCTTTGTTCTTCCTAAGTAAAATCTCTTTTTGTCACCCTGAAAAAAAACGAAATAAAATATAATTAATGTCCCCGTGTCCTTTTATTTTTTACAATGTGGCTACTAGAATATTTAAAATTACATATGTGTTGGGCGGCGCCTGTGGCTCAAAGGAGTAGGGTGTCGGCCCCATATACTGGAAGAATCACCCAAGGAACTAAAAAATACCCATGCCTGGGTGCCACTTCCAGAGATTCTGATTTAATTAGCCTGGAATATGTCCTGGGCATTGACATTTCTATTTTTTATTTTTTATTTATGAGACAGAGTCCCACTATGCCACCCTCAGTAGAGGGCTGTGGCGTCATAGCTCACAGCAACTCCAACTCTTGGGCTTAAGCAATTCTCTTGCCTCAGCCGTCCAAGTAGCTGGGACTACAGGCACCCGCCACAATGCCCGGTTATTTTTTGTTGTTGTTTAGCTGGCCCGGCCCGTTCAAACCCGCTGGCCTCAGTGTAGGAGGCCAACGCCCTACTCATTGAGCTACAGGGGCTGCCCCCGCCTATTGTCTCAGCTACTCTAGGCTTGGCACCTATAGCTCAGCGGCTAGGGCACTGGCCATATATACTGGGGCTGTCTGTTTGAACCCAGCCCGGGCCTGCCAAACAACGACAACTACAACAAAAACATAGCTGGGCGTTGTGGTGGGCATCTGTAGCCCCAGCTACCTGGGAGGCTGAGGGAAGAGAATCACTTAAGCCCAGCAGTTTGAGGTTGCTAGGAGCTGTAATGCCATAGCACTCTACTAAGGGTGATTAGTGAGACAATGTCTTAAAAAAAAAAACAAAAACTCAGCTACTCTGGAGAGTGAGGAAGGGAGGATCCCCTGAGGCCAGCCTGTACCACACAACAAGAGCCCCTTCTATCTAAAAAAAAAAAGAAAAGAAAACATAAGTAGACCAGAGGGCTCCAAGGAACTCACTAGGTAACTGGAACTGTCCTGTATTTTGATTTGGATGATGACAACATGGGTGTTTGCAACTGTCAAAACTCAGAGAACTGCAGATTTAAAAATCTGTCCATTTAATATATATTCTTCAATAAAGAAAAAAAAAGAGGCTCGGCGCCTGTGGCTCAAGCAGCTAAGGCGCCAGCCACATACACCTAAGGTGG
>NW_003852426.1:12590711-12592315 GCF_000181295.1 Otolemur garnettii
AAAAAAAAATAATAAAGAAAAAAAGATAGGATGAAGCTAAAATAACATTTACAGAGAAATATATATTCTTAAATGCATATATTAGAAAAGAGAAAGGGCTGGGTGCAGTGGCTCATGCCTGTAACCATAGCACTCTGGGAGGCTGAGGAGGGAGGACTGTGTGAGGTCAGGAGTTGAAGACCAGCCCTTGCTGGGCGTGGTCGCGTGTGCCTGCAATACCAACTACTTGGGGAATCTGAGACAGGAGGATCATTTGGGCTCAGGAATTTGAGGTCGCTGTGAGCTAGTTTAATGCCATGCCACTCTAGCCTGGGCAACAGAGCAAGCAAGACTCTGTCTCAAAAAAGATTCAAACTTGATAAATGAAACACAAAATTTGGGAAGTTACAAAAAGAATAACAGAGTAAATCTTTTTTTTTTTTTTTTTTTGAGACAGTCTCACTTTGCTGCCCTTGGTAGAGTGCCATGGCGTCATAGCTCATAGCAACCTCAAACTCCTGGGCTTAAGTGATTCTCTTGCCTCAGCCTCTCAGGTAGCTGGGTCTAAGGTGCCCGCCACAATGCCCGGCTATTTTTGTTGTGGTGGTAGTAGTTGTCATTGTTGTTTGGCAGGCCTGGGCCAGGTTCAAACTCACCAGCCCTGGTGTTTGTGGCTGGCGACCTAGACGCTGAGCTACAGGTGCTGAGTCCACAGAGTAACTCATAAGTAGACAACCCTGGCACTCAAGGAGACGGAGAGGGGTGGATTGCCTAAGTTCAGCAGTTCAAGACCAGCCTGAGCAAAAGTGACACCCTATTTTTCTACTAAAAATAGAAAAGCTAGCCAGGCATTTGGTAGGCACTTGTAGTCCCAGGCTACTCAGGAGGCTGAGACAAGAGGATCTCTTGAGTATAAGAATTTGAGGTTGCTGTGAGCTATGATGTCCCACACTCAACCCCAAGGTGACTGAGGGAGACACCGTCTCAAAAAGGAAAGAAAATGTTAAGTAAAAAGAAGAAAACAATAGGAGTAAAAATGAAATAGAAAACGAGCAGTGGAGAAAATCACTAAAGTCAAAAGAAGAATTTTTTTTGGGGGGGGGACAGAGCCTCAAGCTGTCACCTTAGGTAGAGTGCTGTGTCATTACAGCTCACAGCAACTTCCAGTTCCTGGGTTCAAGTGATTCTCCTGCCTCTGCCTCCCAAGTAGCTGGGACTACAGGCGTCACCACAATGCCCGGCTATTTTTTGGTTGCAGCCGTCATTGTTATTTGGTGGCCAGGCTGGATTCAAACCCTCCAGCTCAGGTGTATGTGGCTGGTGTCATTTGAGCCACAGGCGCCGAGCCAAAAGAAGGATGTTGATAAGACTGACAGGCCAGGCAAGGTGGCTCATGCCTGTAATCCCAGCACTCTAGGAGGCCGGGGCAGGTGGATCACTTGAGTTCACAAGTTTGAGACCAGACTGAGCTAGTCTGAGACCCGCCTTTAAAAATAGCTGGGGGCTCGGCGCCTGTGGCTCAAGTGGCTAAGGTGCCAGCCACATACACCTAAGGTGGCGGGTCGAATCCAGTGTGGGCCCCCCAAACAACAATGATGGCTGCAACCGAAAAAAAATAGCCAGGC
>NW_003852426.1:12594261-12595322 GCF_000181295.1 Otolemur garnettii
GGACATGCGTGTGCTTCGAAAAGCAGAAAAGGGTGGACAAGATGGAGTCATGCTCATGGATGCTGTTTTAAAGTCTATGTAATTTTCTTTCTTTTTTTTTTTTTTTTGAGAAAGAGTCTCACTTTATCACTGTTGGTAGAGTACCATAGCATCATAGCTTACAGCAACCTCAAACTCTTGGGCTTAGGTGATTCTCTTGCCTCAGCCTCCTGAGTAGCTGGGACTACAGGTACCCGCTACAACACCCGGCTATTTTTTGTTACAGTTTGGCCAGGGCCAGGTTTGAACCCGCCACCCTCAGTATATGGGGCTGGTGCCCTACTCACTGAGCCATAGGAGCCTCCCAGAAGCATTTTCTTTAAATTCAGAAACAAGTCAAGGATGCCTGCTATTCCCGCTACTAGCAGACATCAGTACAATGTCCAATTTAGAGGTCCTAGCAAAGGACCACAGACAGTAAAGAAAAATGAGGTGGAGAATTGGAAAGAAACATCATCATTAACAGATGATGTAATTGCCTGATAGAACCACTTCAAATCCACAAATTGTTAAAATTAATTAGGAAAATGAGAAAATGAACAAAATCCATATTTTCTTTTTTTTTTTTTTTTTTTTTTTTGAGACAGAGCCTCAGGCTGTCCCCCTGGGTAGAGTGCCATGGCATTACGGCTCACAGCAACCTCCAACTCCTGGGCTCAAGCGAGTATTCCAATTTTATGCCATTTTTATTGGAGAATAAAAAAGGAAGAAACACTTTCAACTCATTCAATAAGGTTAGTAAAATCTTAACTCTAAACCAGCCAAACATAGTATAAGAATGAAAAATTATGAGTTTTTAGACAAAGTAAAGAAGAAAAAATTATAGGTTAATATAATACCATTTATAAGCATAGATGCTAATACCTTGTCAAAATACACGCAAACTAAACCCAGCAGTATAAAAAAGATAATCTATCATGTCCTAGTTGGATTTATCCCAGAAATGCAAAGAAAATTTAACATAAAAAGTTAATGCAAAAAAAAGCTAATGTAATTTATTGGATTCATAAATGAAAAAAAAA
>NW_003852426.1:12595342-12600223 GCF_000181295.1 Otolemur garnettii
GGGCTGGGGATTAGAACCCGACACCTTAAGTGTACGTGGCTGGCGCCTTAGCCGGTTGAGCTATAGGCGCCGAGCCAAAATCCATATTTTCATCAGTGAGGGTTAGAAGGAATAGACAAGGATAGGGAACACAGAAAGCTTTCATGGAACTGCTGACATTATTTCCTCGGTTTATACAACTTTAGTTTTATCATATTGCTTCATAATATATATACATGCATATACATATGTACTCACATATATTCACTTACATTTTTTTGCATGTATCGTATTCTCATAAATTAAAATTTTAACACAAAATATATTTTTATATTCTATATTGCACATTTATTGGTTGTTTTATTCTTTTATAATGAAAATATAAAAAGGTTTATATTTGGGGCAAAAAAGATAAAAGCAGCCAAGAAAAAGGAGGCTGGAATTTCACCAAGAGTTTGACAGATGGGCTGGTGGATGACTGTGAGGGTGGCTCACTCATAAGGCCAAGTCCAATTAAAGTCAGGACAAGGGCTTAGTCAAGGACTGAGCAGAAGCTGGTAGGATTGGAGGGAAGACCAACAGCACTGACCTTTAAGAGGGCAGTTTTTAGAGTCTGGAAGGAGGTGGAGTCCAAATACAGGGGGTTAAAATGGTGAATGAATAAATAGCAAAAACCTGGAAACCACCCAAAGGCCTAACAATCAGGCCCTGGCTGAACAACCATGGAACCATTCAGAGAAGAAATGATGCTGTGTCCATACATAGATGGGCTTACAAAATTAGGTGACGTAAAAAATTTCAGGACACAAAATAGCATTTGTACAGATTACAATTATGAAAGGACATGCGTGTGCTTCGAAAAGCAGAAAAGGGTGGACAAGATGGAGTCATGCTCATGGATGCTGTTTTAAAGTCTATGTAATTTTCTTTCTTTTCTAGAATGCTGGTGATCAACAAACAAAAAAGCATAATGTAGGGCTTTAAAGTAAAAAGAGTAGCTGTTAAAGAAAGGGAGAAAGCAGCAAAGGCCACTCATGGTGAGACCTGATGGTGACAGGAAGAAAGGAGATGGCAGAGCAGCTGGTGGCATGTGCAGGCTGAGGCAGCAGCTGGCAGGGCCAGCCAGGGGCTGTCGGGAGAGCCAGGAGAGGGAAAGGGGAGGCTGTTTTGTACTTTTTACTGCCTATATCTCAGTCTTCTTTTTTTCTTTGAGACAGAGTCTCATTTTGTCGCCCTCAGTAGAGTGCCGTGACATCACAACTCATAGCAACCTCAAACTCTGGGCTTAAGCAATTCTCATGCCTCAACCTCCCAAGTAGTTGGGACTACAGGTACCTGCCACAACAACCAGCTATTTTTTAGAGACGGGGGCCTCACTCTTGCTCAGGCTGGTCTTGAACTCATGAGCTTAATAGACAATCCACCTGCCTTGGCCTTCCAAGTGCTGGGATTACAGGCATGAGCCACGGAGCCCAGCCTTAGTCTTATTTTTTAAATTAAAAAACTAAGAACTTCTTGAGACAAATTAAAACAGTGCAGAAGTATGTCTGTGTGTAAAGTGACAGAACCCTCAGCCTCACCTCCCACTCCCTACTGCTAACAGCTTGATGTGTAGCTTTCCAGAACTATACCATTTTCCTATATTTGCTGTCCACCAGTTTTTAATTATAAACTAAGACAAGATTTTTAAAATGTGGGATTAGGGAAAAGAAGTGATGAAATCTCCCATCCTGAGAGGGTTAGGGGATAGAGTCCAACAGAGCTAACTGCTGCTGGGCACTCTGGGAACATGTGTGCATGTAAATATATTCTTTTATAGCTTTATGGTTGTTTTTACATAGAGACATTTTCCGTCTCTAGTTGAGCAGTTTCGCTCTACTATAAAGCACAGTGGACCTCTGCTACATCACCAAAAAAAGATTCACCTCATGCTTTTGAATGACTGCCTAATATTCCATACAATATGGCTGAAAGGTAAACTTCAGAGAACATAGGAGCATCTCTTTCCCTGCAGTTGACAGGAAAGGAGATCTAGAAACAAAAGATTCAAGATGGCAGGAGGTATTCCTGGAGGGGGCTGCCCTTGGGGTTGGGGAACATGCAGAGAGGTACTTTGTTCTCTTAAGCCGAAGCCCCCTCCAAATGTAGCTAACTGCAAGGGAGAAAGGTTGTGATTAGAGCCCACCACTGGGGGCTCACCTTCCTTGAGGGCCCAAATATTAGAAAGTTAACAGGATCCCTAGAATAGTGGTTTGCCTAGTGTGGTCCCTATGCCTACAGGGGAAGCATCCACAAATTGGAAATGCAAATGACTGGACTGTACCTTAGTCCTGCTGAATGAGAATCTCAGGGGTGGGCCTCAGCCGTCTGGCTTTAACAGGGATGCAGATGCAGGCTAGACTTCGAGAACTTTTGTTCTAGAATGTGGATCTGAGTTGGATTTCCTCATTCACCCCCATCCCCACCCCATGCCCATTCTCCCAGGGGACAAGGAGGAGTCAACCCTGAAGGGGATGAGTTAACCAACTTAAATAATTGGGCTTCTTTTGAGAGCTTAGAAGCCATAGGCGAAGTCTGACCTAGATAGTCCCTGGAGCAGCCCTCTCCTCCCTTCCATCTCACCACCACGCCCTCTGAATAAAACAGAAAGGGAGGGTGGCAGTGGAAACCCGCTGCTTTCTACTTTCCCTGAACTGTTGTCCCCACCCATGGGGCACAGCACTTTGCAGGATGGATGGAGTGAAACTTTAGAATGAGGAGGAACTGGGGTGTGGCTGGGTTGGGGGAGGGAGTTGGAGGGAGGGAGAGAAAGAATGTCCTCATTTCACCCAGCTGCACCGCCTGCACCTGTTCAGCTGAGGCCCAAGGAGAGGCAGCAAGCCTGACAGTAAATGAAACGCAGCCCCACCCCAGCCAGGGGGGCCCTTCCCACACTGCAGTGGCAGGGCCAACTGACAGGAAAACTGTGAATGATTTCAGGTGGCTGAATGAGAGGCTGGGGGAAACAGCTGGGCTCCTCTGGGCAGGGAGGAGCAACTGTCTTTTATCACCTCCAGGCTCTCAGGACTTGGGGCAAAGTCAGCTGGGATTGGGTGGGTTGGGACCTGCTCAGGGACCTGTGGGTTTCTTTCCTTACTGAATAGGACATCACCACCAGCAATAGGGAGGAGGCTCTCCGCTCTGCTGCTGAGCCTTTATAGTCCACAATATGCTTTAGTTCCTTTGAAGGCAATAACCTTCTCTCTCTCTCTTTTTTTTTCTCTAAATATTCGTCGTCATTTTTTAAGAGCAGTTTTAGATATACAGCAACACTGAGCTGTGAAAATTGAGAGGAAATGTTAAGTTTCCTCTTGGTCTGCCCTCCACAGAAGCGCTGCAGCAGTTCATCCCAAGCAGTCAACCGGTTAGTCAATCATTTTGCAAGCACTGAGGGATTTCACAGGGATTCTTTTTATTTATTTAAATTAAATCATAGCTGTGTACAGTAATGCAGTCTTGGGGTACAATGTGCTGGTTTTATATTCAATTTAAAATATTTTTATCAAACTCACAGTGATTCTTGAATTTTTAAGACCCATTGGGGGAGGCCGGGCACAGTGGCTCATACCTGTAATCCTAGCACTCTGGGAGGCTGAGGCAGGTGGATCACCTGAGCTCATGAGTTCCAGATTAGCCTGAACAAGAGCAGGACCCCATCTCTAAAAATAGTCAGGTATTGTGGTGGGTGCCTGTAGTCCCAGCTACTTGGGAGGCTGTGTCAAGAGAATTGCTTAAGTCCAGCAGTTTGAGATTGCTGAGCTATGATGCCATGGCACTCTATCAAGCTCTGTCTCAAAAAAAAAAAAAAAAAAAGAATCATTGAGGGCCAGGGATGGAGGCTCACGCCTGTAATCTAGCATTCTGAGAGGCTGAAGTGGGTGGATGGTTTAGGGCTCAGAAGTTTTAAGATTAGCCTCAGCAAGAGCGAGACCTGTCTCTAATAAAAAATAGAAAAACTAGCCAGACATCATGGCAGGGGCCTGTGGTCCCCAGTTCCTTGGGAGGCTGAGGCAAGAGGATCTCTTGAGCCCAAGAGTCTGAGGTTGCTGTGAGCTATGATGATGCCATGGCTCTCTACTCAGGGTAACAGAGTAGGACTCAGCTTCAAAAAAAGAATCACTGGGAATTTATTAAATAGGCAGGCCCTGTTTTCCACCACCAGACAATTTGATTCAGGAGGTCTAGGGTGGGCCCAGGATTGTGTATTCTAGACACCCTCCCCAGGAGAATGTGATACATTTGATACTCTGAGCCCCACTCTGAGAAACTGAGGCTTGGTGTGAGATACAAGGTGTTAGTTGCTCTTGTGAGAAGGAAGGAAGTAGTGAACATAAAGGATCCGAATTCTCCCACCACCATCACCACAGAGTTCAAACCCTGGACCAACACCACCAAGCCCTCCACCTGCAAATGCAGACAGCAGAGGATGGATCAATGCAAACTGAGATATTGGGGGGAGGTGTGCTCACCAGCCCCCCAAATGTCAGAGGGGCTGGCCACTGACTAGAATGCTCACTAGTACTGAGCTCTCTTCTACAGCCACCAGCAAAGACTCAGAGTGAGGAGGAAATCAGCCAAGAAACTGTGATAGGGCTTGGCTCCTGTAGCTCAACAGGGAGGACGCCAGCCACATACACCAGAGCTGGCGGGTTCGAATCCAGCCCGGGCCCGCCAAACAACAATGACAACTACAACCAAAAATAAAACAGCCAGGCACTGTGGGGTGTGCCTGTAGTCCCAGCTGCTTGGGAGGCTGAGGCAGAAGAATTGCTTGAGCCCAAGAGTTGGAGGTTGCTGTGAGCTGTGATGCCATAGCACTCTACCCAGGGTGACAGCTTGAGACTCTGTCTCAAAAAAGAAAAA
>NW_003852426.1:12600900-12604437 GCF_000181295.1 Otolemur garnettii
TGTGGGTGACAAGCAGCCTGAGGAAAAGAAGGCTGCAAAGCTGAAGGAAAAATATGAAAAGGATATTGCTGCATACCGAGCTAAAGGAAAGCCTGATGCAGCGAAAAAGGGAGTCGTCAAGGCTGAAAACAGCAAGAAAAAGGAAGAGAAGGAAGATGAGGAAGAGGAAGAAGAGGAGGAGAAAAATGGAGACGATGAGGATGAAGAAGATGATCATGATGAATAAGTTGGTTCTAATGCAGTTTTTTTTCCTTGTCTATAAAGCATTTAATCCCCCTGTGCACAACTCACTCCTTTTAAAGAAAAAAATTGAAATGTAAGGCTGTGTAAGATTTGTTTTTAAACTGTACAGTGTCTTTTTTTGTATATTTAACACAGTATCCAATGTGTCATTAGATAGCCCTGTCCTGGTGGTATTTTCAATAGCCACTAACCTTGCCTGGTACAGTAATAGGGGTTGTAAATTGGCATGGATATTTAAAGCAGGTTCTTGTTGGTGTACAACACAAATTAGTTATACATGGGGATAGTAGTTTTTTCATCTTCAGTTGTCTCTGATGCAGCTTATACGAAATAATTGTTGTTCTGTGTACTGAATACCACTCTGTAATTGCAAAAAAAAAAAAAAGTTGCAGCTGTTTTGTTGACATTCTGAATGCTTCTAAGTAAATACAATTTTTTTTATTAAAAAAAAAATAAAACAGTGTCCAGCAGAGAATAAGCACCACATATGTGAAAGTTAGCACTATGATCACTGTTGGGAAGGAAGGAGCAGAAGGGAGTGGAGAAGGCTACAAGAAAGCATGTGAGTCTGGGAGAAAGTGCGTGTCCCCTTCAGGATAATTAGTGCACTTAGAGGTGAGAGACCACAGAGGAGGAGGAAATTCAGGGTCACACTGGAAAGACAGGTGGGAAGTGTTATGGGTTGAACATCCAGTATTGCAGAACATGGCCTTATTTGGAAATAGGGTCACAGCAGACATAAGATATAATTAGTTGAGGTCATACTAGAGTAGGGTGGGCCCTTAATCGCATATGATTGGTGTCCTTATAAGAAAAGAAGAGAGAAATGGCCAGGTGTTGTGGCAGGTGCCTGCAGACCCAGCTACTTGGGAGGCTGAGGCAAGAGGATCGCTTAAGCCCAAGAGTTTGAGGTTGCTGTGAGCTGTAATGCCACAGTACTCTACCAAGGCTGATATAGGGTTATTCTGTCTCAAATAAAGACAGACTCAGATATTGGAGTGATTCAGCTACAAGCCAGGGAATACCTGGGGCTACCAGAAGCTGGAAAAGAAGAGCAAGGTTTCCCTCCCAAAAGGTTTCTGAGAGAGCCTGGCCCAGCTGACACTTTGACTTTGGACTTCTGACCTCCAGAACTGTGACAGAATAGTTTCTGCTTTTTCAGGCAACCCAGTTTGTGGTCCTTTGTGAGAGCTGCCCTAGGACATTTGGATTCTATGTAATGAGCAACATGGGGCCACTGGGGTAACTTGAACAGGGAAAGCATTCTTGATCAATAAGCCCGAGAAACTTGAGGATTGCTATCAAAACCTCTCCCAGTCTGGCTCGGCACCGATGCTCAGTGGTTAGGGCACCACCACATACACCAGAGCTGGCGGGTTTGAAACTGGCCTGTGCCTGCTAAACAACAATGATGACAACTACAAGGATGGACACCCTAAAAACACCCTAAAAAATTACTGGGTGTTGTGACAGGCGCCTGTAGTCCCAGCTACTTTGGAGACTGAGGGAAGAGAATCACTTAAACCCAAGAGTTTGAGGTTGCTGTTAGCTGTGACGCCACTACACTCTACCAAGGGCAATATAGTGAGACTCTGTATCAAAAAAAAAAAAAAAAAACCCTCTCCCAGTCTTAGTTCTTTTTTTAAAAGAGTTCACTTAAAAGTCCTGGCCTGGGCCTGCTAAACAACAATGATGACAAAATAGCTGGGTGTTGTGGCGGGCGCCTGTAATCCCAGCTACTTTGGAGGCTGAGGCAAGACAATCACTTGAGCTCAAGAGTTTGAGGTTGCTGTGAGCTATGACGCTATGGCACTCTACTGAGGGCAACAACATGAGACTGTCTCAAAAAACCCAAAAACAAAACAAATTATCTGGGTGTTGTGGCGGGTGCCTTGTAGTCCCAGCTACTTGGGAGGCTCAGGATTTTGAGGTTTCTGTGAGCTAGTCTGACACCACCCCACTCTAGCCTGGGCAACAGGTCAGACTCCATCTCAAAAAACAAAACACACACACACACACACACCCCACATCTCAAAACACAAAGAACAAAACACACACACACACACAGAAAGGTACCAACTGATCTCATCCCAGCCCTTCTATCTCCCAAGTCACTGGTAAAGTATGGTATAAGACAGAATTCCCTCTCTCCAGAATGACATCAATCTATTAATCAGCTCCCTGAGTGTACAGTCTTTCAATTGGCGAAACAAAATACCATTAATAACACTGTTTGAAACAGCACAGTGTTTCTGGGTGGCGTCTGTAGCTCAGTGAGTAGGGCATTGGCCCCATATACTGAGGGTGGCAGGTTCAAACCCAGCCTGGCCAAACTGCAAGAAAAAATAGCCAGGAGTTACGGCATGTGCCTATAGTCCCAGCTACTCGGGAGGCTGAGGCAAGAGAATCACCTGCGTCCAAGAGCTGGAGGTTGCTGTCAGCTGTGAAGCCATAGCAACAAAGTGAGACTCTGTCTCCAAAAAAAAAAAGAAGAGCACTTTAATGGCATTGGAAAATACTCATTTTATGTACACACCAGATCAGTGAGGGATACAAAACTATAATATAGCACATTACCCCACTTACAGGAAACTAGCTGCCTACATAGAAATAAGACTGGAAGGAAATATACCAAAGTGTTAACAATGATTATTTCTGAATAGTGGGATTGTGGTTCATTTTCATTTTCTTCATTATATTTTTCAAAATTTTGCAAGGGACGGTAGCTCAATCCTGTAATCCTAGCACTTTGAGAGGCTGGGGTAGGAGGATTGCTTGACACTGGGAGTATGAGACCAGCCTGAGCAACATGGCGAAACCCATCTCCACAAAAAATCTTTAAAAATTTAGCTGGGCCCAGTGATGCATACCTGTAGTCCCAGCTATTCAGGATGCTGAGGCAGGAGGATTGTTTAAGTCCAAGAATTTGAGGATGCAGTGAGCAATGATTACACCACTGCTCTCTATTTCAGACAACAGAATAATACAGCATCTCAAAAAGTCATAAAGTTTCTATAAAAAGTAGTATTTCCAATAGGTATGTAATTATTAGCCTTACATTGTACCATCATCTGTACCGCTCTGCCAAACATGTCCTCAGTAAGGCCAGGAGAACCCAGGTGACACTTTCTTAAAATTGACTCTGCCGTTAAAAAGTTTCTAGTTTAGGCCCAGTGCAGTGGCTCATGCCTGTAATCTGAGCACTCTGAAAGGCCGAGGTGGGTAGATTGCCTGAGCTCATGAGTTCAAGACCAGCCTGAGCCAGAGTGAGACCTCATCTTTAAAAAAAATAGC
>NW_003852426.1:12604578-12606823 GCF_000181295.1 Otolemur garnettii
AAAAAAAAAAAAAAAGTTTCCAGTTTACTTAATATCAACAGCAAATACATACACATATGTGAATGTGCACATTCATTTTAATTCTCCAACAATCCTTCTATTATCATAATATGTCCAGAGATAGAGTTCAGAGGTTCGAAGAGGTTAATTTGTTCAAGGTCACCTACCTAGTATGGATCTGAGCTAAAACTTTGGAGGCAGGCAGTCCAGCTCCAGGATGGATGCCCTTAATCTCTCCACCAAGTTATTCTGGGGGTGCCAAAAAAACATGTACACATTTTAGGAAATTTTTTTTTTTGGAGACAGAGTCTCACTTTGTCCCCTCAGTAGAATGCTGTGTCATCATAGCTCACAGCAACCTCAAACTCTTGGGCTCAAGTGGTCCTCCTGCCTCAACCTCCCAAGTAGCCGGGACTATAGGCACCCGCCACATTGCCTGGCTATTTTTAGAGACAGGGTCTCATTCTGGCTCAGGTTGGTCTCGAACCCCTGAGCCAAGGCAATCTACTGGCCTCAGCCTCCCAGAGTGCTAGGATTATAGGCATGAGACACTATGCCAGGCCTTGTATTCATCTTTTATTACAGGTATATATTAAGTGTTACAATTTGAATAGAGTTTTCTTCTTTCTTAAAATGTGTATACATTTTTTTCCACCTTCTGTATAAATTCAAACTATTATAGCTCCACCCAAGGAAAGATATACTAAATGAGTGGTGGCAAGGACTCTCAAGGGAGGGACAGGAGTTGCTATGTGCCAGGCGCAAGATATACACTACCTCATTTAACTCTTAGAATTACCCTCAGAAAAAGACTTCTGTTTTTTTTTGAACCAGAGTCTTGTTCTGTTACTCTGGGCAAAGTGCTAGTGTCAAACTCTTGGGCTCAAGTGATCCTCCTGCTTCAGCCTCCTGAGTAGCTGGGACTAAAAGTGCCTGCCATAACACCTGCCTAATTTTTGTATTTTTAGTAGAGAAAGTATCTCATTCTTGCTCGGGCTGTCTCAAACCCTCCAACTCTCGAGCTCAAGCAATCCTCCCACCTTTGCTTGACAAAGTGTTAAGATTACTGTGTCTGGGCAGTGCCTGTGGCTCAGTGAATAGAGCGCCAGTCCCATATACTGAGGGTGGAGGGTTCAAACACAGCCTGGGCCAAACTGCAACAAAAAACAGCCGGGCGCTGTGGCAGGCACCTATAGTCCCAGCTACTCGGGAGGCTGAGGCAAGAGAATTAGCCCCAAGAGTTGGAGGTTGCTGTGAGCTGTGATGCCACTGTACTCTACCAAAGGCAACAAAGTCAGACTCTTGTTTCAAAAAAAAAAAAAAATAAAATAAATGAATAAATAAATAAATAAAAGCAGCACAGAGGGGCAAGGTCTATTTCACTCCCTTGCCCTGGCTCTCCCCTGTATGGGACTTTGTTCCTATCCTGCAGCTCTCTACCTCTGTCCTCACTGTGGCCTGCTGGTTCTCCTCCCTCTCCCCTCAACTGCCCGGGTCCCCTACCTCAGCTGTCTCCCTAATCAGGGCCCCACAGCCTCTCCAGCAGGGAGTAGGAGCCCCTGGCACTCAGGGGCCTGGGAGGGCCCCTGATAAACAGCTGGAGTCCTTGTTTGCAGAATCTGTCATCTCCAAAGGAAAAGCAGAAACAAACCACCAGAGCCAGGGGGCTGGCTGATAATGAGTCACATTGCTGCTGGCAGCCCTCCACTCTGTGCTCCAGCCTCTGCATCTGGGACCTCCTGCTTGTCTTTCAAGATCCACTGCAAAAATATCTCCACAAAGTCGTCCTTGACTACACCCCCAATCACCCCATCTTTGCAAGCATACACTGCACCCAGCACAGCATCCCTTACTGCCATGTATTACACAAGTGGGAACTGCTCAGGTGCTAGGGGCCCAACCAGCTTGTGACTCCAGCTCTTAGATTGCTCTCATTTCACTGGAGAGATCTAAGAATAACACCATTTTCCTTTAGTTTTACATACTAATCACAAAATAAAGATCACTACCCACTACTTTCAAATACTATAACGAGATGTTAAATGTTATGTTTCCAAATCATTTTGATTAATCAATGGAACGTTTCATGCATGTTTGAAAATGTACAAATTGGCTCGGTGCCTGTGGCTCAAGTGGCTAAGGCGCCAGCCACATACACCTGAGGTGGCGGGTTCGAATCCCCAGCCCGGGCCCGCCAAACAACAATGATGGCTGCAACCAAAAAATGGCCGGGCGTTGTGGCGGG
>NW_003852426.1:12607357-12611624 GCF_000181295.1 Otolemur garnettii
GAGCCCAGGAGTTGGAGGTTGCTGTGAGCTGTGATGCCACAGCACTCTACCCAGGGGGACAGCTTGAGGCTCTGTCTCAAAAAAAAAAAAAATCATCCTAAATTGGCTAGGTGTGGTGGCTCAGCACTCCTACTCTGGGAGGCTGAGGGGGTGAACTGCCTGAGCTCAGGAGTTCAAGATCAGCCTGAGCAAAGCAAGACTCCATTTTTAGTAAAATAGAAAAACTAGCCAGGCATTGTGGTGGGCGCCTGTATTCCCAGCTACTTGGGAGGCTGAAGCTTGAGGATCACTTGAACCTAGGAGTTTAAGCTTGTTATGAGCTATGAAACCATTCATTCTACCCATAGTAACTGAAAAACCTAACTTTGTAAAAAGAAAAATGATTATGAACAGTATTCTATGATCCTATTTTTTTTTTCCTGTTTGCATTATCATACATGATCATCAGGCTGCTGCTAGAATGCTCACACCTGTTACTGTAAATTCAAATCCCAGGAGAGACTTCTGCAAATTTACATTAGGTCAGGCTTGGGCTGCCCGCACATGCAAGGCTGCACTCATTACTGGGCAAGGTCAACAGCACAGGAGCCTTTCCCCAGACAGAGGTGGCAAATACCATAGTCTCCCTTTTTCTGTGGGTGATACATTCTAAGCTTCTCAGCATATAGTACTGAACCTTACATATGCTTTCTTATACATACATACCTATGATACAGTTTAATTTCTTTTTTTTTCTTGAGACAGAGTCTTACCTTGTCACCCTCAGTAGAGTTCCCTAGTGTCATAGCTCGCAGCAACCTCAGACTCTTGGGATCAAATGATTCTCTTGACTTAGCCTCCAGAGTAGCTAGGACTACAGGCACCTGCCACAATGCCCAGCTATTTTTAGAGACAGGGTCTCGCTCTTGCTCAGGCTGGTCTTGAACCTGTGAGCTTAGGCAATCCACCTGCCTCGGCTTCCCAGAGTGCTAGGATTATAGGTGTGAGCCACCATACCCAGTACCTAATACCTTTTAAAAAAATTAATTAATTAATTTATTTTTATTGTTGAGGATTCTTTGAGGGTACAGAGAACCAGGTTACACTGAATGCACTTGTTAGGTAAAGTCCCTCTTACAATTGTGTCCCACCTTCAAGAGGTGTATAACACAATGTGAGCCCCCACCTCCTCCCTCCTTCCCAAAATTAGTAACTTTTTTTTTTGAGATGGAGTCTCACTTTGTCACCCTGGGTAGAGTGCCATGGCATCACATCACAGCAACCTCAAACTCTTGGGCTTAAGTGATTTTCTTGACTCAGCCTCCCAAGTAGCTGGGACTACATGTGCTTTCCAGGATACCGGTTAATTTTTTCTATTTTAGCAGAGATAGGGTCTCTCTCTTGGTCAGGTTGGTCTCAAACTCCTGAACTCAAGCAATCTACGAGCCTTGGCCTCCCAGAGTGTTAGGATTACAGGTGTAATTCTCTAATCCCACTATACCCAGCTCACAAGAGGATCTCCTGAGCAGAAGAGTTTGAGGTTGCTATGAGCTATGACTCCAGGGCACTCTACCCAGAGTGACAGAGACTCTGTCTCACAAAAAGAAAACAGATGTAAAACAAGGAAATTACACAAAATATAAACTAGGTGATCTTTGAGCGATAAGAATTACGGGTGATTTTTCTAATTTTTTCCTATTTTTCTATATTGTCCTAATTTCTATAATGAGGAAGTATTTGTTTTATGATTTTTTTAAACCTTAAAAACAAAGGCTTAACAACTGAATGCACATATTTCCCCACCCATCTCTGAGCCTGCATCTGACACAACCTGCAGGAGTTTCTTGGCTGTCTCTCTGTCCTCCCTTGTCCCATTGTGTATTCATCAGGTCCCTGGAAGGTCTTTGTCTATGGGTACACATGGTCTAGGCCTCTGTCTACAGGGCTCTCCCCAGACCTAGACAGCTGCCCTGTGATGAGGGGCTACAGCAAGAGTCCCTGTCTCTGATGGCACAGCCACAGCTCCTGCCCTGCCCTGGCCTCCACCTCCCAACCCTCCAAACTCAACCTGTTCACTTCCAAAGACGACGCAACTCTCCGGGAAGCCCTCCCCTTGCCCGCAACCTTCCCTAGTCTCCTTGCCTCAATGCCCACAGCAGAGAGGCTCATACAGTAGTCCTCTTACAGCCACAGTACAGACAAAAGATATTCTGAGAGACCACATTCACACAACTTTTATTACAGTATATTGTTAAATGTGTGTAATTGTTCTATTTTGTTAGTAGTTATTGTGGTTAATCTCTTTGTGTGCTTCATTTATAAATTCAACTATGTCATAGGTATGTACAAGAAAAATGATAATATACAGGGTTCAGTACTATCTGTTTCAGCTTAGAATATATCCCATGCAGGTAAGGGGACACTACTGTTATTTGCCACCTTCTGTTTCCCCTCACTCTCACAATAAATAGACCAATATTTATTGAGAAAAGAAGCCTTGGAAGACGCAGAGCCTGTCCTCAAGGAGCTCACAGTCTCTTGAGGACAATAAGCAGTATCCACAGAAATATACTCAGAAATGCTCCCCCAGGATGTGGGATATGCCAGGGGTAGGGTGGGGAACCACTGAATGGACTTGAGTTGGGCCTTGAAGACTGGTTAAGGTTAGATGGATGGGGCACATGGGGGAGGATGGTGAGCATTCCAGGAAGGGAGTCAGTGTACACAAAGCAATGGAAGTGGGAACACCCAGGATCTTGTTGGTGGGGAGAGAAGTACAGAGGTTGATTATGGGTAAAAAGCCTGGAAAGGCTCATTGAGCCCAGATCCCAAGAAGACCAGCACACCATGAGAAGCTGAAATTCATTTCACGGCCCTTGGAAGCCTCTGTCTCTGAGCTACAGAAATGCACTAATCTAGGTGGCACTCCCAAAAGGCTGAGCAGGGAAGAGGGGGCATAGGGGAACTTGGAACCTCATTCCCATGTTACTTTTTCTTTTCCTTTTTTTTTTTTGAGACAGAGTCTCAAGCTGTCACCCTGGGTAGAGTGCTACAGCATCATAGTTCACAGCAACCTCCAACTCTTGGGCTCAAGGGATCCTCCTGCCTCAGTTTTTCTATTTTTAGTAGAGATGAGGTCTCATTCTTGCTCAGGCTGATCTTGAACTCAGGAACTCAAGCAATCGACCTGCCTCAGCCTCCCACACACTGAGTGCTGACCATGAGCACATCACAATTCTACTGTCTTTAATCCTGAAACAACCCTGTGAGAGAAGATAGTGTGACCCCAATTTGCAGATGAGACTCATAAGTGCCCCCAGGCTAAAGAATCCTGCATGTGGTCATCTTGCTAGTCTCAGGAATTCAGACTTTGGGCTTGGCGCCTGTGGCTCAAGCGGCTAAGGCGCCTGACACATACACCTAAGGTGGTGGGTTCGAATCCCCAGCCCGGGCCCACCAAACAACAATCATGGCTGCAACCAAAAAATAGCTGGGCGTTGTGGTGGGTGCCTGCGGTCCCAGCTACTTGGGAGGCTGAGGCAGGAGACGCGCTTGAGCCCAGGAGTTGGAGGTTGCTGTGAACTGTGATGCCATAGCACTCTACCCAGGGGGATAGCTTGAGGCTCCGTCTAAAAAAAAAATTCAGACTTTGTCCTGAATCCAAAGGCCAAGGCACCCTTTCCCTATTTCACTTTCTTCTATAATCTCTCTTATATTCACCAGCATCTAGCATTACGACAGTTCAGTACACATTAGAATGAGTGAAGAAGTGAAGGAACAAGTGATCAGCTCCTAGGCTGGCAAAGAAAAACCTCTCAGCACACATAAAAAAGGTGAAGAGTGGAGGTGGGGAGGAGATGTACGGAGTAAATGGAAAATAAAACAAACAATCATTTTGTGACCACTTCCTCTGGGGCTGGGTCACGGTTTTTAACGGTGTGCAGAGCACCCATACAGTCTGCTACACACATATCCACAAAGACACACAAAGAGCTATTTATTTACTTCCTTTGTGAGGGGTAAATAAAGATCTGGGCAAAACAGGCTCCCCCCAAACCACCAGGGGGTCTTCCCCAGGTGTTGATGCAGCACTTGACCTAGAGAAGTCACAGGTGGCTGCCGGCTTGAGTCACTGCCTCTGCAGGCTTTATGCATGTGTGGGTCTGGCTCACCAGGGAGGTCCATGTGCAGTGGGGAAGTAGGGGAAGGAGAAAGGGGGAAGGGAAAAGGGTGGCAGACAGGTTTCCTCACCCCTCCTCCAGTGTGGGCTGGGTCAACAGCATTCACC
>NW_003852426.1:12611665-12616147 GCF_000181295.1 Otolemur garnettii
GGGTGCTGGAGGCCCCCTGCCAGGCCAGGCAGTCAATCCTGAGATGGCTGAATCTTGGCAGGGTAGGACTAGGCCGGAGGGGCACCATGCGTTACTCATGGATTCTATGTTAGCAAATTCACCTACTTGCTAACATTTATTTATAACCTCAACAGCAGTATGTGAGACGCTTTGCAGTTAGTTATTTGGGAACATACACAGTGCTGCACAAAATTTGAGACTCCCAACCCAACACACTTTCCAAATGAGGCTGAATAAGACAGTGCTCTGTCTGTTTCAGCTCTCCTAATGTAAATAAGAGTCCTTTTCACACTGTTTCATGCCACTTTTCTGCATTTTGGGGTCGTTGTTGCCTGTTTAAAATGTCCCCTATGCACAGGGCTGATGGGCTGTTGTGCTTTCTAATGTTTCTATGTGCAAAATGATAGTGTCTTACAGAGAAAATACATTAGATCACCTTGTTTGGGCATGAATTGCTGGCTATAAGCTCAATAGTAACGTGTCAACAACATATATTGTTCTGTTTAAAGACAGATAAAGTGGCTATGTGCGGTGGCTCACGCCTATAATCCCAGCACTTAGAAGGCCAAGGCAGGTGGACTGTCTGAGCTCACAGGTTTGAGAGCAGCCTGAGCCAGAGCAAGACCCCCGTCTCTAAAAACTAGCCAGGTGTAGGTGGCGCCTGTAGCTCAGTGGGTAAGTCACCAGGCACATACACCCAAGTTGGTGGGTTCAAACCCAGCCTTGGCCAGCTCAACAACAATGACAACTGCAACAAAAAATAGCTGGGTGCTGTGGCAGGCGCTGTGGCAGCTACTTGGGAGGCTGAGGCAAGAGAATTGCTTAAGCCCCAAAAAGTTTGAGGTTGCTGTGAGCTGTGACACCACAGCACTCTACTGAGGGCAACATAGTAAGACTATCTCAAAAATAAATCTCAAAAATAAATAAATAAAAGCCAGGTGTTGTAGCAGGTACCTGTAGTCCCAGCCACTTGGGAGGCTGAGGCAAGAGGATCACTTGAATGCAAGAGATTGAGGTTGTTGTGAGCTAAGACGCCATAGCACTCTACCAAGGGTGACCAAGTGAGGCTCTGTCTCAAAAAGAAAAAAAAAGACAGATAAGGTGTCTTTAAACAGAAATAAATACACATAAAATAAGGTTCTGTATTGATAAGTTGGTGAAAATGTAGCAACCAGGCTGGGCACACTGGATCACACCTGTAATCCTAGCACACTGAGAGGCCAAGGCAGGTAGATTGCTTGAGCTTGGGAATTCAAGACCAGTCTCAGCAAGAGTGAGACCCTGTATCTACTAAAAATAGAAATACTAGCCAGACATGGTGGTATGGTATGTGTCTGTAGTCCCAGCTACTTGGGAGGCTAAGGCAAGAAGATCACTTGAGCCCAAGTCTATGAGTTTGAGGTGGCTGTGAGCCATGATAACACCACAGCACTTTACCCAGGGTGACAGAGTGGGACTGTCTCAAAAAAAGTAAAAAGGCCTAGCACTTTGGGAGGCTGAGGCAGATGGATCGCTTGAGTTCAGGAGTTCGAGACCAACCTGACAACCTGAGCAAGAGTGAGACCATGTCTCTACTTAAAATAGAAAAATTAGCCAGGCATTGTGGCAGGTACCTGTAGTCCCAGCTACTTGGGAGGCTGAGGAAAGAGCATCACTTGAGCCTAAGAGTTTGACGTTACAGTGAACTATGATGACATCACAGCACTCTACTGAAGGAGACAGAGCAAAATTCAAAAAAAAAAAAAAGTTGTAACCAGAGACTTGGAAGAACCTAACCCTATTCTTCCCCTAAGACAAATGGGTCAGTACTCACTGATAGTGTCCACAGTGACTATATAGTTAGAACATAACTAATAAAAATAGTGAGAGTTGGCTGCATTTAAATATTATAATAACAAGTGCAGCTTTATCTCTGGGTATCTATGGATGTCAATCTCCATCTCCTCATCCATCCACCATGTGCTATCTATTGAATACCTCCTAAGTACAAATTCCAACACTAAAATCCCAAAATATAAGATGCAGGCAGGTTCCTGGCTGTCTCAACCGACCATCTTAACTAGAGGTAGGGGCATGTGATTCTGAAGATTTTGCTTTTTTGTTTGGCCTGGATCCTTGAGTTTATATACCAGCATTGGGGTCTGAAATATTTGACAATGTTTTCATAATAATGGAAAACCCCAGTATCACAAAAACAGCCTGATACTGTTAGCAGGCACAAACCCTTCTAACAATTTATATAATCCTCCTAATGGCCCTGTAATGTAGAAACTACTGCTATCCCCATTTTACAGATAAAGGCACTGAAGCACAGAGAAGCAGAGAGGTGAAGGACTCACCCAGCTCACCTGGCTGGTGTGTGGCAGAGACAGAGGGGTTTATGCCATCACCTGTGACATGAAAGGACAGTCTCCATCTTGTGAGGATCTCAGTCCTTTCTCAGCAATGAGGAGGGTCCAGTCCCTCTCCTGAGCCTGTGCCTCTGGCACCATTCAGTACCAACAGACCATGAAGTGATACTGGGAGGCTGGGGCCACTCTAAAGTATAGACAGGGGGTGGTGCCTGTGGCTCAGTGATTAGGGCACTGGCCCCATATACTGAGGGTGGTGGGTTCGAAACTGGCCCTGGCCAAACTCCAACAACAACAACAAAAAAAAAAATAGCCAGGCGTTGTGGCAGGCACCTATAGCCCCAGCTACTCAGGAGGCTGAAGCAAGAAAATCACCTAAGCCCAAGAGCTGGAGGTTGCTGTGAGTTGTGACACCACAGCACTCTACCAAGGGCGACACAATAAGACTCTGTCTCCAAAAAAAAAAAAAAAAATTAAAGTATAGACAGGGCTCAGTGCCTGTAGCTCAAGCAGCTAAGGTACCAGCCACATATACCACAGCTGGCAGGTTCGACTCCAACCCAGGCATTGTGGTGGGCACCTGTAGTCCCAGCTACTTGGGAGGCTGAGGTAAGAGAATCGCTTAAGGCTCAGCACCTGTGGCTCAAGTGGCTAAGGTGCCAGCCACATACACCTAAGGTGGTGGGTTTGAATCCAGCCCGGGCCTGCCAAAACACGAATAACAGCTGCCACCAAAAAATAGCTGGGCGCTGTGGCGGGCGCCTGTGGTTCTAGCTACTTGGGAGGCTGAGGCAGGAGACTCGCTTGAGCCAGGAGTTGGAGGTTGCTGTGAGCTGTGATGCCATGGCACTCTACCCAGGGGGACAGCTTGAGGCTCTGTCTCAAAAAAAAAAAAAGAGAATGGCTTAAGCCTAGAGTTTGAGGTTGCCGTGAGCAGTGATGCCATAGCACTCTACCCAGGAGACTCTGTGTCAAAAAATAAATAAAAATAAACAAAAATAAATAAATAAAGTATAGACAGGAGGTGAGCAGGGCCTGAAGGCGTCCTTGCCTCAGGGAGTAAAGTGAGGGTCTCGTGAGAGAGGCCAATGCACTCAGGCAGACAGTCGGTCTGGGATGTGCTGAGTGAGAGAAGACAGACGGAGCCTGGGCAGCTCTCCAAGGAGGCGAGTCCCAGAGAGAAGCCTCAGAGACCAAATGCCTCACAGAGAAGTGTCCCCACACTCTTCCCTTTCCTGTGTCTCCCTCTCTTCTGGAGCAAAGCAGTACAGTCAGTGAATAGGGGCCATGGGTAATGGGAAGGTGCTGCCATCTAAACTGGAACACCGGAGGGACAACTGGGGTTGAAAGGGGGAGAGAAGACACTTCCCCTCAGCTCACATGAGAAGTCTCAACCTCACTAACTGAGAAAGAGCAGAGTCCAGGGCTGTTGTGAGCAAGAAGTGAAACTGTAACTCCAATGGCTGCTCCACCACACTCCCCACCGGCCTCCCCAGGAAGGCAGACATCGGCTCTGAGGTGGGCATCTATCACACGTGTTCCTGGGCTCCTTTGGCGCTTCTCGAGTTCTGAGTCATGGGGTGGCTCTGTGAGAGCAGTGATGTCCTGGTCTCTCCTCTCCAGGGAGTCAGAGAGGGAACCAGGAGAAACTGAGGGTTTGTAAGCTCCATAAGGGAAGGGCCTGTGGCCATGTTTTTTGAGACACCCTAGGTAGGCTGCTGGGAGGGGCCATAGCTCACAGCAACCTCAAACTCTTGGGCTCACTCATTTCCTCTTCCACCCATACTGAGCACCGTACCGGCCTGTCCAGGGCAGGTACCTCACAACACTGAGTGGGTGAGTGAATGAATGAATCGGTGCTGGACGCAGCAGCCTGCCTGTCAGCACTGAGCCTCATGGAGATCCCATTTCCAGAGAAAAAAACTTTTCCCTTTTGTTTGACAAACCCTAACCTCCCTGCCTCAACCCTGCTCGCATTACATTTGACCTTCTCAACAACCTCTCTGAGGTGTGGGGCTGTCCTCTACCCCATCAGAAGACAGCAAAGCCTCCCAAAAGGGGTATGTGTGGTGCTCCTGGGTGAACCTCACCCTGATCCTACAGTGTTCCT
>NW_003852426.1:12617203-12620607 GCF_000181295.1 Otolemur garnettii
TTTTGTACTGGAAGCCCCAGTCTGTAAGTTTCCCAAATTCCCTGGCAGCTAAGTGTAGCAAGTACCCAACTGCTGACCAAAGGCACAAATGATCTGGCAATTTTTAGGTCATGTCCTGAGAAGGCAGGGCAGTGCTTCCTTTCCCTCCCCACTGGCTGGATGATGGACCCAGTAGATATGGTTGTGTGCCATTTCCACACCCAAAAGTGGTGGAGCAGCATTATTGGGGGTGGGGTGGGTGGTCTTGGGTTCTTAACACTGTCAAGGCATCAGATCACTCACTAAAATTTCTTTTTTTTTTTTCCAGATGGAGTCTCACTTTGTTGCCCTGGGTGAGTGCCGTGGCATTATCATAGCTCACAGCAACCTCAAACTCTTGGGCTCAAGTGATCCTCTTGCCTCAACCTCTTGAGTAGCTGGGACTACAGGCACCCATCACAACACTTGGCTGATTTTTCTATTTTCACTATTTGAGACAGTATCCTACTCTGTCATCCTGGGTAGACTGCTGAGGGGGTCCTAGCTCACAGCAACTTCAAACTCTTGGGCTCAAGCAATCTTTTTGCCTCAGTCTCCTGGCCACCCATTAGTAGAGATGGGGTCTCACTCTTGGTCAGGCTGTTTTCAAATGCCTAAGCTCAGGCAATCCACCTGCCTTGGCCTCCCACAGTGCTAGGATTACAGTCATGAGATATTTCCATTTTGTTAAGCCACTCATTTTGGGGTCTCCGTTATAGCAGCCTAATCTCCCCTAATACCTACCCTAGTCTATTGGTGGATGCCAAAGTGTTGATGGGTAAAGGTGTGTGTGAAGGGCCTTCTTCCTTATACCTGTCCTCAGCCCTTCTCGTCGCTACCCTCCAACTCCAGCTGACCTGCCTCCCAAGTAGCCAAGAATGCTTTCCAGGTGGATAAAATGCTCCCATCCCTTACCCAGTTAATGCCAAATTGAGGCCAGAAGCGGATGTCTCCTTCACTGTACACAATTGATTCTTTCTCAAATAGTTTATCTTCTTTTTGAGAAAGACTGTTCTATGCTCAGGGGACTGCTGCATTTTGTCAGGCCAGTCCTGTCCTGTGTGGAAAGTGGTGAGGAGGGGCAGAAAATGGGTGGTCTTCTCATCGTAGCCCAAATCTCCTCTCCACTGCTTACCAGCTATGTAACCCTAGACAAACCCCTGCCTCTCTAAGCCTCCATTTCTTTCTTTACAAAATCGGGGTAATCACTGTTTACACTCAGCAAAGGAGCCAAGACTCATGTTTCCATAAGCACAGAAAAAAATCAGTCTTACTTTCATAGCATCTCATCAGAGACAGTAGGTACCAAGTGCAAGGTTGGCAGTGGGGAACACAGTGCAAGGCCCAGAGGTCCCTGGGCAGTCACAGCTGCCTCTGCCCTAAGTTCCCAACTAAGCCCGCACTGTCTGTAGGCTTTATTTCTCTTCCACAAATTAGAAGAGCAAGAGTTGCCTTGTGCCACACAGTAAATATACAAACACTGAAGATAGCTGATGAGCAAAATAAAAGGTCTGTGCCTACTTTTCATGATTATCTAATGTCAAAACTGGTTTTTAAGTTGGACACCCCAGACAGGTTTCCAGAGAAAATTCAGGACGTAATCACCATATGTGTAACAAAATTCTTGGCAGGCCTCACACATAGTGGGTACTCACCAAATCATGGCTATTATTACTACGGAGATAAGCAAGGGAGCACCAAGGACACAGCTGGACAAGAGACCCGATGACCTCCCAGTGGAGTGTGACCAGCAAGGGAGTGAGATAAAGAGTTGGAGAGAGGAAACTGTGGCCATAAAGAGGAAGAGAGAGGCAGAGCTGGAGTTGACATCAGAGAAAAGGGTTCAGCAAAGCCCCCGCTGGGCATGAGGGTGGAGGCACAGCTGTGCCTCCCAGCTGCTTCCAGCTCCCACTATTCTTGTGCCCATCTCATTTCTGTCTCTACCCCAGTGCTTCTAGAGGCTTGGCCATCCTCACCAGCATGGTCACTGTTGCTACCCTGTCAGCTGCTGTTGCTTACCTCATCTTCCTTCCTGCCCAGGGTATGGAAGAAGGCAGCATGGGGAAGCAGCTGCCCTCCCCAGCAACCACCCTGCCCCTGGAGGTTGGAGCTGCAGGGAAAGCTGGGTAAGAGCTCAGGCTCTGGAGATAGGCTGGGTTCTGTTCCCAGCTCCAGCACTGAGCTGAGTGGCCTCAGCAAGTTAGGTGGTTCATCCAGAGCTTCAGTTTCCTTGTCTGCACAACAGGGATAACAGTGCTGTTGGGAAGGAAGATCCTGTATGCCAGTGGTTCTCAACCTGTGGGTCGCGACCCCTTTGTAACAATGAAAATACATCCCGGCATTGGCAAGGTTGAGAACCAATGATGTATGCAAAGCGTCTAGCACGGTGTCTGGCACACAGCAAGTATTCAACAGGCTAGCTGTTATCAAGGCTAGCTTCATGGGCCTGACCTTGCAGTCACACAGGGTCCCCTACTCAGAAGGGCCCCACTCTTGGTTTAATGTTCTGTCATCACCATCATTAAACAAATGAAATTCTCGATAATTTTTGAACATAGAGCCCTGTGATGTAGCTGGTCCTGGCTATTATTAGCATACATTTACTGAGTCTGCTGGGTGGGTGTTGGGGGGGGGGGATACCTGTACAAGGAAAGACATGGCCAGCATCTTTGGAGATATGGGACATTAGAGGTCCATGGGGGTCTCAAAGGAGTGATTGAAGCACAGCAATGTGGCACCAGGCCAGGCTGGCTAAGAGGGTAGTGAGACTCCCATACACACTCTCTCACTGAGCTCCAGGGATGGGTAAGGCACCTTCCCCTCAGACAGTGAGGATAGTGGGCAGCCTCTCTATTTCAACCATCTTCCCACCAAGTACAAAGGTACCCAACATACCTCAGAGCAAACACCCACCCATCTGCCCCTGGATTTGATCCTCTGTGCACCCAGGACATAGGCCATGTATAAGTTCATGAATACGAAAGGAAAAAACTGTATTAAAATTGTAATACTCAAGACTTGGCACCCATAGCACAGTGGTTATGGAGCTGGTCACATGCACTGAGGCTAGCAGGTTCAAAACCAGCCCAGGCCAGCTAAACAACAATGACAACTGCAACAAAAGAATACCCGGGTGTTGTGGCGGACAGCTATAGTTCCAGCTACTTGGGAGGCTGAGGCAAGACAATCCCTTAAGCCCAAGAGTTTGAGGTTGCTGTGAGCTGTGAGACTACAGTACTCTACCAAGGGCAGCATAGTGAGACTATGTCTCAAAAAAAAATTATAATACTCAATATATACTGTTAATGTTTGTTATCTTGTATATTTTTATCTTGGATCTCTTATGATTGCATAATTCAAACATGACTTGAGCATTACAGTTTTTT
>NW_003852426.1:12620755-12625579 GCF_000181295.1 Otolemur garnettii
AACCTCCCACCTCCAGTATATGGGAACAGCACACTACTCCTTTGAGCCACAGATGCCACCCAAGTAGTTTTAATACAGTTTTTCCCTTTCTTAAAATGTGCATACCTTTCTTTTGCACCCTTGGTATATACAAATTTGCTGTATTAGAAAACAAAACAAATTTTTTAAAATATAAGAATGTATACCCTTGGTGCCTGTAGCTCAGCAGCTAGGGCGCCAGCCACATACACCGAAGGTGGTGAGTTAGAGCCCAGGTTGGGCCTGCCAAACAGCAATGACAACTACAACCAAAAAATAGCCAGGCACTGTGGTAGGCACCTGTAGTCCCCTCTACTTGGGAGGCTGAGGCAAGAGAATCGCTTAAGCCGAAGAGTTGGAGGTTGCTGTGATCTGTGAAGCCACAGCTCTCTACCAACGACATAGTGAGACTCTGTCTCAAACAAACAAAAGAATGTATAATAATACATTTTATTATTCATCAGAGTCATGATATCATCAAAAGTCATGTATCCTCTAGAAAACTACTCAAGGGAATGAGTGAAAAAGTCAAATAATGACTTTATTTTTTTTTTGAGACAGAGTCTTACTTTGTCACCCTTGGTAGAGTGCTGTAGCGTCATAGCTCACAGCAAACTCAAACTCTTGGACTCAAGATTCTCTTGCCTCAGCCTTCTGAGTAGCTGAGACTACACGTGTCCACCACAATGCCCAGTTATTTTTAGAGACAGGGTCTTGATCTTGCTTAAGTTGGTCTTGAACCCATGAGCTCAAGCAATCCCCTCACCTCAGCCTCCCAGAGTGCTAGAATTACAGGCATGAGCCACCACCCCTGTCCAAGATCTAGGGGTTCCCTGAAGCTGGAGGTACCCAAGACTGTGATGAGGCACAACCTCACAGAGCTGCCATAAACCACCTCAGGAAGAACACCTTGTACCTGCAGTCTGTCTCCCCTACTGGCCTAGGGGTCTTCTAGACAGCAGGGCCCACCTAGAGTGAAGGCTAATGATTGCAGACCCAGTTTCCAGGATCACTGCACACCCTCTTCTCCACGCCCTAGGTCTGCCTAGGCTTCCCCACACTTGCTACCAAAGCCTGGCCCTCTTCATATCCAGGCTTTCCTGGAGTGGCCCAGGGGAGAGTGTGAGGGTGGCTCAGTCTGGCAGGTGGAGCCTGGCCCTGGAAGAGGCCACTTTCCATTGCCTCCGGCCACCTGTCCTGAATATTCACTCCTTCCAAACAGCTGGAGAGCAGCCCCAGAGCCTCTGGTTAAGAGGGGAGGGTGTGGGAAGGCCAGTCTAAGGGAGCTAAGCCCCAGCCAGAAGGAGGGGAGGCCCTTGAAGCTGATGGGGATGCTGAGTGTGCACAAATGGGGGTGGGACACAGGAAGGCACTTGGGAGAAGTGGGAATTGGGGTGGGATCAGAGAATGGAATGTGAGCTCATTCTCCTGGGGGCACAGCTGTTTATTTTGATCTCCCTTGTCAGCTGTTGCATATTCCTTATCTCAGGGCTCAGTCCAGACTCCACCCCCTTCTCTGTTGCTGGGCTGGGGAGGCAGACACTGAGGGCAGTCCTGCTTCTTGCTCTGCACCTCCATTCCCTGTACTCCAAGCTGCTAAAAAGGACAAAAGGAAAGCAGTTCCCCCAGAAGAAATGCTTGCTCCACTGCAGACCTACCTGTGCCCATCCATGGGTAACTGGGGCTTGAAAATGAGTCATCTACCCTCTCACCTGTCTTCACCCACCCCCAACTGCCATGCTAACCTGAGCTGGTCAGCCCAGGGTTGCCTGGATATTCTACAGTATTATTGGTGGTACAGGACCTGCAGGGCTGGCAGACAGAGTGGGCTTAGTCGGGAACTTGGTGCAGAGGTGGTAACTGCCCAGGGCTCTCCTCAGAGTCCCACACTGTGCCCCCCACTGCCAACTTTGTACTTGGCACCTACCGTCACCGATGAAATGCTGTGAAAGTAATAAGAGTGATTTTCTATATGCTTATGGAAACATGACTCATGACAGGTTTTCTGTTTTACATGTTATTTCAGAACTGGAACATTTCAAAAAAGGGGAAAAAGTACTAGAAAAAAAACTCTCCCTTAGTTCTACTACCTCAAAAAACAACTGTTAACATTCTCTACGTGTATGTGCATGTAAAATGTATAGTCACAATATAGGTACAATTTTGCATCCTGATTTTTTCTCTTAACACCACCGTTATAAGTAATTTTCACATTACCACATTTTTGCAACTGACATTTTCAATGGCATCTAATATTCCATTTAATAGATGTACTAACATTTGCCTAACCATGCGATATTGTGAGCCATTTCAGTTGTTCCAAATTTTTATCACTGTACCTAATGCTTAAGTGAAAATCATTTTTCTTTGAATTTTTAATTACGACGGGACCTAGAAAGTAGCATTACCAAGGCAGGAGGCTGGGATGTTTTGGAGGCATTTGATTTCAATACCTATGGCCAACTGCTTTCTGAACATAGGATCTAGCACATGAGCAGGCCAGGAGCAGGGGATGCGCGTGTCCCAGGCCACGCAGGGACCCCGCTCACTGTTAGAGATCTTTTTATGTGCCCATGTCATGTTACGTTCTGTAAACTTTATTCTTTTTTGGCTACTGAGTATCCAGTCCCTTCTCCAACACTTCCTGTTGGGGAATTTCCTTTTCCCTACTACAAATCCAGGAGCGAGGCTGCCGGACCTGCACCTCAGAAGTTGATCCATTTCCACCACGCCCAGCCAGGCAGAGAGGACTGTCAGCTGCTCCCATCCTTCTATAGGTCCCTCTTTCCAGCCCTCAAGCCCTTTTTCCATTTTCCTCCATTCCAAGCCTATTCTCTAGCCTTCCTGGTGAGCCTAAGAGTTCCCAACCTTCTAATAAATTCCCTTTGCCTTATACTAGCTAGTCCATTTCTAGTGCTAACAGAACCTTGAGAATGCTGATCTCTCCCCAGTTTACTGCTTTTCAAATTGCCAAGTCAGAATGCTTTAATGGCCCAGGAAGTCATGAAGCTAATCATGACCTAGTCACAAATGTGGTTCCCAGAATATCATGAAAGCTCAGTTCCCAGAGTATGCCTCTGCACGTGATTCCTAATAGTGAATGGAATCATCTCACAATGGGCCATCTTGAACAGCAAATACTTGCCTTGTTAGAACACATCTCTCTCCCTGAATGTGGCTCCAAGTTTTGAAAATGAGACACCACAGGAGAATAAAAAAGAAAGCATTAAAAATACATCATCTGGCTCGGCACCTGTGGCTCAAGTGGCTAAGGCGCCAGACACATACACCTAAGGTGGTGGGTTCGAATCCAGCCCTGGCCTGCCAAACAATAATAATGGCTACAACCAAAAAATAGCCGGGCGTTGTGGCGGTGCCTGTGGTCCCAGCTACTTGGGAGGCTGGGGCAGGAGACTCGCTTGAGCCCAGGAGTTGGAGGTTGCTGTGAGCTGTGAAGCCACAGCACTCTACCCAGGGGGATAGCTTGAGGCTCTGTCTCAAAAAAACAAAAAATACATCATCTGTAGCCAGGGTAAGTATTGATTAGTGAGGCTTGGTTTATGTTAATATATACCGATACATGTGTTCATATACAGGGTGAGTAAAATGGGTTAAAATAAAAAACATTTCTAGTCTTGAAAAATATTACCCTAATTGGACTTCCGTTACTTCAGAATAAATGACAGAGCAATCTCTTGGAGATGTTTTTATTATTTCTCCCTAAATCTTCGGTACCTAGGAAAATATACTTCTCTGCCAAGAGAATGGTATATTTTAAGGTTCACCCACTATTTCCACTTACTCATAGCTTGACACCTTTCTCTATCCTTTAGTTAATGATGCTTAATGATAATAAACATCTTTTCCTCCTAGTTTTAGAATTTCTGTTAAGGGAACCAACTTTCTGCCTGTCACCCAGGCTGAAAAATTCAGGGGTTGTCCTTGAGTCCTCTCATTTGTGTGCTTCCCGAGCACACAGCCTGCTAGGAGAGAAGGAATGCAAGCACAAACTACAACATGGGGCAACATACCTCACTGGAGAAGTATGCACAGTGCCTCATGGGGGAAGGGCAGAGGAGTCCTCATACTTTCCTACCAAATAATTATTGCTAAGTTCTGTTGATACTACCTTCAAAATATTTTGCCAAACCACCCCCTTGTTTCCATTCCACTGGCGTCGCCCTAGTTTCAATCCTTACATTTTGTATAGACTCTCCGTTGCCAATTGACATTCTACTACTGCCCTAGAAATCATCTTAAACACGGATGCTGTCACTTCCTTGCTAAAAGCCTTCAATGGCCCCCACTACCTTCTAAAGTCCAAGCTCGCCAACCTGAGACTACTGATTTCAGCTTCTTCATCACTCCAAATGTCCTTCCCAGCTATATGTCCTACTAGACCAGCAGTCCTCTAGATCACTTCACAAGGTCTTCTCTTTTCCAACGACATATCTGTCTGAGGTCAGATTTTTCTTCATGTACATCAACCAAAACAACACAGTGCAACAGACTGAAGGAGAAGCAGATGTGATAATCCAGCTGCCTTCTGTTAAGTCAGGCATTAAACAAATTTACAAAAATGGAAAATGAGGCCATACTTCTCATTAATTGTTTTTGTTTTGGAAAATACTGCTACCATTTTACTTTTAAAAATATATGTACTTGCTTGGTGCCTGTAGCTCAGAGGCTAGGGCTCTGTCCACATACACCAGGGATGGCAGGTTTGAACCCGGCCAAGGCCTGCTAAACAAACAATGACAACTACAACAAAAAAATAGTCAGGCTTTGTGGTGGGCGCCTGTAGGC
>NW_003852426.1:12626065-12627348 GCF_000181295.1 Otolemur garnettii
AAAAAAAAAAAAAGAGTATAAAGTGGGCTGGGTGCCCGTAGCTCAGCGGCTACGGCGCTGGCCACATGCACCAGGGCTGGTAGATTTGAACCCAGCCCAAGCCTGCTAAACAAACAAACAAAAAAATAGCTAGGCATTGTGGCAGGCACTTGTAGTCCCAACCACTAGGGAGGCTAAGGCAAAAGAATCACTTGAGCCCAAGAGTTTGAGGTTGCTGTGAGTACAGCACACTACAGAAGGGGACAAAGTGAGACTCTATCTCAATAATAAGGAAAAAAGGGTGTAAAGTGTTCCTGAAACTAGGAACTAACCTAACCTGTCAGTTGAAACAGACCCTGGGCCTCTAAAATCCTCAATCCTCACCATTCTTTGGGCTCATGTTTTACCTTCCTGTCCCAGTGTTTCTGGATTTTTTTTTAACTAGTAGAAAAGCAAGAAGTGGTCATATTAAGAATAATTATTGGGCCCAGGTGTGGTGGCTCACGTCTGTAATCCTAGCACTCTGGGAGGCCGAGGGGGCTGGATAGCTTGAGCTTACAAGTTCAAGACCAGCCTGAGCAAAAAGTGAAACCCCATCCCTACTAAAAATAGAAAAACTAGTCAGGCATTGTAGCAGCTGGTGCCCATAGTCCCAGCTACTCGGGAGGCTGAGGCAAGAGGATGTCTTGAGCCCCAGAGTTTGAGGTTGCTGTGAGCTATGATGCCACAGCACTCTGCTGGGGCAAGAAAGTTAAGAATATCCAAAAAAAAAAAAAAATTGGCTCGGCGCCCATAGCACAGTGGTTATGGTGTCAGCCAGGTTCGAGCCTGGCCCAGGCCAGCTAACCAACAATGCCAACTGCAACAAAAAAATAGCCAGGTGTGGCGAGCGCTTGTAGTCCCAGCTACTTGGGAGGCTGAGGCAAGAGAATTGCTTAAGCCCAAGAGTTTGAGGTTGCTCTGAGCTGTGATGCCACAGCTCTATGGAGGGGCAACATGGGACTCTGTCTTTAAAAAAAAAAAAACAGCATGCATACTGAATTACTAAATGTGTACATTTAACTGTCACTAATTAAGTTCTATCTACTGGAAGAGACACCACCCAAGAACAGAAATCTATATACTGTTTATACAATGTGATCCCTTAAACTTAGCTCAACATAATGTTTAATCAAAGATTTAGCTATCCATTCCAATGAAAACTGGCCATCTTGGAGATTCTTAGAGACGAGACAGAATGCTCAAACCATGTCTCCTCTGTTTTATGAGCAGTTTAAAGAGATTTTTTTTTTTTTTTTTTTTTT
>NW_003852426.1:12627590-12628982 GCF_000181295.1 Otolemur garnettii
TGGTGCCCTACTCACTGAGCCATAGACGCCGTCCAAGACTTTTTTTTTTAAACAAAGTCTCGCTTTGTTGTCCTCTGTAGAGTGCTGTAGCATCATAGCTCACAGCCATCTCAAATTCTTTTTTTTTTGCAGTTTTTGGCCGGGGCTGGGTTTGAATCTGCCACCTCTGGTATATGCGGCTGGCGCCCTACTCCTTAAGCCACAGGCGCTGCCCGGCAATCTCAGACTCTTGGGCTCAAGTGATTCTCTTGCCTCAGCCTCCCTACTAGTGGAGACTATAGGCTCCCACCACAATGCCTGGCTATTTTTAGAGAAGGGATCTTGCTCTTTCTCAGGCTGGTCTTGAACTTGTGAGCTCAGGCAATCCACCTGCTTCAGCCTCCCAGAGTGCTAGGATTACAGGAGTGAGCCCCCGTGCCTGACTGACCTATGCAGTCTTGTCCTCTAGGCAGAGTATGTGGCACCTACTCTGGACAGGGCTGCTGCCCATTCTGGGTGGAGGCCTCAGGCTTTACTTGTAGGCTAAGATCACAGATCCAGCACTAGAACCCAGCTTAATCACCAGCTCCAGAGTTGTGCCCTCAGCCACTGACCTGGTGCCATATCCCCCCCAAAGCCTGGGTCATAGGGGAGAGCAAGGAAAGGAAAACGAGCATTGGAGGGGGAGCTGGAGGAAAAGCCTGTTTGTACTATCACCGCACTGGGGTGGCTGTGGTCAGGATGATTCACCTAGGGCTCCCTAGATAGGTCAGGGCCCAGCCTCACCTACCAGAGCTCATATTCACTACCACCCACTCTGCTTCCTGGGTTGTGTGTGACATCTGATCTGTCTGATGCTGCAGAGCCAGGCTGTCTTTGCTCTTTCCCTCCTATTTTCCTTGACTTAGTGGAAAATCCTGAAACTCAGCCTGAGAACCCTGAGGAATCCAGGATGCTCTGGGTTCACCTGGAGGGGGCTCACACCAACACCATCATACCTCTCAAATACATGCATGCCATACAGAGGCAGTCTGAGACTGTGTACAGGACAGTGTCTCAACAGGAAGCCTGGTGTCATCTCACACTACCCCAGTTATGTGTGCAGTGCACACACATTGTGTGTGAAAAGTCTGATTCGGGTCAGAGTTCTTTCACCCACCAGGCTCTCAGTCTGTATGACCTTGGGCAAGTAACTTAACCTCCGTGCCTGTTTCTTCATCTGTAAAATAAGTACATCTTGTAAGATTCTTGTGAAGGGCTCGGCGCCTGTGGCTCAAGCGGCTAAGGCGCCAGCCACATACACCTAAGGTGGCGGGTTCGAATCCAGCCCGGGGCCGCCAAACAATAATGGCTGCAACCAAAAAATAGCCGGGCGTTGTGGCGGGTGCCTGTGGTCCCAGCTACTTGGGAGGC
>NW_003852426.1:12629779-12632241 GCF_000181295.1 Otolemur garnettii
TGTTTTTTTTTTTTTTGAGACAGAGTGTCACTATGTCACCCTTGGTAGAGTACTGTGGCATCACAGCTCACAGCAACCTCAAACTCTTCGGCATAAGCAATTCTCTTGCCTCAGCCTCCCAAGTAGCTAGGACTACAGGTGCCCACCACAACACCTGGCTATTTTTGGTAGCAGTTGTCCTTGTTGTTTAGCAGGTCTGGGCTGGGCTCAAACTCGCCAGTACTGGTCTATGTGGCCGGCGCTCTACTTACTGAGCTATAGGCACCAAGCCCAGTATTTAAAGGGAGTTTTGAGTTAGAACCCAGGAGATTGGTCACAGGCAGAAAAAGACTGCTTTCTTGGAGATGAAAAGATATGAGAGAGAAACTCAGGGGTCCCAGAGGTAGAAGTCAAGTAAACACAAATGAAGGGCAGGTACCAGCTGACTAGAAAAGAGAGAGGAGGCCTAGATAAACTAGAATGTTCTATGCTCTGACCTACGTTGAGCCACCCAGTACATTTGAGAGTTTGTAACCTCCAAATCCTTTCTCACTGTGATGAAAATAGATTCCATATTTGAAGAGTCTCCAAGTTTGTGGTTCTGTAGGAGATACTGCTTAGGGAAAAGGGGATGGAGCTAGGGGGAAAGGGAAAAGCAGCCTTGAACCGCAGGGGCCTGCTGCCAGGAGGAAACAGTGCTCCCTGCCCCTCCCTGTACCCAAGACAGCTTTGCCACATCCATCCAGAGAGAATAAACTCTCCTCTGGGCCTTGTTCATAGCTGATTCCACAGCACTCCACATAGTGAGCTTAACAAAGATTCTGTGAGTAACAGATGCCTTCCTGTGGACAGGGAGAGGGGCCCTCTGTGCCCCATTCCCCATCCCTCTGGCCGGTCCCTCCTCCAGCTGGAGCCCAAGTTAGAGTTTAAGGTCTACATCTGTCTGAGGCCCCTGCTCTAGCTTCCTTTCCCAGAACTCAGGGAACCCAGGGGAGGGAGCAGGGAGGAGCAGCAGAGAGAGAGAAGAGAGCTAAAGTCGAAAAAGCTGGGGCCAGAACTGGGAGTTTCTGGGACAGCCCCAACTCCAAGTATTCTGTCCAACTGTCTAATCACAGGCCAGAACTTGTAGGCTGATTTTTATTTTAGAAAACATGGGGAAAGACACCAGGGCTGCCTCTCAGGATTTGGATAACCCCACGCCCACTCCAAGAAATGCAGTCTAGGAGATGATTATGCCAGTGGTGGCGGCAGCTATCATTCATAAAGACTTATGGCCTGCCCATCACTCAACAGGGTTTTGTATGCATTATATCCTGAGACTAGAGAAGTATGGCCTGAAGCCTTGGTCCATAGGGTTGCTATGAGGGTGCAAAAAGATGATGTTTGTCACATAACAGGCATTCAACTAATATTGGTTATTGTTTTTGTTTCAGAGACAAGATGGAGTGCAGTGGCACAATCATAACTCACTGCAACCTTAAACTCCTGGGCTCAAGCAATCCTGCTTTAGCCTTCTGAGTAGCTGGGACTATAGGTCTACGCTATCACATTCAGCTAATTTTTTTAATTTTTATTTTTATTGTAGAGATGGGGTCTTGCTATTTTGCCCAGGCTATTTGCATGTGTGTGTGTGACGCAAAGTCTTACTATGTTGCCCTGGGTAGAGTGCTGTGCTGTCACAGCTCACAGCAACCTCAAACTCTTGGGCTTAAGCAATTCTCTTGCCTCAGCCTCCCAAGTAGCTGAGACTACATATGCCTACCACAATGCCTGGCTACCTTTTCTTTTTTTTTGTAGTTGTCATTGTTGTTTAGCAGGTCTGGGCTGGGTTCGAACCCACCTGCCTTAGTGTATGTGGCCAGTGCCCTAATCACTGAGCTACAGGCTCCAAGCCTACCCAGGCTGTTCTTGAACTGTTGGCCTCAAAGAGTCCTCCCACCTTAAGTGCTGGGATTACAGATGTGAGCGATCACATCTGGCCTAATATTATCTACTGTTAATCTTCACAAGGACCTGGCTAAGGTAGGCCCTATAGTTACGCCACTTTACAGATACAGAAACTATTTCACACAACCAGAAAGGAGCTGAGCTAGAATGCAAAGCAGCGTGGTCTGCCTACAGAGCACAGGCTATCTTGATCACTCCATGAGAGACAGCACAGATTAGAGGTTACATGCACAAACTTTACAGCCAAATGGCCCAATCAGACTTTCAGCTCAGCTACAGACCAGGTATGTGAATGAAAGTAAACGGCTTAACCTGCCTTGGTTTGCTCACCTGTAAAATGGGTACCCTGCCTCATAAAGTTTCAGGGGAGATATATGCATTACTAGAGGCTTGGAAATATAATACTGGGCCTACTCTCCATGGTGCCTCCTGGCTACATGGCTTATAACTGAACTCTCTGTCTTTGCTAGTTTGGGCTCTGCCTCTGTAATCTTAGAGCCCCAGCAGCTCTGTGATTTTTTTTTTTTTTTTTTTTT
>NW_003852426.1:12632443-12633923 GCF_000181295.1 Otolemur garnettii
GCAGCAATCAGATCTTGACCAACAAATAAGGTACAAGCAACCCTCTCCTTCCCCTCCTTTCTAGGGACAACACCTCAGCCTCTGCTCCCTCACCTTAGGAGAAGCTGTCCTGGGGGAATTTCACCCAGGGTGGGAGAACTAGTCACACCACTGAGGGCAAATAGTTTCAGAGAGGTGGGGCTTTCAAGGCCCCTTCCAGGCGATGGCGTGGGTGTCAAGCCTTTTGAAGGGTACAAAAGTCCATGCTACATTAGGTATCCTGTTGTGCTCACAGGACCACTGGCTTTGGGTCCTTCTGTCTCAAGGGCAAAAAAAAAAACGGTCAGGAAGGGGAAAGAGAAGTGGGAGGGATCCCTGAGCTGGAAAGGAAGCCTGTGCAGTGGTGGAGGCCTACACATTCTGTCCTGAGCCTGAAGGAGGCCAAAGAGCAAATTTTATGGGGACTCTGCTGGGTCAAAAGCAGCTCTCTGGGCCTGGATGTGTAAACAGCTGGGATGGGGTTAGGCCAGAGGCCCCAGGAAACAAGTTGGTGCCTAAAGGACTAAATGGCACTTTTTACCAATTCAGCCAACACTGGAGTGACATACTGGGCAACAGCCCCACCTGGTGGACACATAGGACTACCACGGGCCAGGGAGTGTTGGGAGCTGAGTCAAGCCAGTGAATAATCACAACAGGGCTTTAGAGGCAGAGCAGCTTTGAGGTATTCTTGCTGGCAAAAGCCCCCGTTGCAGCATATGCTGCAGGGTCCCATAGGAGGAACTCACTTCATTATTCAGGGACCAGTGAGTTATTTGTTAGAAAGTTCTTATGCTTTTTGAAAATCTGCCTCCACCAGCACCCCCACCCCTTAACCCAGGGCTTCCCAGGCAACTTTTCAAATATCTGCATACAGCTATAAATCCCTCCTCAACCTTCTTCTCATTTGCTTAAGTTTCCAGAGTCTGACCTCAACTTTTCACCTAGAGCATCTTTTTTTCATTTGGCTATCTTTTTAAAAATATGTTAACTTCAAAGGAATCCCTTCCAATTCTATCTCCTTCCCCACACTAGAAGAGGCATTTAAAAGATACCTGCAGATCTTAACCTCCCTACCATTCTGGGTTTGATTTTTTTTTAGAGACAGAGTCTCACTTTATCACCCTTGGTACAGTGCTGTGGCGTTACAGTTCATAGCAACCTCCAACTCCCGGGCTTAGGTGATTCTCTTGCCTTAGCCTCCCAACTAGCTGGGAGTACAGGTGCCCACCACAACACCTGGCTATTTTTTGTTGCAGTTTGGCCGGGGCAGGGTTCAAACCCACCACAGGGGGTATATGGGGTCAGCGCCCTACCCACTGAGCCACAGGCACTGCCCCCATTCTGGGTTTGGCATGCTGGAAAAATCAATGCTCAGGTGACTAGTGAGTTAATGAAGAAATAAAAACCAGGCTCGGCGCCTGTGGCTCAAGCGGCTAAGGCGCCAGTCACATACACCTAA
>NW_003852426.1:12634911-12637960 GCF_000181295.1 Otolemur garnettii
GAGACTCGCTTGAGCCCAGGAGTTGGAGGTTGCTGTGAGCTATGATGCCACAGCACTCTACCCAGGGGGACAGCTTGAGGCTCTGTCTCAAAACACAGTCTCAAGCTGTCGCCCTCAGTAGAATGCCAAGGCATCATAGCTCACAGCAACCTCAGACTGTTGGGCTTAAGCGATTCTCTTGCCTCAGCCTCCCAAGTAGCTGGAACCATAGGCATCTGCCACAACACCTGGGTATTTTGTTGTTGTTGCAGTTATCATTGTCATTTAGCCAGCTTGGGCTGGGCTCAAACTCACCACCCTCAGTGTATGTGGCTCGCGCCCTATATGGTGAATAAATATTAAATGTAACAGTGTAGGTGAAACATTTAAGGGCTCCTGGCAATATCCTTCATCTCCTAAGTGGCCATTATAACCACATTCCTCTCCATTTAAAGGTCGAGTGTTTGGGGTAAGAGAAAGGTGAGGGGGCAGAAGGAAAGAGAAAAGCCAACTTTCTGGAATTAGCCTTTTCCAATTTGCACAAATCCCAGGTGAAAGTCAACAAATAGGTAGCCAGTCCCAATCCCACATGGAAGTGGCCACCGGCAGTAACCAGGCAGGACTTGACAGCTCTTTGAAACAGAGAGGATTTAAAATTTAAATGTCTTTGTGGGCAAGATAAACACACCTACTGCTCAGCAGGGAAAGGGAAACTTGGCAGCAGCCCCAGAACTTTCCCCACCCCCACCCCTCCCTAAACTTCCTCTTGTGGTTTCTCTAGAGAACAACCTGTTCTTCACAGCCGCGCAAGGCCTGGGGCAGGGGGCCCAGGCGGGGCGTGTCCAGAGCTCCACTGCACCCAACCTATAAGCCAGCAAGTGAGGAGGTGTGCACTTGGCAGAGGAGCAGCTGGGGGTTTGTGTAGTCTCGAACTTCACATCCTGCTTACCTGTTACCTGGGTGCTGCCACCCTCTACCCTGGACTCCCAGCTTCAACACCTTTCCCCTAACACATACCGCTCTCAAAGACAGTGCCCAAGTGGTTTGCCTGTAGGCAGAGAGAGATACCTGCAGAGGGCCCTTGTGAGAAACTTAAAGAGTTTCAGAAAGGTGCAGAAAAATGACTGGAGTCCACAGAAACTGCTCTGTAGCCTGGCCTGCCTTATGGCCATTGTCCCAGCCGCCTGGAGGGATTGGGTCAGATACACCAAAGCAGCTTTGGAAGCAGTAGCGGTGGGAATGAGAGGTGCTAAGTAAGCATCTCAAGATCTCACCCACTCCTTGAACATCCTTACTCAGCTACCAAGCTGGGATGTTCCTCTTGGAATCTAGAGCATGAGGGTCTCTGCTATTCTTAGATTCCCAGTAAAAGAGATATCTTGATTTTCCACATCCCTAGATTCCAGCATACTTCATCCATGTTGAGAAATTCTTTCTTGTCTCTAACCTTGGTTCATTCCTCTTGGGTTATTTACATTCCTCCTTCTTCTTGTGAGTGGGAAGAAAGCCATCAGGAAAGGATACCAACTCTGTGCAGTCGCTACAAAACCGTCCCCGGCATGTGGAGGCCCACTGTGAACAGTACCAGCACCCAAGCTCAGCTAACAGACTGCAGCTCACATTCCTCTGTATCACCCAAGATGCAGGACCATGGACTACCTTAAGGAAACTCCTAAGTCCCAGGTACACATATCTCTGTGGCTGGTCAAGGAGGCAGGTGGTTAAGAACAGGGCCTCCCTGGCTCTCCGAATGTAGCACAGTGGTTATGGTGCCAGCCACATACACCAAGGGCGGTGGGTTCCAACCTGGCCCAGGCCAGCTAAACCACGATGACAACTCCAACAAAAAATAGCATGTGGCAGGCGCCTGTAGTCTCAGCTATTTGGGGGACTGAGGCAAGAAAATCGCTTAAGCCCAAGAGTTGGAATTTGCTATAAGCTGTGATGCCACAGCACTCTTCCTCTTCTATAAAATGGATTATTAGGAGGATTAAATGATACATTATCTCCAAGCCACTTAAAAGAGTACCTGGCAGTACTATTTAACTGTTAGCTAGTATTCTGAGCCTTTGCAGGAAGGGAAACAGGAAGGAGAAGATGCTTTGGGACCATGGAGACAGCGATCTCAATGATGGACATAGACTAGGACCCTACTGAAATTATCAGAGGGGGTGGAAGCTCTAATTTGATATCCCCAACATCTAGCCTGTGCAGACAGAATGCAGGCACAGCAAATAGTTGTTGAATGAATTCATAAGTTGTTGGGCCAGTAATTTCCCAAAGAAGCCCAGAAATTAAAAGAGCAGAAGAATCTGCAGGGAAGCAATGGGAGATCTCCCTCTCTACCCATGTCTGCTCCCAGAGAGACTGAGGTGGTGTTGGCAGAAGGCAAGGACTTATCAGAAGAAACAGCCTGAGTCTAGGGATGGGAGTGGGTACCCAGGATTCTGTGGACTGCTGCCTCACCCCCAGGTGGACCCTCCCAGGTGCACCCAGCTGGGAATTTCTGGGTTCTTGGGAACCAGACCAGAAAATTCCCTGGCCAGGTGTAGTGGCTCACACCTATAATCCCAGCACTTGGGAGGCTGAGGTGAGTGGACTGCCTAAGCTCACAGTTTTGAGACCAGCCTGAGAGAGAGACCCCCATCTCTAAAAAATAGTCAGATGTTGTGGTGGGTGCCTGTAATCCCAGCTACTTGGGAGGCTGAGGCAAGAGGATCACTTGAACCCAAGAATTTGAGGTTCCTGTGAGCTAAGACGCAACAGCACTCTACCAAGGGTGACCAAGTGAGACTCTGTCTTGAAAAAAAAAAAAAAAGAAAATTGCCTTCCCTGAATTCATATTGTTCATTCCCATCTCTAATTGTTTCTGGGTCGCCACTATATCCCAATGCCCAGCACCATAGTCAGAGTTCAGTGGAATGAGTAAGTACCTCCAAAGATTCCCCATCAACTTCTCTCACGGTTATTTGTCCTTCAGCACCCAACCCAAATATTTTCTCTCAGAAGCCTTTCCAGACACCACAACCCCAGCACTTGGCACCTTATCTGTTGTTTCACCACCCACATT
>NW_003852426.1:12638386-12641431 GCF_000181295.1 Otolemur garnettii
AAAAAAAAAGAGAGAGACAGATGAGAGAGACCACCTGTGTGCCTATCAGACACCACTGAGGAAAACTGAGGGGTCCCTCTATTTAGCCCTTTCCTGTTCTAGGGCGCTAGTGAGAGCGTCCACAGGCTCCTTACCCACACTAGTCTGCTTTTCTACTCGCTTCCCACCCTATCTCTAAGGTATGACGAACAGGAACAGCCTAGGAAAGCCACTGGGCTTCCAGATCAGTTTGCGGTCTGGAATGTGACTTGGGCACCTGTAAAGGGCTCAGGGCCTTTGGGGACTTCTCTGCCCTTCAGAGAGCCAACAGGGAAGTGATGAGGGCGCGGCGACTCCCTCAAGCTACCCAGCTCCGATCCCCAACCCGGGGTCTCCAGCCTGACCTCCCACCTATCCTGGCTTCTTTGAGCCTACCTCCTTGGTAGGTGAGCCCCCGGAGCACCAACTGTGGCAGCAGACGCTCTCTCCCGCCGCCTCTGGCTTCTGACTTTGGGGCATAGGGGTGGTCGCAATCACCACACCGCAGAGGGGCGTGCATTCCTCGCTCTAGGGCTCAAACATAACCAGTTTCCGCCCCCGCGGGCTCGGCTTGTTTACAAAGTCGTGCCGTGCCGCGCCTCCGATCCAGAGTTTAAAGCGAGCAGGAAGTGGGGAAGAGGGGGCGGGGGAGACAAAAGGGCTGGATGTCTGGCTCGGCTAAGATTTGGTCCGGGCGCAGCCCCAGCACCCTCCGGCTGCAGACCGCGCCCCGCGTGCCCTAAGTGAGGCGGTCGGGGTGCCTCCGTGGGCGGCCAGGCAGGCTCCGGGCGGCGTTCCAGACTGCCGCCTCTGGGCTTTCGGGACACTTTCACACACTACCCAGGAAATAAACATCAGGCGCGATTTCTCGAACTCTTACTACACGCCGTGCCAGTGTATTATGTCTTCTACAACTGCTAAGAACTCCACCCCAGCTTTACAGAAGAGGAAACTGAGGCACAGTCAGGGTTAGGTAATGTGCCTACAGTCCCACAACTGGCGAGTCTTAGTAGTGAAACGCAGAGACTGCATCCAGCAGACGTGGACGAATAAGGACCTGTCCTAGCCCGGGGAATCCCCAGACTACAGGGCTGACCTGCGAGTGACTGAAGACCACAAGCAGCTGCGTGTATGTACGCAACGCCCAGGCAGTGAGGCAGGCAGGGCACGACCTCCTTGGGCTCGCCCCCGCCCGGGCGCACCTCGCAAATACCGGCGGATTAATTGAGGGCGATAAGGCAGCAGGATGCAGCGAAAACTCGGACGAGGTGGGCGATAGGCTCTACTTCCAAGTGGGCCATTGACAGATTGCGGGGCAACCGGCACAAAATCACGATGTCGGATGCTCCAGGATTCCCAAAATTACCCGCTCAGTATAATCACCTGGGGAGCCGATTAACAACAGAGATTTCTAAGCCATTCTCCCAAAAAGTGAGCTCACTGGAATTGGGATGGGCCCAGCCAGATGTTGCTAATCATCAGATAAATTTGGAAAACTCCCTAAAAATCGTCTCATCTTAAAGTACGTTTTTTCTAACTCTGAAGCCTGGCTCTTTTCCAATCCAACAGAAGACCTCAAGAACATTTCCCTCACAAAGGTCACGCGCGCGAAGGGTACAGAACGCGCCCCCTACCCAGCTGGCCTTCTACAAACCCAGAGAGGCGCGCGCCGCGCCGCCCCGCCCTGCGACTACAAGTCCCATCCCGCCCCGCGCCCGCGCACGCTACGCCAGAGCAAGATGGCCGACGCGGCGGCCACGACCGGGGCCGGCGGCTCCGGAACGGTAAGGGAAAGGGGCGCGGGGCCGAAGCCGAAAGAGTTTAGGCGTTCTGCAACTTTCCGTGGACCTGGGCAACAACCTCATGCCCAGAAATCCAGCCCCACCATGAGCTCTAAGTGAAGGAGGGTCTTTCAGGCTGTACGTGCCCCCCCTCTTTGGGACTTGGCTGCGGCCTCTTGAGTTGGCGGATCCGTGTCCTGATTGGCTCGTTCCCTATTGGGGGTTGGGAACCCGGAAACCTTCATGATTGGTCCGAAGACAACGTATTCGCCTTTTTATTGGCCAGTCAAAGTTGGGAGGGATTCCTAGTTCAAAATATTTAGTTTCCCTTCTTTTAGTGCTGTTATCCTTTGCCCTCGCTTCCTCGACGTTAGCGTGTTTATTATTGTTTTAATTTTCTTTGTTAATGGAATGGGATGGAGATGGGAGGAACCAGAGAGAGAGAGACATCTTATTTTTTCTGGGAGTTAGATTTATTAATTCAATCCCACCATGCTAGTTTCATAATCTGCTAACGTAGAAGGTTTAAAAAAAAAAGAAACAGCTGTTGTATCTTAGGCAGGCAGAAAAGTTGTCTCTGTATTTAGAGCATCCTGCTCAATTGTTAGTTGACTAAGATCTGTAAATCTAAACATTAAGCACAGATAAAGAAGTATTTAGCAAAAGAGCTTTTGCTTGCCACCTACAATGTGTGAACTACATGTGATTGTATCCTTGTCCTGTGGATGAAAATCTCTCTCTGGTCGGCTGATTTACAGAGATCAGGAAGTAAGCAGTCTACTAACCCTGCTGATAACTACCACTTGGCCCGGAGGAGAACCTTGCAAGTGGTTGTGAGCTCCTTGCTGACAGAGGCAGGGTTTGAGAGTGCTGAAAAAGCATCCGTGGAAACATTGACAGAGATGCTGCAGAGCTGTGAGTACTAGTCTTTCTTCGAATCAGCCCCAACGTCAGTTCTGTAACCTGCTTTATGATAGAGTTAGAGAGGATTCAAGAAAAAGAAGAGCATAATGAAACACTTACAGGCTTTAGAATAGAAATAGACCTGGGTGCCAGTCATCACTCTGCCTCTTAATTGCTCAGGCAAATAGCTAAGCCTCCTAAACCTCTATTTCTTGGCTCGGGACCTGTGGCTCAAGTGGCTAATGCGCCAGCCACATACACCTAAGGTGGTGGGTTCGAATCCAGCCCAGGCCCGCCAAACAACAATAATGGCTGCAACCAAAAAATAGCCAGGCGTTGTGGT
>NW_003852426.1:12642382-12643949 GCF_000181295.1 Otolemur garnettii
TGGGGATTAGTGACTGGTGTTAGTGACTTGCTCAAGGGTAGCAGGGAAGGGCAGCACTCGTAGTTCTGTAGGTAGAGTACTGGCCACGTATACCCAGGCTGGCGGGTTTGAACACAGCCCGGGCCTGCTAAAACAACGACAACTGCAACAAAAAAATAGCCAGGTGTTGTGGGGGGCACCTGTAGTCCCAGCTACAAGAGAGGCTGAGGCAAGAGAATCGCTTAAGCCCAAGAGTTGGAGGTTGCTGTGAGCTGTGACGCCACGATGCTCTGTCAAGGGCAAACTCTGTCTCAAAAAAAATAAATAAATAAAAAGAGTAGTAGGAGAGTTAGGGGTAGGGCTTTATTTTATTTTTTTTGCAGTTTTTGGCCGGGGCCAGGTTTTATCCTACCACCTCCTGTATATGGGGCCAGTGCTCTACTCCTTTGAGCCACAGGCACCGCCCTTGGTAGGACTTTAGTTAGACTTCCTTCCCTGTGCAGTACCAATTGCTTTTATCTTCGGAACCAATGGACCCCTAAAGCAGGGGTTCCTTGGCTTTTAGGGCCCCATGTACATTTGATGAAATCTGTGGACCCATTCCCAGAATAATTGCTTTTTGTGTGTATAAAATTCAATACAATTTCAGAGTATTCATGGAACCTCCAGTCTGCCTTTGGAACCCTTTCATAGTTAGATCCCAGCTTTATAAACTTCATCTTAATACCTTCCCCTTTCCTCTGAAGGACTTCAGCATGGCTATTAAATAGAAGTTCAGCTTCAGGTAGAAGAAACGAAAATGTCTATGATATGTAGAATAAGACTTTTTTTTTTTTTGAAGACAGAGTCGTTGCAGCCATCATTGTTGTTTGGCGGGCCCGGGCTGGGGATTCAAACCCGCCACCTTAGGTGTATGTGGCTGGAGCCTTAGCCGGTTGAGCTATAGGCGCCGAGCCCCGCTCTCTAGTCTTGATAGAGTTATATTTTGTTGGTGAGTCAGGACTAATTCCCATGAAACAGATGCTATCACATTATGCAGTCACATGCTATATTGTGTGGCACAAGAAATAAGATGAGTAAGTTTCATAGAATGGAAAAAAAACACAAGGAAATGTCTTGAGGTTTAAGAGCCTAGTACAGTCTCATATAGGTTTTTCTGAATGTACAATGTAGGTCCCCATTTAGAATTTTTTGGGGGATGGGATGAGATGAGGGGTGAGGACATATATGGCATTTCTTAGGAATCAGCACTTATGAAAGGAAGTGGGAAAAAGGTTTGGGTAGAGGGAGCTGTTGAACTGCATTGTGAAAAAGAACTGCCCAGCTTATCTGGGAGCCCTTGGAGCAATTATTATTCATCAAGCTAAAAAGGCCCTGCCTTTGTACTTAAGTCTGGATCATACAGTAGTTATGGACTACCCCATCGAGAGGGTGATCTTGGGCAAGGTGGCTCTGGTCAGCTGATGCTTGGAGCTTTTAAATATCATGTGTTTTCCTAAAGCGGTGATCTCAAATTTTTTGGTCTCAAAACCGCTTTAAACTCTTAAACAGGCGCTCGCCACAAAGCCTGGCTATTTTTAGAGATGGA
>NW_003852426.1:12644720-12645661 GCF_000181295.1 Otolemur garnettii
GCTCACAGCAACTTCCAACTCCTGGGCTCAAGCGAGTCTCCTGCTCCAGCCTCCCAAGTAGCTGAGACCACAGGCGCCCGCCACAAGGCCCGGCTATTTTTTGGTTGCAGCTGTCATTGTTGTTTGGCGGGCCCAGGCTGGATTCGAACCCGCCACCTTAGGTGTATGTGTCTGGCGCTGTAGCCACTTGTGCCACAGGCCTGAGCCTCTTTATTTATTTATTTTTTTGCCATTTTTGGCTGGGGCTGGGTTTGAACCCGCCACCTCCAGCATGTGGATCCAGCATCCTACCCTTTTGAGCCATAGGCACCGCCCATTTCTATCTTTTTTAAGTATACAATTCAGTGGTGTTAAGTATATTCACAATGTTTGCAATATTCTTCATTTCTAGAATGTTTTCACCATTCTAAACAGAAGCTCTGTATCCTTAAACTCCCCATTCCCTCTCTGACCCAGCCCCTACTAACTTTGGATTTATTTTCTCTGTGAATTCACTTTTTCTTTTTCTTTCCTTTTTCCTTTTGAGACAGGTTCTCACTCTGTCACCCAGGCTCAAGTATAGTGCCATCATCATAACTCTCTGAAACTTCAAAACTCCTGGGCTTAGCAATTCTTCTGCCTCAGCCTCTCCAGTAGCTGGGACCATAAACATATGCCACCACACCTCGCTGATTTTTCAATTTTTTTGTAGACATGGGGTCTCACTCTTGGCTCAGGCTAGTTTCAAACTCCTTGCCTCAGACACTTCTGCCTTGGCCTCCCAAGGTGCTAGGATTACAGGCGTGATCATAGGCACCCAGCCCCAATTTGCTTTTCCAGGTACCTCATATAAGTGGAATCTTACTTATCTTTTTCTGTCAGGCTTATTTCACTTAGCATAATATTTTCAAAGGTCATCAGTGCTGCAGCATGGGTAAGAATTTCCTTCCCTTTTTTTTTTT
>NW_003852426.1:12645708-12646180 GCF_000181295.1 Otolemur garnettii
CATTCATCTACAGGGTTCTGTTTGAATCCCTTTTTTCAGTTCATTTGAGTATACACCTAGAAGTAGAATTGCTGGATTATATGGTAATTCTATGTTTAACTTTTTTTGTTTGTTTGAGACAGAGTCTCAAGCTGTCACTTTGGATAGAGTGGCATCATAATTTGTTTTTTTTTTTCTTTTTTTTTGAGGCAGAGTCTCATTTTGTTGCCCTTGGTAGAGTGCCATGGTGTCATAGTTCACAGCAACCTCAAACTTTTCGGCTTAAGTGATCCTCTTGCCCCAGCCTCCCGAGTAGCAGGGGCTACAGGTGCCTGCTGCAACGCCCAGCTAATTGTTGATGTTGTTGTTGTTGTCATTACAGTTATCATTGTAGTTTATCAGGCCTGGGCTGGGTTCGAACCCACCGGCCCTGGTGTATATGGCCAGCACCCTAACCAATGAGCTATGGTTGCCAAGTCAGTTTTTTTTTTTT
>NW_003852426.1:12646345-12649258 GCF_000181295.1 Otolemur garnettii
ACCCACATTGGGCTCCCAAACTGCTAGGATTATAGGCATGAGCAACCATGCCTGGCCTATGTTTAACTTTTTAAGGGACTATGAATAAGACTTTTTGCCTTTGACCCTCTCTTAGACATTTCAGAAATTGGGAGGAGTGCCAAGTCTTACTGTGAGCACACAGCCAGGACTCAGCCCACACTATCAGACATCGTGGTCACACTTGTTGAGATGGGTAAGTACACTTCCAGTTTCCTGTTCTTCAGTGAGTCTGAGTTAGGGTTGGAAGAGAGGAAGGAGTCCCTAGGAGTCAGCCATGTCTGGTGACTCTTCTTGGTTTCCCTTGTGGATCTCTTTTTTTTGCTTTTTTGAGACAGAGTCTCACTATGTTACCCTTGGTAGAGTGCTCTGGCATCACAGCTCACATCAACCTCTAACTCTTGGGCTTAAGTGATTCTCTTGCCTCAGCCTCCCAAGTAGCTGGGACTACAGGTGCCTGCCACAAGGCCTGGCTCTGTTTTTTGTTGCAGTTGTCATTGTCGTTCAGCTGTCCTGGGCCTGATTTGAACCTGCCAGCCTCAATGTATGTGGCTGGTACTGTAACCACTGAGTTATGGGCGCCAAGCCACTTCCAGATCTGTTGATTTGCTTTTAGCTTAAGAGAGTTATCAAGAGAGGGTCCTCTGCACCCATTTAAGAGGCTTCCTAACTCCCTGTTGGGGGATTCTCCTGGAGATTCTTTTGAGTGGCAGCTAAGTGGTTGAGTTGGGAGTTTAAGCCATTTCTCCACCGTATTATTCCCCTTTTCGTGTTCAATTTTAGTGGTCTGAGCATTGTTTTTTGTTTGTTTGTTTGTTTTGAGACAGAGTCTTAAGCTGTCGCCCTGGGTAGAGTGTTATGGCGTCACAGCTGATAGCAACCTTAAACTCTTGGGCTTAAGTGATTCCCTTGCCCCAGTCTCCCAAGTAGCTGGGATTATAGACACTGCCACATGCCCAGCTATTTTTTTCATTGTAGTTGTCATTGTCATTTGGCAGGCTGGGGCGGGTTCTAACCCTCCAGCTTTGGTTTATGTGGCTGGCGCCCTACCTGCTGAGTACAAGCACCGAGCCTGAGCATTGTTTTTTGTTTTGTCCTCTCTTAGGTTTCAATGTGGACACTCTCCCAGCTTATGCAAAACGGTCTCAGAGAATGGTCATCACTGCTCGTAAGTGACTTTGAACTGAGATACTTAGTAAATTATCGATTAATGCTTGTGAAATGAATTAGCTGAATGGCGCAGGGATTAGATTGGTAGCTACTTCTTTGTTGCAGGCTCCCTTCCAATCTTTGTGGATACCTATGATATAATCTTTATCTGGGCTAGCAGGTTTTGAATCTGAAATTCATTTACCAGAAAGGTTAACCATCTCGGAGATATTGCTGTGAGTCTTTTGCTTTGGCCCCAGAAGGGCAAATGATGCTGCTTAGAAAATGTGAAAGTTCTTATTCTCCCTTAGATCACAGATAGATGAACTATGGCCTGTGGGCCAAAGGCAGCTTGCCACTTGTTTTTATAAATAAAGTTTGGAATGTAGCCATATTTACTTCTTATAGTTGTTTTCATGCTATAACCGAAAATATTTACTATCTGGCCCTTTATACAAAAAGTTTGATGACCTCTGTCTTAGATAAAACTGAGTGCCAGGGCAGCGCCTGGCTCAAAGGAGTAGGACACCAGCCCCATATGCCAGAGGTGGTGGATTTAAGCCTAGCCTTGGCCTAAAACTGCAAAAAAAAAAACAAAAACAAAAAAAACAACTGAGTGCCATAAACTAGGGAAACAGTAACCAACTGGGCTCAGGGTAGGACCTGAGGAGAATTCACTGAATTTTTAAAGTCCCTTTTTTCATGTTGGCATCTTTTTAAGAACTTCCTCTCAAAGTAGCAGTGGGAGGTGTCATTTTCAATCTCCTCTTGTTATCATAAAACCCACACTTTCCCCAGCTCAGGGTGTATTTATGTTATCTGAGATCTCTGAAAAGAGTATTAGCAGCCCATCTCATGTCCCAGGTTCTTCAGCATGTTCTTTTCACAGTTACCATGGTCACAGCCACCCACTTACCTGCTTAAGAGGCTTGCGGGCAGATTGTTGTAGATGTAAATGTCAACCAAGATCATCTAGCAGGGCTGGGCATTGTGGGGGTGACCTTCTCAGATCCTTAAGTCATTGAAAGCCTTTTACTGATAGAAGTACAAGTGCCTGTTGTTTAATAAACTGGCATTTACTTTGGAAAAAGAAGGGTTTGGGCAGAGACCATAATCTGGAGAAACCAGGACCATAGGTGGAGAAGTAACCAGTTATGATTCTGTTGCAGCTCCAGTGACCAATCAGCCAGTGACCCCCAAGGCCCTCACAGCAGGGCAGAACCGACCCCACCCGCCACACATCCCCAGCCATTTTCCTGAGTTCCCTGATCCCCACACCTACATCAAAACTCCGGTGAGTGACAAGGCCACAGTGGGGGCTTTGACTGATGCATTGCACAGAGTTGATTCCTGCTGATGGGCAGACGGCAGTCCAGAAGTTTGTTTGTGAAAGAGTAGTTTAGAACTCAGAATATCTTCCCCCATGGAGAAACAATTTGGCAAGTGAGAATCATGTTCTTAAGTTTGCCTCAAGGTGTAGTTAACAGAGAAGTGGAAGCCGGCCCTGGTATTGCCTATCCCTCCAAAACAAAGAAGTGCATAGCCATGTAGAAACAGGACTGGAAGGATACTCCACAAAATGTTCATAATAATTCTCAGTGAGATTATAGGTAATTCTGTCTTTGTTTATGCTTTTCTGTGTTTTCTAAATTTTCCATGATAGAATAGTTTTCCTTTTTAAAAATTTCTTTCTTTTTTTTTTTTTTTTGAGACGGAGCCTCAAGCTATCCCCCTGGGTAGAGTGCC
>NW_003852426.1:12651522-12654185 GCF_000181295.1 Otolemur garnettii
AAAAAAAAAAAAAAAAGTTTCTGGATTGGCACTGTGGTTCAAGTGGCTAAGGTGCCAGCCACATACACCTGAGCTGGCAGGTTTGAATCCATCCCAGGCCCACCAAACAATAATGATGGCTGCAACCAAAAAAAGAAGCCAGGCATTGTGGCAGGCACCAGTAGTCCCAGCTACTTGGGAGGCGCAGGCAGGAGAATCATTTTTGAGCCCGGGAGTTGGAGGTTGCTGTGAGCTGTTCAGGGCAACAGCTTGAGGCTCTGTCTCCAAAAAAAAAAAAAATTTCTATCCAGGTCAATAGTTTGAGACTCCGTCTCAATAAATAAATAAATATGGGCAGCGCCTGTGGCTCAAAAGAGTAGGACACTGGCCCCATATGCTGGAGGTGGCGGGTTCACACCCAGCCCTGGCCAAAAACTTCAAATAAATAAATAAAAACAAATAAATAAAATAAAATTGGGGGAAGTTACTTAAAAAAATACTTAATACTGGCTTAGCGCCTATAGCTCAGTGGCTAAGATGCCAATCACATATAACAGGGTTGGTGGGTTTGAACTCAGCCCAGGCCTGCCACATGGCAACTACAACAAAAATATAGCCAGGTGTTGTTCAGGTGTCTGTAATCCCAGCTTCTTGGGAGGCAGAGGCAAGGGAATTGCTTAAGCTCAAGAGTTTGAGATTGCTGTGAGCTGTGATTTCATGACACTCTACTAAGGGCAACACAGTAAGACTGTTTCAAGAAAAAAAAAAAGAAAGTTAATATCATGAAATGGAACTTATCTGAGTTTTAGGTCTGAATGAGACATGGATTTGCCCTCCACGGTTTGAATATGACATCTTTCGCCCTTCACACGATGTAGTAATGGCCATTGTGTGGGCTGTCCAGGCATATCCTTCACGACATTTCTCTGTACTTGAAAACATGAGGAGAAGGAATAGATGCCCACCCATCTAATGCAACATAGCCATTGCCCTTGATCAAATCTATCTGTTTGCATTAAAAAGTGCCACAAACTATGTGACTCAGAAGAACACTAATTTATTGACTCACAGTTCCGGAGGCCAAATCAGATCTGGTGGTTTGTCAGCATTTTTGGCATTTCTTGGCTTGTGCTACATAGATAGATCACGCTGGTCTTCTGTCTTCACATGGCCTTCTCCCTGTACCTCTGCCTTCACAGGGCCATCTTCCTTTTTTAAAAATTTATTTTATTTATGTATTTATTTATTTTATGTGTGTGCGAGCAGGTCCGGGCACACGTCTCATGGCTCAGGGGCTCAGGGGCGTGCTGCAGCCTGCCTGGGCCTTGCTCTGGACCCCGAGGGTCCCGTGGCTGACAAAGCTCAAATCTTCTTGGCGGCAGTAGCTGCCTCCAGAGAAGCTCCAGGAAGGGCTTCGGGGCTAGGCGGGCCAGCGGCTGACATTTTTTGTTTGCTCCAGACTGGATGGTGGATGGCAGTAGGCCAAGGCCTTTCCGTGCACTCGGCAAGAAAAACAGTGCGCAGGGAGCAATAGCGCAGCACCTACACCCTCCCCACCTAGGGTGAGGACACCCTCCTGGCCCTCCCTCTGCAGCCCCCAGGGCCATCTTATAGGACACCAGTCATATTGCCTTTGGGATCCACCTTATCCCAGTGTGACCACATGTTAATCTTAATTGAGTACATCTGTAGTAACCCTATTTCCAAATAAGGTCATATTCGAAGGTATTAGTCATACCTAAAACATTTTCTGGGGACCCATTCAATCCATAACTTTCTCTAATCCCCCCCTCCCCCACTTTGTCACCCTTGGTAAAGTGCTGTGGCGTCATAGCTCACAGCAACCTTGAACTCTGGGCTTAAGCAGTTAGTTCTCTTCCCTCAGTCTCCCAAGTAGCTGGGACTATGGAGATGGGGTCTCACTCTTGCTCAGGCTGGTCTTGAACTTGTGAGCTCAGGCAATCCGCCCACCTCAGCCTCCCAAGTGCTGGGATTACAGGCATAAACCACCTGCCCCAGCCCTTTCTCTGATCTTTATATAGTATATCCATGTCAATATCAGTATTAAGCATGTATTTCAGTACATGTTTGCTTATTTACGTAACTATGATGGTGTAACATTGTGCTAAAATAATGTACATTAAAAGATTATCAGCCAGGCGTGGTGGCTCACCCCTGAATCTTGGTGCTTTGGGCAAAGTGGGAAGATTGTTTGAGACCAGGAGTTAGAGATCAGACTGAGTGGCAGTGAAACCCCGTCTCTACAAAAAGTAGAAACATTAAGACTGGTTGTGGTGACCCATGCCTGTAATCGTAGCACTGTGGAGGCCAAGGCTGGGGGAATTGCATGAGCTCAGGAGTTTGAGAGCAGCCTGAGAAATAGTGAGACTCTGTCTATATTAAAAATAGAAAGAAATTATCCAGGCATTGTGGTGGGCACCTGTATTCCTAGCTATTAGGAAGCTAAAACAGGAGAATCACTTGAACCCAGGAATTTGAGTATTCTGTGAGCTAGGCTGAGGCCTTGACACTCTAGCCTGGGCAACAGAGCAAGACTCTATCTCAAAAGAACAAAAAAAAAAAGGAAATTCTGTTTGTTTCTAGTATCGATATGGGAATGATAAGTAGCACACTTGACTTGGCAGTGACAATAGTGGAAATGTTTCCAAGTGCCTCCATTAAAA
>NW_003852426.1:12655732-12660637 GCF_000181295.1 Otolemur garnettii
GGTTGCAGCCATCATTGTTGTTTGGCAGGCCCGGGCTGGATTCGAACCCGCCACCTTAGGTGTATGTGGCTGGTGCCTTAGCCACTTGAGCCACAGGCGACAAGCCATTTCTTAATTTTTAAGATTAAAAATATTAAGAACTAGGAACATTTCTGCTCTTCCACTTTGGAATTCTAAAGTGGAAATTCTAAAGTGCTCTAAATAATAGTAGTGGGTCATTTTAGAGGGTGGAAGGGCATAGCAGTATTTAGTATTTCTTGACTAATAACAGTAAGGCAGGGACTTGAGGCCAGCAGAATTGTATGTTGGCATTACCCCAGTATCTTGATTATTCTCTTATAGACATACCGTGAGCCTGTGTCGGATTACCAGGTCCTGCGAGAGAAGGCCGCATCACAGAGGCGTGACGTGGAGCGGGCACTCACCCGGTTCATGGCCAAGACAGGCGAGACCCAGAGTCTTTTCAAAGATGATGTCAGCACATTTCCATGTGAGACTTGTCGTCGTCGTTGTCGCCACCCCTACCCCATGGACTCTGTCTTGTCATTTGAGCTAATCCCACTATCTTCCTTTTCTTTCAGCTTGGGAGAAGGAAATGAATATGCTTTTATCTTTCTCTTGGGTATAGCTTATTCCTTAGGTTTCTGTTGCAGTTTGGCCGGGGTTGGGTTCAAACCCGTCACCCTCAGTATATGGGGTTGGCGCCCTTACCAACTGAGCCACAGGCACCCTCTCAGGTTTCTCTTACCCTTTTCCTGGGTCTTAAGAGCCTGTCCCTAACTGATGACTCTAACACAATGATGGCCTCTGTTGGGATTGGCCACCTGAGATTATGTTGCGTTTGGGTTACCTTGAAAGTAGCTGAGCCCAAGGCATCAAAGAGACTGACGGAGAAATAGCAGTGCAGGCAAGAGAAGGAGCACTGGCCCAGGGGCCAGAGGCCCATTATCATGTCCTTTCACAGATCCCATCTCATTTAACTTTGTGTCTCAGGATTATTTGGCCATGTTGACCAAGCTACTTCATCTCCTTAGGCTGCAGTTTTTACAAAGGTGAATGAGAATGACGGAGATAGTTTGGGCAATTCATTCATTCAGCAAGCTCTGGTTGAATGCCTGCTATATTCCTTGCTCTGAAATAACAGCAGTTACTAAGTTTCAGGCATTTCTGATACATCACCCCATTAAATCCTCTCTGTGCCTCCAAGTTAGGAACTGTCATCCCCATCTTCACAGGAAGCTGAGGCTGGTAGAGAAATGAAGTAACTTGCTCTGTGGCCAGGTGAGGTGGCTTACACCTGTAATCCTAGCACCTTGGGAGGCTGAGGTGGATGGATTGCTTGCATTCAGGAGTTCAAGACCAGCCTGAGCAAGAGTGAGACCCTGACTCTACTAAAAATAGAAAAATTAGCTGGGTATCATGGTGGGTGTCTGTGGTCTCAGCCCCTTGGGAAGGCTGAGGCAAGAGGATTGCTTGAGCCCAAGAGGCTAAGGTTGCTATTAGCTATGACAACATAGCACTCTACCCAAGGTGACAGGGTGAGACTCTGTCTCAACAGAGAGAGAGAGAAAGAAGGAAAGAAAAGAAGGAAAGGAAGGAAAGAAAGAAAAGAAAGAGAAAGAATTTGCTCAAGGTGGGTGGCACCTGTGGTTCAGTGAGTAGAGCACCAGCCCTATATACCGAGGGTGGCATGTTCAAACCTGGCCCCGGCCAAAGTGCAACAGAATTTGCGCAAGGCCACAACATGGCTAGTAGGTCATATTTAAACCTAGCTCTTCAAGACTGCAGGATCCCATGTCTGACCCTCAGTAAAAATAATTATAGAGTATTTTTTGACTATCACATTTTACCATAGAAGTATACATAGAGACTTTCTTTTAATTTTTTTTTGTTGTTGTTGTTGAGACAGAGTCTTAGTCACCCTGGGCTTGAGTGCTATGGTGTCATAGCTCATAGCAACCTCAAACTCCTGGGCTCAAATGATTCTCTTGCCTCAGCCTCCCAAATAGCTGGGACTACAAGCACCCGCCACAGTGCCTGGCTATTGTTTGGTTGTAGTTGTCCTTTTTTTTTTTGAAGTTGTTGGCTGAGACTGGGTTTGAACCTGCCACCTTCAGCATATGGGGTTGACGCTCTACTTCTTGAGCCACAGGTGCCGCCCTGGTTGTAATTGTCTTTGTTGTTTGGCAGGCCCGGGCTGGATTCGAACCTGCCCGCTCAAGTATATATGGCTGACACCCTAGTCACTGAGCTATAGGCACTGAGCCCACTGGCCCTTAATATTTTTTAATGAGTTTGTTCTTTTCATCCTCATTCCTTTTTGGAAGAACTGGAATTCTCATTTACCAAGTGTCCTACACCTTGATGGATATAGTGACATGCAGATTTGAGTCCTTGGTTGAAAGGATCAATATCCTTGCTCTGGATATGAGGCTTAGAAGGGTTAACTGACCATGGTACAAAGTCACAAAGCTGATATATTGCTAGGATTCTGTCTGTGGCTCTACTCTGTCTGATATCAGTTGTACTTGCTTCAGTGGGCTCTGAAGTCTTAGTACAGAGTTTGAATCCCACTGTGCCATTTTCTGTGTACTTGAGAAAGTCACCTAACCTCTCTGTGCTTAATTGTACTTAGTAGGGTGGGAATAAGGATGAAAAGTAACCTGTGTAAGGCCGGGTAAGGTGGCTCACGCCTGTAATCCTAGTGCTCTGGGAGGCTGAGGTGGGTGGATTGCCTAAACTCACAGGTCCCACACCAGCCTGAGCCAGAGCAAGACTTCGTCTCTAAAAATAGCTGGGTGTTGTGGCAGGTGCCTATAGTCCTAGCTATTTGGGAGGCTGAAGCAAGAGAATTGCTTGAGTCCAAGAGTTGGAAGTTGCTGTGAGCTATGACGCCACAGCACTCTACCAAGGACAATAAGGTAAGACTCTGTCTCACAAATTAAATAAATATAAGTGACCTGTGGAGAGCCTATAGGACGTTGCCTGGCCTGCCATGTAAGTGCCCAGAGCATGTTAGTGTTGTCTTTCAGTGCTGCTCACTGATTTGTTGTGAGGCTTTAGGTTGGATGCCGGGACTCTGTGACAGTGGAATTGTGCCTCTCCTCAATTCCTCAGTGATTGCTGCCAGACCCTTCACCATCCCCTACCTGACAGCTCTTCTTCCATCTGAGCTGGAGATGCAACAAATGGAAGAGACGGATTCGTCGGAGCAGGATGAGCAGACAGACACAGAGAACCTCTCTCTTCATATCAACACGGTGGGTCCCACCTTCTGCCTGCCTCAGAGTACACCTAGTACTAGCCCATCCTGCCCTCAGCCCTGGGAATCAGACACAACCTACCCCAGGTCTTTGTCTTTTATGGTGGGGGCTTGCAGGATGATCCAGATGTGACCTGATCTCCTATTTGAGAGGCTCATCCATTTACTCATTTGAATATTGAATGAGCACGTGTGAGGGCTAGACACAGTTCCAGGTGCTGGCCAATTAGTAGGGAAAAAAATGGACAGAATTCTGTGCCCTCATGGAACTTAGGAAAAATAATAAATTAATAAATAGGGAATGGGGGTGGGGACAGGGGGATGTGATACTAGGTGGGCTGAGAAGGTAACATTTGAGTTAAAGACCTGAAGGGAACAAAGCTGGTATATATGTGGGAGTAGAGCATTCTGGGCAGTGGGAAGAGCAGATGCAAAGGCCCTAAAGTGGGAGCTTACCTGCTGTGTTGAAGAATAGTAAGGACTTCTAGGTGTCCAGGGAGGGGTGAACCAGGGGAGAACAGAAGGGGATCAGGTCAGAGAGCTCATGGGAGAGTCAGATCTTACAAGGTCTTAAAGGTTAGGTTGAGCACTTTGCCTTTTGCTCAGTAAGATGGGAGCTGCTGGAGATGCTGAATGAAGGAGTGTCAGGATCCGACTGACATAGGCTTGTTAATAGGCTCAGCCACATTGCTGTGCTAAGAGTGGGCTACAGAGGGGCAGGAGCAGGGGGACCAGTCAGGAAGCTGTCGCAGTGAACTGAAATGTGGTAGGAGGGAAAGAAGAATTGGACATGGCCATGTAGATTATTTGGTCAGACTCTAGATCCTTTTCAGAGCAGGGCCAGCTAACAAAGTGGATGTGAGAGTCAAAGGTAACTGTGAGGATTTTTTGCCTGAACAAAAAAAGAAAGGATGGAGCTGGCTTCAGCCAAGATAAAAAAGACATTTGGGTGAACAAGTATGTGTGTAGGGAAGTCGGGAGTTTAGGCTTCGTTGTGTTATGTTTGAGATGCTTATCAGATGTCAAAGTAGTGATGTCAGGTGGAGAGTTGGATATCCAGATTGGGGTTTGAGGCCCAGTGATGCATATAAGGGCATCAATTGGTGTGTAAACAGTATCTAAAACTAGGACAGTAGAGTTCAAAGGCACTAAGAAAGGATGGCAAGGAGAAGAGGCACATTGAAGAGATGAGCAGCAATGAGCCAAGGAGACAGAGAAGGCCCAGCCAGAGAGGTGGGAAGAGAACCAGGAGACGGTTGTACCTGGTAGCCAAGGGAAGTGTTTCAGAGACAAAGGGACAACCAGCTGTGTCACAATCTATAGTTCCAGTAATAAGAGGGCTGAGAAGGCCAGGCGCAGTGGGTCACACCTGTAATCCTAGCACTCTGAGAGGCCAAGGCAGGTGGACTGCTTGTGCTCAGAAGTTCCAGACCAGCCTGAGCAAGAGCGAGATCCCATCTCTAAAAAATAGCCGAGGGTTGTGCTGGGTGCCTCTAGTCCCAGCTCTTCAGGAGTCTGAGGCAAGAGAATCACTTGAGCCCAAGAGTTTGAGCTTGCTATGAGCTATGATGCTGTGGCACTCCAACTAGGGGGAGAAAGTGAGACTGTCTCAAAAAACAGAAACAAAAAAAGAAAAAAAAAAA
>NW_003852426.1:12661416-12665039 GCF_000181295.1 Otolemur garnettii
CTCTAGCATTTTTTGAAAGCCATTCTTGCTTGAATACACATTTCTTTAATGTTGAATTACTCATTTCAGAATTAGGGCTGGGAGCCCGTGGCTTTAAATAAAGCAGAAGAACTTGTTATTCTACACTTCTGTTTTGAACTCAGTTAACTTGGGCTGAGATATGGTGATGGGGTCATGGACTAAGTTGAGGTTCACCTTTTGAGGAGGAATCTTCTGAGCAAACAGCACCACACCTTTGTAAGTACAGTGTACTGAAGGGCTTGTAGATGTGCTCCTGAGCAATCCCAGTGGTGAGATTAGGTGAGGTCATGGTGGTGAGTGAGTCGAGGCTGGAAGAGTGCCAGCAGCTGCCTGGGGACTCCTGGATGCCAAGATGTTGAGCCAGGGTTACAGACAGCAGAGCCTAGAAAGGCCTGACTCTTGGAGTCAGACTGGCCTGGGTTCAGATCCAGGCCCTGCTGCTTGTCAGATGTGTGACTATGATCGTGTCACCTGACATCTGAATCTGTTTCCTCACAAGTCCAAGTAGGAACGGGAATGTACACCTCCAGGGGAAGGAGGAGCCTGAGATGAGTGGGCCACTATTGGGTGCCTGGTGCACAGCAGCTCCTGGCACACGCTGCCCCCTCCTCTGCTGTTTCTGTCAGTATGAGCATATGCTCTTTTGCTGAAGATAAAATGAAGACAAAGATTCTAGAAACAATTTATATATAGTCACTTGGACTTGTTAATGTTATTTTGTTGGACTGGGAAATACAATCATATGTTTCAAAATTCAGAATGTGCAAAAAGATACATAGTGAGAATTCTTCCCACCCCCCTGTGGTCCACTTTGCCTCCCACAAAGCAACTGTCTCACCAGTCTCTTGTGTATCCTTCTAGAGATATTTTTTATTGTTGTTTTAAACACAAACAACAAATCACAAATGGTTCTCTCCTTGCTTCTCCCCCCTTAGCTGTATTTTAGCCATCATTCCACCCCTGTATGTGAGGAGCTTCTTCACTCCTCGCAGGGTCATTGTGCCTTGTGGGAGAGCTGTGGTGGTTTAATTTATCTAGCCCTGGTGGACATTTAGGTCGTTTTCTGTCCTTAGCATTTGCCCATATTGTTACAGCAAAATAAATAGCCAGTAGTTTAAATTACTTTCTCTACTGATGACAGTGTATCTCTCAAGGACTTTTGCTAGGTAGTACTTTGTTTAACCTCGTTCTAGTTTTTTCATGTGCTTGAACATGGAGAAACTATTCATTTTCATGTATAATAGAATTTTTTTTCTCATACGTTAAAACTGGCTATCTTGGCTCAGCGCCTGTGGCTCAAGTGGCTAAGGCGCCAGCCACATACACCTAAGGTGGCAGGTTTGAATCCAGCCCAGGCACGCCAAACAACAATGACGGCTGCAACCAAAAAATAGCTGGGCGTTTGGCAGGCACCTGTAGTCCCAGCTACTTGGGAGGCTGAGGCAAGAGACTCGCTTGAGCCCAGGAGTTGGAGGTTGCTGTGAGCTGTGATGCCACGGACGGACGGCACTCCACCTAGGGGGACAGCTTGAGGCTCTGTCTCAAAAAAACAAAAACAAAAACATAATATGTAAATGAATCTTATATAGTATATTAAAGATGAAAATGCTATGGGGAAAAAAAAAAGAACATGAAGATCCAGGGTGAAAATGGAGACTTCCTTTTTTTTTTTTTTTTTGAGAGTCTCATTATGTTGCCCTTGGTAGGGTGTTATGGTGTCGCAGCTCACAGCAACCTCCAACTCTTGGGCTTAAGTGATTCTCTTGCCTCAGCCTCCTAAGTAGCTGGGACTACAGGTGCCCACCACAACACCTGGCTATTTTTTTTGTCACGGTTGTTTAGCTGGCCGCAGCTGGGTTTGAACCCATCACCCTTGGTGTATGTGGCTGGCACCATAACCACTGTGCTATAGGCGCCCAGCCAAGAGGCTTCCGTTTTAAATAGGGGGCTCAGGGTAAGAACCATTGAGGAGGTGATATCTAAGCAGAGACTTGAAGCAGGGGAGGGAGTGAGCCGTACACACGTTTGGGGAATAGTGTTGTAGCAGAGAAAATGGCCTGTACAAAGGCCCTGAGGAACACGTAGTAAGTGGCTGTGGTGGAAGGAGGGGGACAGGAGAGTCAGACCTGGTAGGTCCTCGTAGGCTGAAGAGCTAGTGTTTAACTTAGTGGATAAGAGTTGTGGGAAGGTGTGGAGCAGAGGAGGAACATTTCTGGACTTAGACCATCATGCTGATGGCTGTGATGAGAATGGACTGGAGAAGAGTGATCACTCAAGAAACTGTCACCGTCATCCAGGTGAGAGGCAATGGTGGGCTTTAGCAGGGCAGTCGCAGCAGAGTGGTGGAGGTGTTCAGAATCTGCCTGTATTTTGAAGGTAAGACCAACAGGCTGCCGTAACATATTGGGTACAGCATGTCAGTGAAAGAAAGAAGCATGCCAAGTGTGGTGGCTCATTCGTAGTCCTAGCTACTCGGGAGGCTGGAGCAGGAGGATCACTGGAGCCCAGGAGTATGAGGCTGCGGTGCACTGTGATCACACCTGTGATCAAGCCCCCGTGCTCTCCAATTTGGGCAACATAATAAGGCACCATCTCTACGAAAAGAAGCATGGATGACTGCAGTGTTTACGGCTTGAGTCACCATCACCTGTGACAGGGAGGAGTGTGAGAAGAGCTGTTTATGCCCAGAGGAAAGTCCCCAATTTTGAGGGTTTTCTTTGTTTGTTTTCTTTTTGTAGAGATGAGGTCTCAACTATGTTGCTTAGATTGGCCTTGGATTCCTGGCCTCAAGTGATTGTCCCACATCCTCCCTAAGTGCTGGGATTACAAATGTGAGCCACCACGCCCGGGCCCCAAGTCAGTTTTAGGTGTGTTAAATTTTAGATGCCTCCCTGACACCCAGGCGGAGCTGCTGAGTGAGCAGTTGGCTGTCTGCACCTGGGAGTTGGGAGCATGGAGATGGCTGCTGGGAGTTGCTGGTATGGAAATGGCACTGAAAGCTGGGAGTCTGGATGCAAGTCACCCCAAGGGGTGTGGGATTTACTAGAGCTCATAGGCCACTCAAGGAATTCCAACAGATGATTCTGCTCCTCCCTTTTTTATAAATCTCTGGGTCAGTTTGACATTTTGCTTTTACCTACTCCGTATTCACCTGCCCATTTCAGGGCTGTCTGTCTCTGAAGCAGACAAGAAAGTGGTGTTTTCACAGGCTCTACCTGGGAGAAGAGAGGCCTGTGCTCCTTTTATGAACCATGATGTGCCACATGGAGGGAACCTCTGCACCCTCCCACAGTGTCCTGGGGCTGATTTTCACTCTGACAGTGTCAACTCTGTATTATCTCAGAAAACGCATAAGGCATGGTTGAAGTGAGCTTCCAGTAACGTTAAAGATAGGATATTTAGGGACCAGGCAAGGTGGCTTACGCCTGTAATCCCAGCACTTCGGTGGCCAAAGTGGGTGAATTGCCTGCAAGACCTCATCTCTGAAAATAGCCAGGCATTGTGGCAGGCACAATGCTGTGTCCCAGCTACTTGGGAGGCTGAGGCAAGAGAATCACTTAAGCCCAGGAGTTTGAAGTTGCTGTGAGCTATTATGCCATGGC
>NW_003852426.1:12665158-12668327 GCF_000181295.1 Otolemur garnettii
AAAAAAAAAAAAAGGATGTTTACAGTAGAGAAATGGCAGGATGGAGAGGTTGAAGGAGCTGCTCCTTAGTGAAGCCATTAGGAACTTCAGAAAGATTGGGAACCACACGTCGAAGATAGGTTTGGTTGTGGGGAGACCTTTGTTTGGCAACGGGTCTCGCATGTGCTAGGTTGCTCTGAGGGTGCTCACTTTAAAGAGAGTCTCTGGAAAGTCCCAAATGGTCAAGGTCACTTTGGGGTCCCACTGGATTGGTGCTGCAGAGGGAAAGCACACAGGCCCTGGTTGGAACTGGAACTTCAGGGAGAGCAGTATTGACAGGATAGTGAGGACATGTAGTGGGACCTAGAAGTGATCCAGTTTCTTCAGGCTCATTAAGTCTGAGACTGATGTCTGTGTCCTAGGCTGTCACTTACTAGGGAAGTTGCTTTTCACCTAGTACCATCCAGTCACAGCATCCTGTGACCCCTGCTGTCGTGACAGCAGCCTCATAGACAACAGTTTGAGGTTAGAGAGGGTTTATTTGGCCTTAGGTTGTAAAACAGGAATCTCAGTGACTTCTGTCCCGTGGAACCCTTGGCCTGTCACCAGGGGGCGCAGCTCGATCAGCTTCTGGTCCCTTAGGCTTAAGTTTCTGGATCTTCTTTTTTTTCACCCCACCTCCACCCCTACCTTTCCTGTAGCTTCTGCTCATTTTAAAGAACATGGAAAATAGAGGAGAGTTTAAATAAGGAGAAGAGAATCAATCATCTATATTCCCAAAGCAGTTTGTAAAACTTTAGTGTATTACCTTGTTTCTGTTTAAACATGGTTCTGACTTTTTCTTATCTTTTTAGAGACAAGAGTCTCACTTTGTCACCCTTGGTAGAATGCCATGGTGTCACAGCTCACAGCAACCTCCAGCTCTTGGGCTTAGGCGATTCTCTTGCCACAGCCTCCCAAGCAGCTGGGACTACAGGCACCCATCACAACGCCCAGCTATTTTCTGTTGCAATTTGGCTGGGGTCGGGTTCGAACCGCCACTCTTGGTATATGGGGCCGGCGCCCTACTCACTGAGCCACAGGTGCTGCCCACGGTTGTGACTTTTTAAAAACATAAATTGAGATTGTACTGAATATATGTGAACTTACATAATTTTCTTTAAGAACCACGTTTTCTGACTGGGCACGGTCAAGGCAGAGTTTGAGACCAGGAGTTTGAGACCAGCCTTAGCAAGAGTGAAACCCTGTCTCTACTAAAAATAGAAAACCTAGCTGGGTGCTGTGGCAGAGACCTGTAGTCCCAGCTACTTGGGAGGCTGAGATAAGAGGATCCTTAAGTCCAAGAGTCTGAGGTTGCCATGAGCTATGACACCATAGCACTCAACCCCAGGATGACTGAGTGAGACTGTCTCCAAAACAAAAAAAGTGTAGGCTGGGCATGGTGGCTCATGCCTGTAATCCTAGCACTCTGGGAGGCCGGGGCAGGCGGATCACTTGAGCTCAGGAGTTCAGGACCAGCCTGAGCAAGAGGCAAGACCCTGTCTCTAAAAAATAGCCAGGGTGTTGTGGTAGGCACCTGTAGTCCCAGCTACTTGGGAGGCTGAGACAAGAGGATCACTTGAGCCCAAGAGTTGTTGTGAGCAATAATGCCACGGCACTCAGCTCCAGGGCAACTGAGTGAGGCTCTGTCTCAAAACAAAAGTGTAAAAATCACATTTTCCTCAAAAATAAACAGGTAAAAAAAACCCCAATTCACAGGTTGCAGACAGGCATTGTCAATGATGTACATGTGTTGGTACCTGCAGACTCCGCTTCACCTTAGTGGGAACCCTCCAGGCTCACAGGGTGGCTTGTGCTGAGATACAGTCATTGGTACCAAATTGCAAGCCCCAGAAATTTGAGGGGAAATCTGTTGTGATTTATGTTAGCTTTGGTCCAGGAGCTACTGTGTGCAAATGATTTATCCTGGCCATATATCTCTCCATCTTGCAAGGCATTCAGCCAGGGTCCTTCCCTTTTTCTTTCTCTCCCCACCCAGCTGGGCTTTTCTTTGAAGCAGCAGTTTTAGTCCCTGGTTCCCTGCTCCTCCCAGGCCTCTATCCTAACTCATGTCCCTGCCTTCAAGAAGTTCAAGACTGTTGCATGCTCCCTTGTTAATCTCGCCTTCCCCTTATAGACAGCCCCTGCCTGGGCCTCATTTTGTCTGGGGCAGAGATAGGAACATTGGAAAAAAGGTGCTTCCTAGGCTTCTAATTTCTTGTGAAAGAGATGCTGATAGTGTTTCTTATTATGGGCCCGATGTCTTTCCTTATGTTATTGGTATTGTGCTTTATTTCGGCTTTTGCTCAAAGGACGATTCTGGAGCCGAGAAGGAGAACACCTCTGTCCTGCAGCAGAACCCCTCCTTGTCAGGAAGCCGGAATGGGGAGGAGAACATCATTGATAATCCCTATCTGCGACCTGTGAAGAAACCCAAGATCCGCAGGAAGAAGTGAGTTGGAGACTAGGGTCCAGAGAGTCTTCTTTGGCTACCGACGTGGTCTCTGCTTCTTGGTGGAAAGAGAGGCTCACCAGTGGGTTTGAGCCTGGGGAAAACTGCTCTGGTGAGGAAATATTTCCCTTTTACGTAGTCGGCTCCCATATGTACCTCTTGTTCCTTAGTGGTTGAGGGTCCTGAAGCCCAGGCATCCATCCTCACAGCCCTGGAGCTGTCCTTCCCTAGAAGGAGAGCACACAGGCAGGCTCCATGCTTCCTCTTTTTTCTAGGTCCCTCTCGTGAGCTGAAAAGGAAACCTGTCTTGTACAAGGGCCTGGACACCACCCTCCTGGGGAGTTAAAGCCACTCAAGGGAAGAAAAGAGAGGGTGACTTCTTTGTGGCTGAGCCAAGCTGCGGGTTGTGATTGGGCATGATTTTAATAGCAAACCTTATATTAAGATTACCTATTTTCACTGGATATTTGGATTGATGAAGACATGATGGTAATAATGAGGCTTTCTTAATCAACTAGGACATACTGCTGGGCTTAGCAGTAGCCAGGACTTCACTTATTATCATAGGATTTGATTCTTTTGAAACCCAGAAGACCAGGAAATGTGACAAGAAAAAAGCGTTCTTTGCTGCTTTGCTTGCTACCAAGAAGACAGCTTGCTTGGGGTGTATTTCAGGACATCTGGATCGCTCTCTTTTTT
>NW_003852426.1:12668427-12670380 GCF_000181295.1 Otolemur garnettii
CTTAGGCGATTCTCTTGCCTCAGCCTCCCAAGCAGCTGGGACCACAGGTGCCCGCCACAACGCCCAGCTATTTTTATTTTTTTTGTTGTTGTAGTTTGGCCGGGGCTGGGCCTGAACCCGCTGCCCTCGGTATATGGGGCCGGTGCCCTATCTGGATCTCTTTTGTTGACTCACAAACAATTTGTGAGTCAGTTTATCATCTCAGGATCTTGTTCTTTACCCTTCTCATTTGGGGTCCAAGTGCCCTGCTGAGCTGATGGAAAGTGACTTTGTGCTCCCTCAACATGTTGGTAATAGGAGGCCCACACACAGCTTTGGTCTGGGGCTGGCAAGAATCTCCAGCTCATCACATTCTCATCACTCTGGAGAACAGTACCCTAGGCCGGCACTGATCCTCAGGTCAGCATTTGATCAGTGCTTCCTAAAGTGGGGCAGTGCTCTCTGTCCTCCTCTGTAGACATTTACTATCCCTCTGTGGAGTGGGAACCACCAAGTCCTGCCCCTCCTGGGAAAAGTGGTCTTCTCTGACAAGACCTTAGAGCATTGGCTACATTATGCTGTGACTTGATAGAGTCATAGATTTTAAGCTATAGGAAAAGGATTTGGTGGAGTGGGGATGGGATTCTGAGGGCTGGCATTGGCCTTAATTCTGAAAGCTGAGAAATTTGGCCTGCTGGAATGCTGGTCGGGACGGAAGAGGGCCAAGAGCATTCTGCAGGCTAAGTTGAGGTGTTCTCCAGGAAGTAGGTCTGAATCCATTCAACGTCTTTGCCTCATGGGGAGAGAAAACTTCAACTGGATGTACTCAACAAACCAGAAAATAAATTTTTAAGGAAGATGCGGGGCAAGCTGACGCCCTTTGATCGCCGAAGGAAAAGCTTTTTAAAACCAAATCTAAGGAAGAAGACCAGTGATACTGGAAAGCTAACACCAGATAATCAGGCCATTCCTGGCTTAGAACTATAAGGTCCATAATTAACTTTACCTAGACCCCCTCGACTTCCACCATCATCACCTTATTGTCCATTCTCTTGGTGAATTTGAAAACTCGAGAAACTTGGGGACTTGAAGGCAGATACTGTGTCCCCCTGACCTCATGAGGGCACTCTGTCTCTGCCTGGAAGGAAAGAGCTGTTTGTCAGGAACTAAAAAGGGGGACAATAATGAGAAAATTGGATTCCCCCAATTAGACCGGGTCTGTGCCAACCCTTCGGAGTTTGTGATTCAGCTTTTGGTAATTCTTGGCCTGGTGGGTTTAAATACAGTCCCAGGTTCAAGCCATAGCCAAACCCAGCTTGTTGTCCGTATAGCTCTTGGGAGCAGTCATCCCATTCAGCATTTCTGCAGTTCCTCACTTTATCATTATCCCACACCAGCACGTGTTGGATGCCACTGTGCTAAGGGATAGGTGGGATTGGGAAGAGGTTTGCCATTTCTGCTGCTGAGATTTCATATACTCCTGCCAGTTCTAGATGGGAGACTGGGAAAGGGTTGGAGAACTTGAAACATTGACCCGCCTATTGTGTAAAACTTGCATAATCCTCAATGTGTATTTATAAATTTCTATTTTTTATAGCTTTGGGGGAATTCTTAGAGGGAAAAAGTAGTAAATAGGTACATTAAAAATGTGACTTAATAAAAGCTCATAATAAAAGTTCATAATAAAAACTTTGTAAATAAGTATAACTCTAAGCTTTGAACTTAATTTGCATTCAAAAGCTATGGCAATGTGGACAGATAAATAAGATTTACCTTCCTTGCTGAACTAACTACACCTGAGGACTTTGTAAAGCTTTTATTTTGGAAAATTTCAAACACAAAATTAGGAAAGTGTATGAACTTGTATATATTCCTCATCCCCTTATCAAATTTACCTTATCAACATCTTGTTGATTCTGCTTCATCTATTTCTTCCACCTTTTTTTCTTTACTTTTTTTCCTGGTGTATTTTTT
>NW_003852426.1:12670660-12671540 GCF_000181295.1 Otolemur garnettii
CCGAGCCTCCTGGTGTATTTTTAAAAGCAAATCCCAGACCTAATTCATTTGATCTGTAAATGTGTCAATATGCGTCTCTGATAGATCACTCTTTAAATTTTATTTGTGAAATAATTACAGATTCACAAGCTGTTGCAAAGTGATGTGCACAGAGGTCCTGTGTACCTGGCACTGTTTCTCCTGGTGGTAGCAACTTGCGTAGCTGACATGGAATAACAAAACCAGGACACTGACACAATACAAGCCACAGAGCTTATTCGTGTTTCACCACTGCTCACGTGTGTGTTTGTGTATGTGTGTAGTCCTGTGCAGTTTTGTCATGGGTCGTTTTGTGTAACTACCACCATGAGACAGAGTGGTTGGGGATCACCACAAGTCTTTCTCATGCTATCTCTTTCTAACCATATCCACTCTCTTCCCTGCCCCTAACTCAGTGGTTCTCAACCTTCCTAATGCCACAATCCTTTAATACAGTTCCTCATGTTGTGGGGACCCCCAGCCATACAATTATTTTCATTGCTACTTTATAACTGTAATTTTGCTACTACTGTGAACCATAATGTAAATAAATATCTGATAGGCAGGATGGATTTTCATTGTTAGAAAGGGGTCGCGACCCACAGGTTGAGAACTACTGCTGCAAACTCCTGGCAATCACTATGTTCTTTATCTCCATAATTTTATCTAAAGAATGTTATGGCGCCAGCCACATACACCTAAGGTGGCGGGTTTGAATCCCCAGACTGGGCCCGCCAAACAACAATGATGGCTACAACAAAAAAAATGGCCGGGTGTTGTGGCGGGTGCCTGTAGTCCCAGCTACTTGGGAGGCTGAGGTAAGAGACTCGCTTGAGCCCAGGAGTTGGAGGTTGCTGTGAGC
>NW_003852426.1:12671623-12673055 GCF_000181295.1 Otolemur garnettii
AAAAAAAAAAAGAATGTTATAAGGCCAGGTGTGGTGGTTCACACCTGCAATCTCAGCACTCTGGGAGGCTGCAGTATATTGCTTGAGGTCATGTGGTCCAGACCATCCTGAGCAAGAGCAAGAACCCTGTCTCTAAAAATAGCTAGACATTGTGGTGGGTGCCTGTAGTCCCAGCTACTTGGGATGCTAAGGCAAGAGGATTACTCATGCCCAAGAGTTTGAGGTTACTGTAAGCTATGATGGCACTCTACCCTGGGCAACAAAGTGAGTCTGTTTCATAAAAAAAATCAAATAAATGGAATCATAACATATATAATCCTTTGAAATTGACTTTTTTCACTCTGCACAATTTACTTGAGATCCATCTAGTCTCTTGTGTGCATCAGTATTTCCTTTTTATTGCTAAGTAGCATTCCATGGTGTGGGCATACCACAGTTTAACACAGTTTGTTTAACCACTCACATAGTGAGGGGCATCTGGGCTGTTCTCGCTTTGGGGCTGTTATGAATAAAGCTGTGAACACTTCTGTACAGATTTTTTGTAAACATACCATTTTCATTTCTCTACAATAAATGCCTATGGATATAATTGCTAGATTGGTAACTGCATGTTTAATTTTGTAAGAAACTGGCAAAGTATTTTCCAGAGTGACTGTACCATTTTTCATTCCCACTAGTAATGTATGAATGATCCAGTTTCTCTGTGACCTCACCAGTACTTGGTGGTGTTTTTTATTTTAGCCATTTACCAGGTGTATAATAATATCTTATTGTTTTCTTTCTCTTTTTCTTGAGACAGAGTTTCACTGTCGCCCTGGGTAGAATGCCAGGGCATCACAGCTCACAGCAACCTCACACTCTTGGTCTCAAGAGATTTTCTTGCTTCAGCCTCCCAAGTAGCTGGGACTACAGGTGCCCATCACAGTGCCCAGCTATTTTTTGGTTGGAGTTGTCATTATTGTTTAGTAGGCCCCAGCTAAGCTCAAACCCGCCAGCCCCCATGTATGTGGCTGGCGCCCTACTCACTGAACTACAGGCGCCAAGCCTTTTTTTTTTTTCCCAAGCTGGAGTCCAGTTGGACAAGTGTAGCTCACTGGAACTCCCAGGCACAAGCCGCCTTTCTGCTTCAGCCTCCCCAGAGATAGGATTACATATGTGAGCTTTGCACCATCCCTCTTACTGTTTTCTTAATTTCCATTTACATATGGGCTAGTGTGATGCTAAACATAATTTCCTATGTTTATTTGCTAACTGAATATCCTCTTTGGTGAAAGGTTTGTCTGTGTCTTTTGTACATTTCCTAAGTGGATTGTTTGTGATTTTGTTGTATATTTTAGATATAAGAACTTTGTGACTTGCAAATATTTTCTCCAGCTGGGTAGCTTGTCTTTTCATCCTTTTTACAGGGTCTTTTGAAGAGCAAAAGTTTTTT
>NW_003852426.1:12673438-12676183 GCF_000181295.1 Otolemur garnettii
AGCCTGGATTATGTTTTTGGTGGCAAATCTAAAAACTACCAGCTCCTAGGTCCTAAAGATTTTCTTCCACATTTTTTTCCTAAAATTTTTATAGATTTATGTATTACATTTTAGTCCTTGATCTGTTTTGAATTAATTTTTATATAAGGCATGAATTAATTTTTATATAAGGCATGAGGTTTAGGTCAATTTTATTTTGTGTATGGATGTTTAATTGAGCCAGTACCATTTGTCTAAAAGCTATTCTTCCTGGCTGGGTGTGGTGGCTCACACCTGTAATCCTAGTGCTCTGGGAGGCCGAGGTGGGTGGATTGCTTGAACTCAGGAGTTCCAGACCAACCTGAGCAAGAGTGAGACCCAAAAGTTTAAAGTTGCTGTGAACTATGACACCATGGTGTCATGACAGAGTGAGATTTGGTCTCAAAACAAAACAAAAACACAGCTACTTGGGAGGCTAAGGCAAGAGGATCGCTTAAAGCCCAACAGTCGGAGGTTGCTGTGAGCTGTAATGCCATGGCACTCTACCGAGGGCAACATAGTAAGACTCTCAAAACAGAAAGAAAAGAAAAGCTACTCTTTCTCCATTGGATTACTCTTGTACCTTTGTCAAAAATCAGTTGGCAAGCTGAGCATGGTGACTCACATCTGTAATCCTAGCACTCTTGGGAGACCAAGGCAGGAGGATTGCTTATGCTCAAGAGTTAGAGACCAGCAAGAATGAGACCCTGTCTCTACTAAAAATAAAAAACAATGAGCTGGTCATGGTGGCAGGCACTTATAGTACCAGCTACTCAGGAGGCAGAGGCAGGAGGATTGCTTGATCTCAGGAGGTTGAGATTGCTGTGAGCTAGGCCGACTCCATAGCACTCTAGCCTGGGCAGCAACAAAGTGGGACTCTGTCTCCAAAAAAAAAATCAGTTTGGCATATTTGTGTGAGTTGATTAACTTTTCTTATGTAACTGCAATATCATCACACTCAACAAATAAGCAGCAATTTCATAATATCCCCCAATAACAATTTGTATTCACATTTTTCATTTGTTTCAAAGATGTGTTTTTGCTTTTAACTATTGACTTATTTGAACCAGGATCAAAATAAGATCCACACATTGTACTTGCTTTTCAAGTCTCTTATTTACAAGATAGTTCCCTGTTTTTGTTTTTGTTTTGAGATAGGGTCTTGCTCTCTAGCTCAGGCTAGAGTATTATTGGCTCAATCATAGCTCACTGTAATGTTGAACTCCTGGACTCAAGCAGTCCTCATGCCTCAGCCTCACTGGTAGCTGGGACTACAGATGTATGCCACCATGCCTCGCAAATTTTTGTTAAAAATTTGTAGAGAGTGTGTCTTGCCTCATTGCCCAGGGTAGTCTCAAACTCCTGGGCTCAAGCAATGCTCCCACCTCAGCCTCCCAGAGTAATGGTGAGACAGACTAAGGCACTGGGCACAGGGATTACAGGTGTAAACCAGCACATCTGACCTCTTGGTATGTGTGTATGAGCCCCCTGGCCAGCCCCCAGGGAGGGAGGTCACCAGCCCCAGCTCTGGCCTTCAGTGAAGATGCTTAGCAGGCCCCTTCCATGTTTCTGAGTAGTGATCAGCAGCATGAATCTGAGAGACCACTAACAAAATGGGCCATATTTCAGGGAAACAAATGTAAAAGACGTTCCTGAGCTTTGTTTTTCTGGAATTTTGAATTCACTGTACTCCAAGTTTCATGTGGCTCATTAAGGCAAGGCTTGTTGACTTGTATTTATAGCCTCACAATCTACTACCTGTCAGATCTTATGCTAATCACTAGACTTATAAATCAGTTTCTACAGAATGGAATCATGATGATACTTTGTTTGGAGGACTTAATGGATTGTCTTTATCATTAAATAAAGTATGAAAGTGCTTTGTAAATGACAATGTCATGCCATTGCCAGGCCCTTCTTTTCTCTGTTGCTTTAAGAATTATAAAAGCTAATTATAACACTAATTGGGAACATAACTGTTATTTGATTCTCACAGTTACCTGAAAAGCAAATGGTTTTACTGTCCCCCTTTTCAGCTGAGGATGGGGAGGGTAATGACTGCCTCTGTGCTCTTGCTGCTGGTTGGCACAGCTGGGGGCTGCATCCAGGCATTCTGCTCAGAGTTTATGCTTTTTGCCATTGACACTATTGCCTCTTGACTCTTCCAGGGATTCTGTTCCTCACGTGTACATTGAGCACTGCTGTGTGCAGACTCCTTCTCACCCATACCCACCCACATACTCATAGCCTGTGGGTGGGAGGAGAAAGGGAATCAGAAATCCAACCAGTTAAGGAGTGATGGTGAGGCAGGCTAAGGCCTGGGCACTGCTCATGCTCGTTCCTTGATGAAGTTGATGGGGAGACAAAAACTTTTATGAAGGATTTTGACCCATTTATGAATGATGGCTCTGTAACAGATGATTAAGGAGACTGAGGGCCAGACACAGTGGCTCAGCCTGTAATCCTAGCCCTCTGGGAGGCCAAGGCTGGGGGATTGCTGGAGCTCAGGAGTTCAAGACCAGTTAAGCAAGAGTGAGACCCTATCTCTACTAAAAATAGGAAAATCAGCTGAGCATGGTGGTGGCTTGCCTGTAGTCACAGCTATTTGGGAGGCTGAGGCAGGAGTATGACTTGAACCCAGGAGTTTGGGGTTCCTCCTGTGAGCTATGATGCCTTGGCACTCAAGCCTGGGCAAGAAAGTGAGACTTTCTTTTCTTTTCTTTCTTT
>NW_003852426.1:12677130-12681445 GCF_000181295.1 Otolemur garnettii
GAGCCGGCTTACATGTTCTTTTGCCTCTTCTGTCACCTTGGGTACTGCTTATACCCACATGATAGAAGATGAGTGTCACTCCATCTGCTGGGCTTGCTCCAGCCATGGGGAAGGGGACAGGGATATGTAAAGAGAGCTCTCACCTTCCTCCTAAGAACAGGCCCTAGAAGCTACACCCTCCTAGTCACATGGCCCTTGCTAGCTGCAAGGGAAGCAAGAAATGTGCTCTTTAGCTACGTGACTCTGAGTAAAATTTAAGAGCTTTGTCACCATGGGCAGAAGGAGGGAGCCAGTTTGTGGGACAATTGGCCATCCCCACCATAGGTGAGATTTAGGGCATGTGCCCAGGAACACCTTGTTAGGACAGACAGCAAGCCCTTTACTAATAGTGACTCCACCTGACTTAGCACTGTTGGCTCTCCCAGCCTGTCCCAGAGGCCAGCGCTCAGATGCTCCTCCAGGATGGGGGCTCCTCATTGAGGTCCAACCTGTTTGCTTTTCCTTCTGGCATGTGACTATGTTGGCTGCCCTTTCTTCTTCACACTTGTCCTTCGTTTTTGCAGGGTTTTTTTTGTTTTGTTTTTTAATGTTTTTGGCCAGGGCTGGGTTTGAACCCACCACCTCCGGTATATGGGGCCAGCACCCTACTCCTTGAGCCACAGGCGCTGCCCTCACAGTTGTCCTTTGGCTTCCTTGACACTGCCCTCCTTTCCTCATTGTCCTACCTCTTGCCCTCCCTTTTTTTCCTGGCTCTTCTCTCCGACACTCCCAACTGTGGACTCAAACACTGCTTATACAGCCATCTCTGCTTATACAGCCATTACCTCCTGGGAGGCCTCAGCATCCCCAGCTGTCTCACCTTTCTCCTCAAACCACTTCCACTCCACAGCTTTCTCACTTGAGGCAGAGGTTAGAAACAAGATAATAGCTGCTGGCCCTGGAGTGCTGGCCTTGGGCCAGGATGGCAGGCTCAGCAGCATCATTTCATCTTCCCTGTCCTCCTCCTAGTCCCTCTAAGGTAACAGTCATCTTCCTCATTTGTCTATATCCAACTGGTGCCCCCTCTGCCTTCCCTGCCAGAGAGATGCTGCCTCCGGCACTGTCCGAGCAGCCTCCCTGCTCTTCCCCAGCCTGCATCCCTGCCAGGGCCGTCTTCTACGAGCCCTCTCTCCGGCAGTGCTCTCCCTGCAGGAGGACTTGCACTTCCTCCCTACTGCTTCTCACTTCATGTCCAGACTGGCCAACTGGGCTTTCCAGGTCCTCTGCCAGTTCACTGTTTCTTTTGGACAACTCATTTTTCTTTTCATTCATTCAACAAATATGGATCCTAGTGCCTTCCATGTATGCCAAGCCCTGTGCCAGCTGAAAGGATAGTGTGGTGAACAAAACAGACGTGGTCCCTGCCTGCAGGGATTTCATTCTATTAGCAACACATACAAAGAAAACAAAATGAAAATCATTACAGACTGTGGAGATATGCTAAGAACGACATAAACAAGGTCTTCATACCCTGAAAGGAACAGGCCATTCCCATCACTACTGCTTCCTGCCCCTTCGTGGAGCCCTTCCTCTCCATCACCTCCTAAAATCTTGCCTGTCCTCGCAGCCCCATCACTTCTCCAGATTACACCGCTCTTTCCTTGTTCAGTCACTCAGCAAACGTGGACTGGGCTGCTGCTGTGTGCAGAGCTGATAGAGATGGTGGGATACAGTGAAGAGGAACAAGGACCCACCTTCTCTGAGCTTATGGTCTAGTGGGAGGACAGGCAGCTCACAACAGACATGGAATGTCAGGTGGTGTTTTTAAGGGCCTGAAAGGAAAGTGATAGATCACCTACGTTGGGTAATTTGAGGATGGTTTAAGAAAGAGATTACTTCCAAAGGTGTGAGCAGGGTACAGGGGAACCATGGGGTTAGTGTAGCACCTGGTAACAGGGAAGAAGAGGAGTTAGGAGAACTTAGGGGAAGTCCCACAAGAGATTCTTCTGCAGGAGCTAAGAACTCAGGTCCAGGAGCCCGGTCAGCACATAAGCAACCCTGAGCTGAGGGAGCCCACCAGGGAACTAAGACCCTGACCTCATTCTCCTCCCTCTCCCAGCGTTCTGCCTCCTTTCTGTTGAATGGAAGCCAAAGGGCACGTGTCTGTGGGTGTGGGCCATACCAGTGCCAGCCGCCCAGGGCCTAGTGGGGGTGGATATGGAGAGGGGGGTGAAAGGCACTACTGTCACACAGGGGACAGAGCAGCAGGGGAAGGAGAAGGGGCCCCTCATGGGCCTGACAAAGGGCTCTGGGTGTCATTCAGAGGGAGATGAGTAGCAAGGGAATGACGGGAGCTGACTTGGGATCCTTCTGGCTGGGAGCATGGGGGACACTGTTTCTCACAGGTAGTTTGGCATTTGCCAAACACAATTCAGCTGGGGGGCAGCAAGCCATCCTAAAACTGAGGGGAGGTCAGTCCTGGCCCAAAGAGAACCAAGCTGTCAGCAGGGCCACTTGTGACTATTCACTGCACCCTGAGCCCTATACCAAGGGAGAGGGAGGAAACATAAGCCTACAGATAACTCCCGTTCCCCAGGGAGTCAGCTGTGTAGTCAGGGAGACAGATAAACACACAGGAACCTGTGAACTCCACTTGCCAAGACACAGGAGAACAACTGTCATTAGAGGGTTGGACTTAAGAGCTAAAGCCTGTGCTGAGTTCTGAATGGGGTGGGGTTACCAAGTGAAGCGTCAGGAAGAGGTAAGTAAGGAGAGAGGAGGGCCTGAATGTGGGAGGGCAGGTGAGGTGGAGGGTTGTCTGACTCAGCCCCTGAGGACTCAGACTCAGCCACTGAACCGGGTATTGGTACCTGCTGTGGCACAACCATGGAGGTTCCCATATCCCTCTTGTAACATCTCTTTTCAGGCTAGTTTGGTGTCAGCTGAGCCAGCAGAGGTTCCATTGGTGGTATTAGCCCTCATGTTGCACCCCTAGTAGGTTGGGTTATGGAACGTTTCTGCTTACTTTGAATCAAGGTTGCCCCAGGGAAGGGGTTGTTTAAATTGGCAGGTGTTCCTGTATCTTTCTCTGGTGGGGCTTTCCCATAGAGATCACCTGGGGTCCAAGGTTGGAAGGGGCCCTGCCCTACACTCCTTTAGGTGAATTCTTGGTGATCTTCAGAGGCTGTGCGTGTGTCATTCACCCAGGCTGGAGTGCAGAGGTGTCATCACAGCTTACCTTAAACTCTTGGGCTCAAGTAATCCTTTTGCCTCAGCCTCCCAAATAGCTGAGACCCACACCACCAGGCCCAGTTAATTTTTCTGTATTTTCTGTTGCCCAGGCTCAAATTACTGGCTCAAGCTGTCTTCCTGCCATGACCTCCCAAAGCGAGAGGACTACAGGTGTGAGCCACCATGCCTGGCCTTCAGAGGCCTTTGAATGGAAGGCAGTATCCTCAGAGGCTCTTAGCTATGTGGGTACAAGAGGAACAGCCTGAGCCTTGGGAGGTTTTTTTGTCATAATGAAAGAGTCCTGGGGCCCCCAATTCTATTTCTTTTGAATTGTGTTATGCATTCATTTATGAATTTTCCTCAGCTACTGATAGTGGGCTTATCATTCTTCTGTTTTACTCAGGCTCGTACTGAAACAAGTTTTTAATTCTCTGACCATCAACTGCCAGTGCCTAGGTGCAGGTGGGCGACTGGCCTGAGGGTAAAGCTTTGCCATGGACTCTGTCACTGCTGGAAACAAATTCAAGGTATTTTTCCTCCTTTTTGGAGCTTGTGGCTTACCCTCATCTCTGTTTCATTATTAGCTTTTCTTTTCCTCCTTTGTTAAAGTTATTTAATTTTGAATAGATAATATATGTATACAATATAAAATTTAAAAGACAGAAAAAGATGTAAGTTAGAAGTCAGCATCTCTCTCCTCCCTTGTTTTCCTGTTTCCAGACTTTCAGTTTTACTAGCGGCTACTAGTATGTGACTATTAGTATTATCTTACGTATTCTTCTACAAATATTCTGTGCATCAAATGGAAATGCTTATATATATTTTCTCCCTGTTGTGTAAACTATCCATTTTGGCAACATTCTGTGTCAATAATAAAGACCTTGCCTCTGTTCCACAACTGCATAATGTTCCTCGGGGGCCCTTCCAAAGCTTGTTTCCCAGTCCCCAGCTAATGGGGCTTATGTAGTTTCCAGCTTTCTGCTATCTCAGGCATTGATGCCATGAGGCGCTTCGTGCTGTCATTTTGCTGTGCGTACCTCCTGAACGTGGACCGATGGTACCCACTCTCAGATACGTGCCAGCTGACACTCCCGTCTGAGGGTCA
>NW_003852426.1:12681554-12681978 GCF_000181295.1 Otolemur garnettii
TGGACTCTTTGAACTTTACTAGTCAGATATGTAGGAAACTGGATCTTAGTGTGATTTTTGAGTGGAGTTGAGAGGTTTCTTCCTAATTCCTTTTATTGTTACAACAAATGTGTGTGTATCAGCTGGGTTGAGATAATCACCACACAGTGTGATGGCACCCCAAAGAGGTGTCTCAGGTGTTCTGCCATTATGGAAGAGGGAGCACAAACTCTTTCTAGGCTGGGACTTCAGGATGAGTTGTCCAGCGCTGGTAGCATTTGAGCTGGGCCTTGAAGTTGACCAAGTCAAGCAAAGGAAGGACAGACATCCTAGGCAGTGGGAACAGTAGGACACAGCCTACAAAGGAATGGCAAGGGCCGAGTGTGGAAGTGAATGCTGGAGGTAGACACTTAGGTCCTTGGTGACTTGGCTGAGGAGTTAGGGG
>NW_003852426.1:12682547-12688769 GCF_000181295.1 Otolemur garnettii
AGATTAACTCTGTTAATCCTAACAATAACCTAATGAGGTTGGTGCAGTTATTATCCTCCTTTACACACCTATCATCTCATTGCTAATAGTACTGTCATTTTTGCTGCTTAACAGAAGAGAAAACAGGCTTAGATGTGAAGTCACCAAGCTCCTAAATGGCATGGCCCTGCCCTCTCCTAACTGAATGTCTTTCCACTGCATCCAGAGAGCAGCGGGTCAAAGTGGGCTCCTTTCTTGAATGGATGGGAGGTTTGCCTCTCCCCACGGTCCTCCCCAGGGAGCAAAGGCTGCACTAAAATACCACCAGGGCCCTTCCCAACATGCAGCCCTTGTTACCTGAGATATTATGTGCATATCAAGCAAGCACAGACATGTACGTTGCTTCTTTTATTTTACACAGATGGTAGCATACTGCATGCCTTTTCTGTACTTATAATTTTCCCTACTTATTATCTCTTAGAAGCCATTCCTGGTACACAAAGAGCTTCTTCATATGTCTTTATGGCTGCAAAGTATTCCATTGTATAATGTCTTATCCTAACTTGATTACATTGCTATTTAGAGAAATACATTGCTATGTCCAACAAACAATGCTCCAGTGACACAATGCAGTTTTGCTGGTGTAGCTATCTGTAAGCCAGCTTCCTAGAAGTATATAATTTGTATTTGACATGTTGGTAGTGGCTATGATTGGAATGTTTGTGTGTCCCAAAATCCATGTTAAGATCCTAACTCTCAAAGTGATAATGTTAGGATGTGGGGCCTTTGGGGAGATGATTAGATCATGTGAGTGGAGCCCTCATGAGTGGGATTTATAGTGTCCGTATAAAAAGAGGTCACTGGGCAGCACCTGTGGCTCAGTGAGTAGGGCACTGGCCTCATATGTCCAGGATGGTGGGTTCGAACCCAGCTCCCGTCAAACTGCCCTCAAAAAAATAGCCAGGAGTGAGCGGCACCTGTGGCTCAGTGAGTGGGGCGCCAGCCCCATACGCCGAGGGTGGTGGATTTAAACCTGGCCCCAGCCAAACAGCAACAAAAAAATAGCTGGGTGTTGTGGCAAGTACCTGTAGTCCTAGACTCGGGAGGCTGAGGCAAGAGAATCACCTAAGCCTAAGAGCTGGAGGTTGCAGTGAGCTGTGATGCCATGGCACTCTACCAAGGGTGACAAAGTGAGACTCTGTCTTTAAAAAAAAAAAAAATAGCCTGGTGTTGTGGTGGGCACCTGTAGTCCCAGCTACTCGGGAGGCTGAGGCAAGAGAATCGCCTAAGCCCAAGAGCTGGAGATTGCTGTGAGCTGTGACGCCACATCACTTTACCCAGGGTGACAAAATGAGATTCTGTCTCTAAAAAAGAAAGAAAAGAAAAAGAGGTCACAGTGAAGACACTGAGAAGGTGCCATCTGTGAGCCAGAAAATAGGCCCTCACCAAGACACTGGATCTGCCTTGCTCTTGAGGTTCTCAGCTTCCAGAACTATGAGAAATAAGTTTTGTTGTTTACAAGTCACTCAGTTCACAGTACTTTGTCTCAGTGGCCCAAGTGACTAAGTCAGCAGCTATTGGCAGATGCTCTCAGAGGGCTTGTGCCAATTTAGCCTCCTGCCAGGGAAAAGAGAGCTTATTTTCCCACACTCCAGCCAACACAATGTGTTTAATGGTTTGCCAATCTGATAAGTGAAAAACGGTATTTCAAGAGCTTAGTTTGTGTTTCTGATCCTCTATTCTGACTGAGGTGAGCTTTTCCATGGTGTCCTCTGAAATGTAGCATCTTCAGCACTGAGCCTGGCCAAGGAGGGGACCGAGCAGGTTTCCCTGACGCAGCGTTCCCACTGTGGGCCTTTCAGTGCAGGAACTGTCCTCCAGGTTTGTGGATGTGTAAAGTGAGTAACACCTCTGGAAACGCTTCATTCTCTTGGGAGAAACAAACTGCGTAAATCACCACAGCTGCTCCCTGATCTGTGTCACCCCTTCTCTAGTACCCGAAGCTGCCCCCTTTCTCTGTCACTCTCCCCTGACAATCCAAAGAGAACTAGCGAAGCAGATTTTCTTCCCCCTGTTCCTCAGGCTGGGTACCTCCTGGAGAATTGTTAGATTTTGCCCCAAGCTACTCAGTGCTCCCCAAGGAGGTCAGTTACCAGAGGAAATGTAACAATAGTCAAAAGATGCAGTCAGCAAACTCAGGTTCTGCACGCCTTCCAACCCCACAGGATTGTCAGCAGCCGCCTACCTGGGCCCTGTCTTGATTGGCCAGGTGACAGGGCCAGCTGCAGCCACTGAAGGTCACTCAGCCAAACCAGAGGATGTAGACCCAGTCCTTGAGGTGCCCAAGATTAACTAGTTCTGCTGTGCCCTCTGGAATACTTTGTCCTTCCTCTTAGAGCCTGAGTTCACCACATCCCACGGCCTCACCTGATGCCTTCCTCTCGCTTCACGGAATGTTCTGGAATGTCAGGAAGTATGTCCCCAGTTTATCCCAGGAAGGACTGCAAGTCTCCTGAGCTCCAAGAAGTACCCAAAAACCCTGTCATCCAGTAGCCTCTCCTCATAGGACACCCAAACACCTGACCCTGACAGATCCCACCCCCTGTTTGGTGTTCCCTTCCCTCTCAGAGTCTCTCAAAATGATTTTTTTTTTTGCAGTTTTTGGCCAGGGCTGGGTATAAACCCACCATCTCTGGTATATGGGGCCAGTGCTCTACTCCTTTGAGCCACAGGCGCCGCCTGATTTTTAACTGATAATAATAGTTTACATGTATATAGTGCTTACCTTCACATAGCATGTGCTGTATGCCAGGCATTATTTAAGTACTTTGTATTAATTCATATAGTGAGTAGATATAGTACAAAATCAAAAGATATAAAAGGATAAACAATAAAAAACTAAGCCCTCTTCCTTCTCATCCCATTTCTTCAGTAACTCCTGAAACCTCTACTACTCCTTCTCTTCAAAATTATTCTACGAAAATGTGAGTACATGGCCGGGTGCGGTGTCTCATGCCTATAATCCTAGCACTCTGGGGTGGCACCTGTGGCTCAGTGAGTAAGGTGCTGGCCCCATATACCAAAGGTGGAGGGTTCAAACCCCACCCCGGCCAAACTGTAACGACAACAAAAAAATATCTGGGCGTTATGGTGGGTGCCTATAGTCCCAGCTACTCGGGAGGCTGAGGCAAGAGAATCACCTAAGCCCAGGAGTTGGAGGTTGCTGTGAGCAGTGTGACACCACAACACTCTACCGAGGACAAGAGTCTCTTAAAAAAAAAAAAAATCCTAGTACTCTGGGAGGCCAAGGTGGGCAGATTGCCTGAGCTCATGGATTTGAGACCAGCCTGAGCAAGAGTGAGACCCAGTCTTTAAAAGTAGCCAGGTGTTGGGTGGGCTCCTGTAGTCCCAGCTACTTGGGAGGCTGAGGCAAAAGAATTGCTTGAGTCCAAGAGTTTGAAGTTGCTGTGAGCTGTGATGCTATGGCACTCTACTAAGGGCAGCAAAGTGAGACTGTCTCAAAAAAAATAATAATATATATATAAACACAGAAATATATTCTTTTTGTTTTTTCTTTGAGACAGAGTCTCACTCTATCACCCTGGGTAGAGTGCAGTGTCATCATAGCTCACAGCAACCTCAAACTCCTGGGCTTCAGTAATCATCTTGCCTCAGCCTTCTGAGTAGCTGGGACTATAGGCATGTGCCACTACAACTGGCTAGTTTTTCTGCTTTTGGTAGAGATGGGATCTCACTCTTGCTCAAGCTGGTCTTGAACTCTGAGCTCAAGCAATAACACCTGCCTCAGCCTTCCAGAGTGCTAGGATTACAGGTGTGAACCCCTGAGCCTGGCCAGGAATATATTCTTTGTTGTTATACTGGTGGTGGCATATAAAATGCAAGTTCTGTATGTTTGAGAGTTTTTGTTTGATTTTTTTCTGGTTTTCTTTTTTACTCCTCTGAGATTCTTACCCTTCTTCTCACCTATAAAAGCTGAGCACTGTGACAGGGTGGAAAGATATCTAACTGCTTCTGGAGCCAACAGGTCTGTGGCCAGCGCCTGCCATACCACTCTGTGAGCTACAAGTGACTGAATTGCTCTGAGTCACACCTTCCTCAATTATAAAGCAGGTGAATAATAATGCCTCAAAGGTGTCACTGAGAGATATGATATTAGTGGTGATGGTAACACTTGTGGCTGACATTTCCTGGGCTGCCTCCCTGCCTCAAAACTGTGGTGACATGATGGGTGGACAGGGGCTGGGTTTAGGACCAAGCACGTATCTGGAGAGTGCAGTGACAAGCAGGACCAGGACATGATCGTGAACATTTTGCCTGCTCCTCCCCCTTGCTGCCTGAGTGGGGAGGGAGAGAAGAGGGTGATGTAGGAGGGCCATGCTCTTGGCCTTTGGAAGTGAGAGGGAAACAGGCCAGAGATAAACAAATAAATATATCATATTATACTTATTTCTCACAGTTCTGGAAGCTGGGAACCTTAAGAACAAGGCAGAAGGCTTGGCGCCTGTGGCTCAAGTGGCTAAGGCGCCAGCCACATACACCTAAGGTGGCAGGTTTGAATTCAGCCCAGACCCGCCAAACAACAATGACGGCTGCAACCAAAAAATAGCCAGGCGCTGTGGCGGGCGCCTGTAGTCCCAGCTACTTGGGAGGCAGAGGCAGGAGACTCGCTTGAGCCCAGGAGTTGGAGGTTGCTGTGAGCTATGAAGCCACAGCACTCTACCCAGGGGGATAGCTTGAGGCTCTGTCTCAAAAAAAAGAACAAGGCAGATTCATAAATATTCCATAACGTGGTAGTAAATGCTGAGGAAAAAATAAAGGAGGGCAGTGAGAAGAGGGAGTGTGGACGGGAAAGGTATTGATTGCCTCTTTGTGGAGTGGTTAGGGAAGGCCTATCCTCTCCACGAGGGAAATATTTGAATTGAGACCAGATAACTAGAAAAGAGCTTTGGTGGTACAGGACCAGCAAGTGCAAAGGCTCTGAGGCAGGAGGAGTGGGCTTGGTGTATTTAAGGAGTACAGCATGGCTGGCCTGGAGAGGGAAGGGGCAGAGTGGCAAGGGTAAGGTCAGAGTGATGGAGGGGATCTTTGAGCACCAGAAACCTTTGTGTTTACTATGAGGAGGGCAGGCTGAACAGAGGAGTGAAGTCACCTCACTGGGCTTAACAGGTCCATCCTGGGCACTGCATTGAGAATTGAATTTCATCATAGGGTGGGAGCAGAGAGACAGGTTGTTAGGATGAAAACTCAGTAGGTACTCTGTGGGTTGAGAAAAGATTTCTCTAGACCAGCGGTTCTCAACCTGTGGGTCGTGACCCCTTTGTAACAATGAAAATACATCCTGCATATCAGATATTTACATTATGATTCATAACAGTAGCAAAGTTACAGTTATGAAGTAGCAATGAAAATAATTTTATGGGGGCAGTGCCTGTGGCTCAAAGGAGTAGGGCACCAGCCTCATATGCCAGAGGTGGTAGGTTCAAACCCAGCCCTGGGCAAAAACTGCAAAAAAAGAAGAAAATAATTTTATGGTTGAGGGTCACCACAACATGAGGAACTGTATTAAAGGGTCGTGTCATGAGGAGGCATTAGGAAGGTTGAAAACCACTGCTCTAGACCAAGATTAGGATATAAAAGTATAAAATTTATTTTATCTTCTTAGAAGGAGAGAGGGAGAAAGTGAAAGAGTAGAGAAGGAAAAGAGAACAGGAGAGATAGCATTCCAAAGAAAGAATGGAAAAATGCCAGCAGCGAGACCAAGAGGCTTGCAGTTTTTAAGGAGGGCAAAGAGAAAAAGAAGGGATTGTAACCGAGGTCACAGGGTATTGTGAAACTGCTCTGTCCGCTCCTTCTATCTTCTCGGGGGCATGTAGATAACCAAAAACTGGAGCTGGGCCTGGATGTCAAAGTCCAAGAATTGGCTCCCCTCATCTTTCTTTGGGTTGTGGAGGGAGGGATTATCACAAGAGATGTAACTCTGCCCTCGAGATACAGCCGAAGCCTGTGACTCCCTCTCCGGCTGTTTACTCAGGATCTCTGTAAAAGCAGATTCTTAAAAACAATTTTGAAAGAGAAAGATTTATATCTCCTTTATGTCTGTTCAGTCCTCTTTAGAAGTTGGGAAAACCAAACTCCTGCTGGATAGGATACCTGTTAGCAAAAGAATTTATGGGATTGATCTGTAACTGTTACTAGGAAATTGCAAGATTAGGTCTTTTTCTG
>NW_003852426.1:12688869-12705997 GCF_000181295.1 Otolemur garnettii
TTTGCAATTTTTTTAAGGCTGCCCTTTTCACAGGTCGGATACAAGAAAAAAATGATAGCAGCTTGAACTAAGTGTGGGGCAGGTGAAGAAATAAGAAATAATCAAAAGTGGTGGGGAAATTTTTTTTTTTTTTGAGACAGTCTCACTATGTTGCCCTGGGTAGAGTGCTGTAGCATCACAGCTCACAGCAACCTCAAACTCCTGGGCTTAAGTGATTCTCTTGCCTCAACCTCCCAAGTAGCTGGGACTACAAGAGGCTACCACAATGCCTGGCTATTTTTTGTTTGTTCAGCAGGCTTGGGCCAGGTTCGAACCCACCAGCCCCAGTGCATGTGGCCAGAGCCCCAACTGTTGAGCTATGGGTGCCGAGCCAGGTGGGGAAATCTTAAAGTCAAGCTGACAGGATTTACTATGGATTGGATGTGGAGTATGAAAGAAGGGTCAGGAAGAATGCAGGTGCTACTCCCTGAGATAGAAAAGACTCAGTTTGGGTGGCCAGGTGGGACGCAGGACTCTGCTGTGCTCCCATTAGATTTGAGATGCCCTTAAGCCAGGTGGAAACACTGGGTTGGTAGTTAGTTCAGTGAATGGCACTCAGGGACATCATCTATATGTATTATTTGACAGCTCTAAGGAGAGGACCTATCTAGATTATCTGGAAAGACTGACAAGCTGCAGTTCTCTACCTCCATGGATAGCCATGATCCCAACAGGTGCTTGTGTTCTTTTGTTTCTGTCATTTTGTTTTGTTCTACCGTAGACCAGCATTCCCTGCCTTCCTCTTGACTCCCAATAGGGTAAAGAGTTGCCTGTTTAAGGCTGTTTTCCTTTTTATGACCTGGGCACACCAGGGCTCAAATCACTCACTTCTAGCCATGCTGTGTAAACATAAAATAAGATTTCTTGCTGAAACTTTTTGGCTGAAAAACAGCAAAGTGACTGTTTTTCTGAACCCTCCTTACTTTGTAGAGGTGGATTTGTCCAGATGGAGCTAAAAGCACTGGGATAAGAGCTCAGGGAAGAGTCCTCCACTCCCTGCCCCCTGAACATACTTATAAGGGCGTTGGGATGACAGTAGAGAATGCCTAGTCTACTATATAACCATAGGAGCCTTGTGGTCAAAGAAAGGAGGTGCCTTCAGAGGTCAGTTCCTGGCCTTAACCAGAAGCTGTGTGTGATCTTCCTTTGAACCAATTTGGGATAATACTTGTTCCATAAGGATTATGAAGTCCTTGGAGCTTTGCCCTCCAAACCCTCTGTCCACCTGGTGCTCTGTGATGACCTTCCTCAAAGTCTACTCCCAAGTAGCCATGGAAGTGGCACTAGCCAGGAGACCATGCTTCAGGCTAGACTGCAGGTTTCTCCACTCAATACTACTGACGTTTCGTGCTGGATTTATTGCAAGGGGCTGCCCTGTGCACTGTAGGGCATTTAATAGCATCCTTGGCCTTTACCCACCAAATGTCCTAAGGATCCCTCTAGGTCAACCATTAAATGACTTAAGATATTGCCAGATGTCCTCAGGGAGCAAGATTACCCTGGATGAGAACCACTAAGCTAAAATGAAACACCAGAGCCACACATTCTGACCCTAGCAAGAGGCCCGTAGAAAATTCAGGGCAGACGACTTTTTCCCCCTCAAATCAAACTATATCTTCACTATTTCTTCTGTTTAATTTCCCTGAGGCTAGACCACAAGAATGTTCTGGAATACAGTGTTTTATAGCCCCAGAGCCCAACTACTTACATAGGAATCCTGTGACCCTGGGCAAGTTAGCCTTTCTGTAACAAAAATACCTATCTCTCGGGGTTATTGGGTGGGTCATGCGAAACCGTATGTGTAAAGTACTTAGGATAGTGCCTGGTCCCTAACAAGTTGTTTCTGGACAGGCTCCCCAGGAGACTGAAATCCACATGCAAGAAGTTCATTGGGAGAGCCCTCAGGATGCACACCAGGCAGGAGGCAGCGGGAGAAGCTGGGCTGCCCCATGTGTGCTGGAGGGGCTCTGGCTGTGTAGCCCTTCAGGGTTCTCCTGAGTTGAGGGGAGGAACTGGTCAATGAATGTGGCCTGCCCTAGAGAGTGGACGTGGCCTTGGGTGAGGTGGCTCTCTCCTGGAAGAACAGGCCTAGGAGGGACTGGGCCTAGGGCAGTCAGCAGCAACACTCCCTACCACTGGCTGGGGAAATGAGAATGTAGTCCTGAAGAGGGAGGGTGTCAGGGCAAAGTGGCATCCACTGTGAGTGCTCGCGGGCCATTATCATGAGGCTGGACTTAAATATAAGAGAAAGTGTCTTTAAAACACTGTGGACACCCAAAGAGTGACTCCCAGCATAAAAGTGACCCTGTGATTGCCTCAATACTGCTTACCCCAAGCCTGCCTTCTTTTTTTACTGCCATCCCTGGAACAGGAATGTGGAGAGGTGCTGTCACAGAGGACAAGAGCAGTCTGTGCATTTGCTTCCCTACCTTCCTCCAGCTGTGAGGCCTTGGCAAGGTCACTGGGCTTACGGGGGGTTGAGGGGGAGCTGTAGTTTATTTATTGGTAATCTGGGAGTGATATTACCCACTCAGAGGAGGGCAGGGTGATTAAAGGTGATACTGCACAGCAGCTATTCTCAGAGTGTGGTCCATCTATTATGAGGACTGGCAGTCTCACCTCGGAACTTGTTAGAAATGTGAATTACCTGACCCCACCGCAAACACTGAATTGGAAGCTCTGGGAGCAAGTCCCAGGAATCTGTGTTTTGACAACTACTTCTGATGCGCTTCTGAATTTGAGAATTACTGATGTTTGGGATAACACTTAGCTCTGAACTTGTATCTGAGGAGAAGCATAACCTAAGTGGGATCTAAATCCGAACCTGAACTCTGGCCACATTCAGGCACCTGTGAGCAAAGCGCCCCCTGCTGGCCAACACCGGCCCTGTGTGCACACATAGGGATGCTGGGCTGGGACAGTGTGATGGGCCCCAGGACACTTCACACACATGCTTCCCTCTCCCTGGAGAAATCAGGTTAAAGTGACTGTCAAGAGCAGCTTTAAATGGCCAAGAGAGGTCACCAAGACACAACAGCACACTTTTTAGGGAAATCAAGGGCACAAAGGGCTGCCCTCCTAGTGGGCTCATGCACATGCTCCCAACAGAGTCACAGGGTTGAGGGCAGCCACAGGGACCTGTGACAGGCCAGCAGCAGTGGCCACCCACAGGGTTAGGCCAAGAGTGTCCCATGTACCCTCCTGCTCCACAGCCCAGTTACTTGTGTGTCTTTTGCGCCGACTGGGAGCCTTTTACCTGGTTCCCAGTTTATACTGAGTAGCACCCCATAATAGTGTTGATGGATTCCCATGCTGCCCTTGGGTATTTGGGACAAATGCTGGGGAGTTGTGAGCCAAAACGCAGGAAGATGACAGATAGGGTGGTTGGGGGAGAAAGAAAGAGAGAAACAGAGACAGAGAGGAAGATGAAAAGGAAATAGAGACAAAGATTCAGACAGTGGGGGTGGATATTATATAGTAGCCTACCAAACCCTCTTGAATGGCTCAGAAAATGAGCAAAGGCAACAATAAAAAGTGTTGGGAGACAGTCCTCTGCAGCAAGGAAGTGTGAAGAAGGGAGCGAGAGGAAGCAGAAGCTGCAGTCAGTGGAATATTGAAGAAATTTAATTTTCAACCTGGCATGGTGGCTCATGCCTGTAATCCTAGCACTCTGGGAGGCCAATAGAAAAATTGAGGCAAGAGGATCTCTTGAGCCCAGGAAGTTTAGGTTGCTGTGAGGTATAATGCCACGACATTCTAGTCAGGGTGCCAGAGTGAGACTCTCAAAACAAAGGAAAAAAAAATTAATTTTCAAGAATGAGAAGCAAGGGCAGCGCCTGTGGCTCAAAGGAGTAAGGTGCCAGCCCCATGTACCAGAGGTGGCGGGTTCAAACCCAACCCTGGCCAAAAACTGCAAAAGAAAAAAGAAAAAAAAAGAATGAGAAGCAAATGTTCCACTTCTGGAAGTGGCACTAGGGATAATTATCCTACAGAAGTGGAAGATCAAAACAGAAGTTGATTGAGTCCCCACACTGTGCTTAGATCCCTGCGAGGCTCTAAGAACCAGTGTGGGGAGCTGTGTAATGGAACCCAACTCTAGAACTGTAAGGCTTTCCTTTTAAAGGGGGCTGGGGGAACTCTCCAGTGGGGAGGAATGGTGGCCTCTGCCACTCTGGGCCCCAGAAGTGCTCTTCCTTCTCAGTTCTCTGGCCCATATTTGACAGAAATTTTACTCTTGGTCCCTATAGCACAGCTGAGATAGGCTGGGACACCAAACAAGGCTTCTGAAGACTAAAGGAGCTCCAAAGAGAAGTAAACAGAGTATGCGAGAGTCGCTTTGATTGTGGGAGCTGTAGCCCAGGCGGCTGGCTAGCCCTCCTGAGTGGCTGACCTACAGGGTATAGCCTTTGCTGAGGGGCTGCCTGAGTCCTTTCTGTCCTGTGCGGAGGGGCTGCCTGACTCCCCACACCCTAGCTCTTTTTAACGACCAGAACTCCCTCACCTGGTACCATCATATCTTAGGTCCTCAGGTCTCTACTTACAGGGCATAGTGTCTGGCTCCACCAGGAAAGCATCCTGACACTTTTATGATGAAACCTTAGAGACCTGTCCCAGCATTGGATTAAGTTAGAAACAATGGCTTTTGCCCTTAAGGAATTCAAACAATGCTTGACAGTATTTAATTGAGTATTAATTGTATTCCTCAAGGAGCATAATGTGAATACCTGAAGTGCCAGGAGCAGCACTAGAGGCTGGGAATAGTTGATAAGTAAGACAGGCAGTCCTGGCTCAGCACCCATAGCACAGTGGTTACAGCGCCAGCCACATACACCAAGGGTGGCAGCTTCGAACCCAGCCCAGGCCAGCTAAACAACAATGACAACTGCAACAAAAAAATATTCAGGCAGTATGGCGGACACCTGTAGTCCGAGCTACTTCGGAGGCTGAGACCAAGAGAATCGCTTAAGCCCAAGAGTTTGAGGTTACTGTGAGCTGTGGATGCCACAGCGCTCTATTGAGGATGACATAGTGAGACTTTGTCTCAAAAACAAACAAAAAAAAGACAGGCAGTCCTTGCACTGTGGGGCTTATAAGCTGGGAGGAGAAAGACATGGAAAAGGTAACACCAGTTGGGGTATAAGGGCTATGGAGCCTCTAGCGGGAGCTGCAGTGGGCTAGAAGGTGAGGGTTGTCAGAGCTGAGGCCCTCGGAGGAGGATGTGGGTTGAGCTGGGCTGCGGAAGGCTTCCAGCAGGTGCCTCCACCTAAGCTGGCCCTTGAGAGTGAGCTGGCCTTGAGGAAGCAGAGGGGGGCCCCGTAGTGAGGCAGGAATGAGTATTTGGGGATGGTGGGCCGTGAGTCGGGCTGCTTTGGTCTCACGGTTGTGTGAGAAGGAAGCGCCTTTTGGAGGGGGTGGAGCTGAGGGGAGGGCCAGGCATCCACAAGCGTGTGTGTAGGAGCCACTTCTAAAGTTAGAAATGTGGACATCTGGTGGAGGTGAGCAGGAGGTGACACTCAGCCTTCTGAAGAAACTAGAGCAAGGTGCCAAGACACCTGGGTGGAGGAAGGGAGCCAGTGCAGAAGGCAAGAGAGGATCCAAGCATAGTATTCGGTGAAGCTCGAACAATTCCAAGGAGGAGAAAGAGGGAGGAGTGGCTCATCCATGCCAAATGAGAATGAGGCTTCTAGGTCTCGGAGAATCATGCAGGGGAAAACAGGACTATCCATGCAAATGAAGGAGTATTCACAATAAATTGCTTCGGTTGCTTTCTCTGTCCCAGAAAAGCATCTTCTCTCACCTTCCTGGCCAAAAGCATCCCCGGAGGCTGCAACCGGAGGCCTGCAGCATCAGGCCATCCCTGGGGCTTTGGAGGGAGGAAACCCAGGCTTTCTGCCTAGTCAGTGGCCTTCCATCCTGGACAGCTGAGTAATGATGGGATGCTACCATTCCCTTTGAGCTCCAGAGATGAAAGCAGCCACAGGCTGCTGGGGCTAGGCTCGCCCAAGCAGGTAGTGGCAGGCCTGCCAGACAGCTCAGCAATGAGGTGGCCCCTCTAGTTTCAAAAGTCACATCTATCTAAAAGCTTTGTGCAGAAGGGAGCCCAAGGATTACCTGGATAGGAAGCCTGTCTCCTTAAACAAGTCTGGCCCTAGGAAAAGCTGAGCTTGACCTTTTTGGGGGAGAAACCCCTTTACATATTGCTGACGCCAGGAGCCAAGGCTTCCAGCACAGCCTACCCTTGGATCTTCCCCTGCTGCTGCTGTGGGCCACTCCCAGGGAGCAGTGAGAAGGCTTCAGAAACCAAGGTGTGCCCAGCCTGATTTGGGCACATCTGCCCCACCCACAACCAGTAAACTTCTTTGGCAGCAGAGTAGCATTACCCTACTCTGATACAAAGATATAAATAAAATTGGAGGTAGTAGGATTGGGAGAGGATAAATGGGTAAGAATGGATGCAGCTTGGGTGAAGTATGCAGAACAGTTTCAAGTCATGTGGGCTATTTTGAGCAACTCCTTTCTCATCTTGGAGCCTTCATTTCTCCATCAACAAAATGGAATTAGGAGTATTAATGACCAACACATTTGAGAGGATTGTCCTGAGTAATGAGTGAATGTACTTAACTGTCAAGCTTAAGTATTTGTCACCTTGACCACTGTCACTTCAGGGGTTTCAACATGAAGTCTCTGGAGCCTCCAGTTGGAGGATCTGTAGAGCATGTAAATAAAGTATAGGGTGGCGCCTGTGGCTCAGTGAGTGGGACGCCAGCCCCATGAACCAAGGGTGGCGCGTTTGAGCCCGGCCCCAGCCAAACTGCAACAAAAAAATAGCTGGGCGTTGTGGCGGGCACCTGTAGTCCCAGCTACTTGGGAGGCTGAGGCAAGAGAATCACCTAAGCCCAGGAGTTGGAGGTTGCTGTGAGCTATGTGACGCCAGGCACTCTACTGAGGGCGACAAAGTAAGACTCTGTCTCTAAAAAAAAGAAAGAAAGAAAGAAAATAAATAACGAGTAAAAAGGCATGTGTGGCCTCTCTCTGCTGGGGACTGAGAGCTCTCATTGGGTTCTCAAACTTTGTCAGAAACCCAACAAAGTTTCAGACCCACACACAGCATAAGTCCATTGCTTTTCAGATGAGTCAGCAGACACCCAAGGTCACACAGTTTGTCTGAGGCAGAGCCAGCATGTGGAGCCTTTGTCCCATGCCCTCTCGCATGTGAGGGGGACACTGGAAGGACCAGGTAGGGGAGACAAGCCAGACTCAGAGCCCTCAGCCCTGCTGGGAGCTGGGGCCCTTGTCCCCACTCTGGGTTACCAGGATGAAGGCATCATGATAGGGGGGTGGTGAGAGACAGAACAAGGAAGCTCCAGGTGTGGGAGAGGCCTAGGAGGCCCTTCCTAGAAGCCCACACTGCCGAATAATTGAGTCATCTTCCCTTTCCCAACAACTCCCATAAAAAGACTGGGCGGAAGAAACACAACTCTTTGATGTTATCTTGAGATGACTTCTCTGGTTCTGTCTTCTCTTCTGGAAAATTTTTTGCTGGGGTGGGTGGGTCCGGAACAGCTCTGTGGAACACATACAATAGGTAGGGGCTTTAGAGAAGACCCCATGTCAAAGCTTTATGGAAAACTGATGGGCTATGTAAGGTAGTCGTCACCCAAAGATGCCATTTGTTGAGCAACTACTGAGTTCTAGGCACATGCTGGATGCTCTGCCTAAATCAGTGTAAATGTCACCACCTCAAGAGGTTTCCCTGACCACCTTGGTAAACTAAATCCACTTCTCGTCTCACCCCCTGGTTTTTTCTCACACTCCTTGTTCCTTTCCTTTCTACCACTTGTAATTTATAATGTTTCTGAGTGCTCTCTTTTTATCCTCTCTCTTCTCTGTTAGACTATAATCTTGTCATGAACAAGAGTCACATCGGGTGTTGATTGCTGTGTATCTGTGCTAAGCACAGTGCCTGGCATCTAGTAGTGACCCCAATCCTTGCTAAATGAATGCCTGACTTGTCTCTAATCTTCACAATATGAGCTAGGTATTTGTTATCATGTCTCCTGTACAAGAGAAGAAACTGAGGTTCAGAGGGTCAAAGAGATTTGCTTAAGGACACAGTTTTCAACTTCAGCCCTGCTTCTTCCCCTTAAGGGATTCAGAGAACCTAAGAAAACTTAAGGGTCAGAAGAGAAAATTGGGCCCATCAAAATGGCTGATCTGTCCAGTCAGCACTTGGGCTCAGCCTTCCCAGGTGAGCTCTCTCAACCTCCCATCACACCCCAGGAGCTCCAAGTCATCAATCCAGTCACAGAGCTGGAGGCCAGTCCAAACTGGCCTGTTTATTTCCCAAGCCAAGTGAGACCCAGCCCTTTCCTGCCCACCTCAGAGCAATATACAGCTGAGAGTTCACACCCCACCCCTTAAGCCTTAACACAACAGATAATTTAATGAACTCTTTTATAAAACACTGTCCAAGGAAAATATATACATATGTAGCGAGCGAGAACTGGCATTGTGTGGTGGGGGTGGGTGGTTTATTTCTTAAACACAGATACCCAGACCCTGCCCCATTAGGGTGGCTGTCCCTGGCAATCTGGGCACCCACCACTGAACTTTCTTCCCTGAAGTAGCTCACCTGCTGTCCTGACAATCTGGTACCTTGGCTGGTTACCATAAATCATAAAGGTCCAACATCTTGCTCCCAAAGGGACCTGCTTCCTGGCTGTCCCCCTCAGCTCCTCTGAGGTAGGCCCCTCCCCTGTGCTTCCTTCTTACTAACGGCTCCCAGGACTTGAAGACACAGGAAACAAACCAAGAAATATCATTTCCTGATATGTTTGGTGACCATATATCATCCAAACCAGTATTTTTCTTTTAAGTGGAAGGGGGTCTGATTCACTGGAGAACAAGTATAAACCTGGACTGTCCAGGTAAAGGACAAATGGTCACTCTACTGACAGGTCTCCCCTGCTCTGAACTGGTCCAGCCCTACCACTCTTGACTTTCCAAAAATACATTCCTAATTGGCAGCAACTTCTTCTCAGGCCTCTATTCCCATCTCTGCTGATAGGTCTCCACTACTCTGAACTGGCCTAGCCCTACTACTCTTGACTTTCCAAAACACATTCCTAATTGGCAGCAAATTTTCCTCAGACCTCAGACCCATCTCTGCTACCTCTCACTCTCCAATGTCATCCATCCTGGCTACACTTTTTAAGGCCTTAATAATATTGGTGACTAGTATCAGGGCTAGGAACAATGCCCCCCCAAATCTCATATAAGAACTGGCCACATAAAATCTCTGATATCAAGCCCCAGACCTCATAGCTCCTGGGGCCCAATCCCCAAATCAGGGCTGCACAGATAGAGGAGCAAGCCTTAATCCTCACTCTCCCATCCCAAACTTGCCAAATTTCCACTCTCTAGGTCTGCCTGTAGCTAAGGGTCAGGGCCAAGGAAAAAATGAACCATCAATCCTCCTACTTCTGCCCTTGGCCAAGGAAAGGGCTTCTGTTCCAGCGCTTTCTCCACATGTTGTACATGTACATTCCTGGTCCCACCTCAATGTGGCTAGGAACCTCAGGTATCACCTCTTGGGGTGGCAACCACGGAAGCTAAAGAGATCTACCTGTAGTGCCCTGCACCCCCACCTGGTTGGGACTGGGCCTTGGCCCGCTATGACAGCCTGACAGAGTCAGTGCCCCACCTCTTGTTTTTAGAACCTGCTCAGTAGGACTTGCTTGTAAAACTGCTTTAAATAAGTCTTGTTAAAGCAGATAGTACTAGATATCAGAAACTCAGTGCCCAGGCCCTTAAAGGTTCCGCCTGTCTTCCCTCCTTCCCCTCCCATCCCCCATATGTGTAAACAGTCTACAGCTACACCAGCGCTTTGGGAAACAGAAGCCCACCCCGTCTGCACAGGTCACTGGCTATTTCTCATTCATTGTCCATCCGTCTGAAGGGAACAAAACTTCCTCCACATCCGTTGTCGTCCATTGGAGGCAGGCTGTCTAACACCTGCTGTGTCCCTCCCACCACCCTCAAAAGCAAGTGCCCAGATCCAACCCCTTGGAGCAGAGCTGAGAGAACCCTGGACTCAGGAGGTGGCTTTCCGATGAGTCCCCGAGTAGGCGTAGGAGATGGGATGGCGGGTCCCAGGCCTCACAGTAAACGTGTTGATAGGGCTTCCGTAGTGAGGGGTGCTGTGAGGAGACCTGCGGGAGAGCAAGAGAGGTGAGTTTAATATCCGCAGCTGGTTAACCAACTCCCGTCTCTCCCGGGGCCAGGCGGAAACAATGTGGCTCAGCCCCCTTGTATCTGCCGCCACAAAGCCGGAGCTTATAAATCCCAGGGAGGGACCCGTCTGCCAGACAGACACAGGGCTCCCCTTCTGGCCTGGGTCCTGCTGGCGAAAGAGAACACGCCTAATACCCTTTCGCTCAGAACTCTCACTCCCTGCCTGGGCCTGAACCCGTGTGTGTTGTTGAGAATTCCCTCCACCAAGTCCGGCTCACCTCCTTCCCACCCGGGACCTAGTGTGTGGGAGAGGAGCTGCAGGCTCTCGGATGCGGGGAGAACTGGGAAGTGAGGGAGCGGGTACAGGAACCGCCTACAGCGCCCTCTCCAGGCAAGAGGCCCTCCCTGCCTCTCTCTGCAAGCCAGGGAAGAAAACCAGAAGTAGACAGACGGCCACCGCCCGGCTGGCTCCTGCCTGGCTTCCCACCTGCGGGGCATTCAGCCCGGCCCCAGCTCACCTGCCCGCAGCAGGGGCGAAGCCGTAGTCGGCGCCCCCTGGCGCTTTGTGCTTGGCGTCCCCGGCGCCCCGGGCGGCGCCCTCCAGGGACAGTCTCCGCGCGTGCAGGCCGCCGGGGGGCGCGCGGCTGGCGGAGTTGACGCGCCTCATCTCGGGGCCCCCGGACGCTCCAAAGGGCCCCCCAGGCTGCGGCCCGAAGCAGTTGGGGGAGCTCAGGCTGCGGCCAGTGCCTCCGCGTGGCGGACCGGGGCTGCGGAGGGGTTCACCGACGTACAGGCGCTTCTTGATGAGCGAACGGCCCCCAGCGGAGAAGCGCTCCAAGCCTCCGGCCCCGGCCCCAGCCCCGGCCCCAGAGTAGCGCTCATCCGCATGGAAGCGCGAGAAGCCGCGAGTCGAGGGCTCCGCAGGGCCCGCGTTCGGGGGGAATCCCAAGTCTGAGAAGTTGTGTCGGGGAGGGGAGCTGCGGCGGCCCAGATACTGAAGGGCTGGGGCCCGGGGCCCGGAGTCATTGCTGAACTCTGGCGGCGGCGGGATGACCTCAAAGCTGAACTCTTCCTCTTCCTCCTGCTCTCTCTTGTACGAAGGGGAAGGTGGGGAGGAGAAAGACTTGGGTAACTGGCGGCCCTGTGGGACTTTGGAAGGAGCTGGTCTTTCCCAGGCCACGGGGGCCTGGGGTTCTGCCTTTGTCCACTTGTGCTTGGGGCTTGGCTCTGTGCCCTCTGGGTCTCTTCGGAGCTGGGGCTTCCATTTGCTGAGTACAGTGGGCTGCGCTGACGAGGTCAGCTGGGAGTCCTTCTCAGGTTCCTTGGGGACCACAGTGAAGGAGTTGGGCCGGCCCTCACTGTAGAAGATGCTGTTAGAGCCGGCCTCGGGTTGGCGGGTGTAGCCACGGAGACTCCCTGGCAAGGAGGACCGACCTAGGGCAGCTGCTCCAGGCCTCCCCTTCTGCGCCCTCTGCCGGGCTGCCAGGAGCAGGGCCATGGGGGAGCCGGGCTCCACTACTTCCCCGGTTACAGGGTGCCTAAGGAGTTCATCAGCAGGCTGGACTGAGGCACAGGATTTGGCTGGCAGCCCCTGGGACTCCTTCATCTCTGCAGGCTCCTCCAACCCTGCAGCCTCTCCTCTAGACAGGGTGGGCGTCACCACAGCAACCTCTTTGCTGGGGCTGTTTTGACTGCGATGGGACTTGTAAAGAAACGGTGCCTCTGCCCGGCCAGGGGATGTCTTTGGTGGGAGGGCTGGAGATGAGAGAGCTACTCCTGTGGGCAGCCTAGTGGCTTTTGAGGGCTCTTCTGCCCTTGGCTGGGAGGGAATGGAAATGTCTTGAGATTCTGGTTTTTCCCACTGCTCAGCTGGGACTAGATCTTTCTCGGTCATCATATGAGATGATGTAGTGAGCAGAGTTGTGGCTGTAGATGGTACCACAGGCCCAGGTGTGGCATTGGGTGGTGTTGCTGATTCTAGTGTGGCCTTGGGTGGTGTGGCTGGTCCGAGTATAGCTGGTCCAGGCATGGCCTTGGGTGGCATGACTGGCCCAGGCATGGCCTTGGGTGGTGTTGCTGGCCCCAGTGTGGGCTTAGCCTGGAGTGGTGTGGTTGGCAGAGGTGTGGTGGATAGAAGTGGTGAATTCTTGGCCACAGGCTTGGAGAGTCTGCCATTATCAGCCCTGTTTTCAAAGATTCTTCCCCCTTCTAGCCGAGGTTTGGGAGGCAGAGACCCTATGCTGGGCTTGGTTTCCTTGTCTGCTGATGAAGAAAGCCGGGCCTCCAGCTCATTTCGGATCTGCCGGACACTGGGAGCTGGGCAGTCTTGGGAAACATAATCCACAGGGGGCAGGGTCAGGCTAGGGACTGCCTCCCTCTCTGGTGGGCCACTGCTGCTAAGACCCTTGTCAGGAACGCTTGGTGGGATCTCTTTCTCTGGCAGGCTGGGAGGAACCTCCTTCTCCGGCTGGTTGGGGCCTTTCCTGCCCTCCTTGCCCTGAGAGGCCACCATTGGGCCTGGCCTATGATTGAGAAATCGGTCCTCTCTTCTGGATCCACAAAGATAGGCTGCCAGCTCGCTCCGCAGCTTTTCCATCTGGCTGGGGTCCCGCCAGTCCATGGGTGCCGAAGAGGTTGTGTCCTCTGGGGTAGGGGGCTTGGGTTTGGGTTTGAGAGCAGGAGAAATGGATTTGGGGCTTTTGTTAACCCCAGTAGGGGGAGGGGGCACCTTCTCAACAGAAGGTAAAGGAGGGGCAGCTGGGAGAAGGGAAGGTGCTGGGGGAGGAAGTGGGGGTGCTGGGGGAGGGAGTGGAGGTGCAGGTGGAGGCAGGGGAGGGGCTGGAGGTGGAGTCCCAGATTGTTCATTTGTCTGGGACAGGGACTGGCCAGGGCATTCTGGCTCAGGGGCCCTTTCCGGATAGACCTGAGATGCAGGGCGGATTTGGAAGCTGGGAGGCAGTGGGAGCCGGCTGGGAGCCTTCTTGCTGGCCCCTTCTTCCTCTGGGGGAGACCCTTGTGCTTCCTGAATTGGGATGGATGAAGTCCTGACTGGGGTTGGGGGAGGCACTTTGAATGAACGGGGGAAGGTGAGGTGGGGCTCTGGGTTAGAGCCCAGGGTGCTCCCCTTTGGCTCAGCAGGACTCCTGGAGGGGCTGGTTCTGGGGCCCTCTGGCTGCTTGCCATTCAGTGCTATCTCTGATTTCCACTTGGTGACACCTCCGGAGGGAATGAGACGAGTCTCCAGTGTATGAGGAGACACTGGGTGTGTTGGGGCTGGCAAAGAGGGTGGTGGTGGGGCTAGAAAGACTGAGGGTGGCGCAGGTGGAATGAAATCAGGAGGGGTGGGTGTAGACGGAGAGGATGCAGATGGTGGGGATAGGGCCCCAGATACTGGGGGTGGAGGTGGAGCCATGCTAGGTGGGGGTGGGGGTTCCAGCAGCAGGGGAGGTGGTGGGGGAGCTGTGGAAGGTGGAGGTGGTGGTGGTGGTGAAGACTCCCCTGAAAGCTGTGAAGTGTCCTGGGGGGGCCCTGGAGCTGGGCCTGGGGGAGGTGGGGGGATGAGTGGATCTTGGCCATAATGCCCAGGCCTTAGGTCCCCCACAGAGCTGTACAGTCGGAGGTTGCCATTGACTAGGGAGCTAGTACCTGAAAGAAAGGGGAAGCAACAATGAGGAGGGGATGAGGCAAACAAGCCTTGCCAGTCTGTGTAGGCCCCTAAGAGAATAATTGGCCCATTTTTTCCCGAACTCCAAGCGAGGGAGCAGTTTTGTCTCTGATCTCCTGAGCTGTCCTCGGAGTGGCCCCCTTCATTCTAGAAAAGGACCCCTGCCTGTTGCTGGCATAGCCTTTAGAGCATGTACTGAACATTCTCCATTCTGACTCTCCCAGAATCACCCTCCACCTTGCTGTGCCCGGTGCCTGGATTCCCTTGCCCTTGACTGGGGGAGTGGGGAGGACAAGAGAGGCTGGGGGCTGGTGCCCTGGCTGCCTGCTGGTTGTGTCACAGAGTGGCAGCAGCTGTCTTTCCTCCACCACAGACCACAGTTCCTATAGGGTAGCTCCTTCCCATGGCTTGGGGGAGTAGCAACTCCCATTGTTGTCAGTCTCTGGGCATCACCGTCCACTTTGGTTCCCTAACCATGCTTATACTCTTGTATACTGTCCCTTTATGAAACTCCCTTCAGTTATCCCCATTGTGTATACCATCTGTTTCTTGCTGGGTCCTTGACCTTGATGAAGCCAGAAAGGCCAGGGTTCAAATCCCATCTCTACCACACTAGATTGTGACCTCGTACACACTGATTACCCTTGCTGAGCCTCAGTTTCATCATCTATCAAAAGAGTATAATGTCAGTGTTCATAAAGAGAGTTAAAGAGCTTATCACAGTGCTGGGGGCATAGTAGACACTGAATAGATTATAACCACTTTGCCACCATCTATCCTTAGCCCTTCAGGCTGTATGGCACAGATAGAGAAAGTAGGGGAGAGGGTTGGTGCAAGATTTGTAACAGGGAGTCGTCTTCACAACTTCTACTTTCTGAAGACCCGGAAACTACTAAGAAGCCAGGTTTCTACCTCACAGAGAACTTCTGGAGCAGAATCTAGAGTATGGGATGGAACGGGAATGTGCAGGAGGAAAATGACCGGGACAGTCTGGACACTGATGAGATGCTGAGCGCCCCCAGCCCCAGCAGCTCACATCCCTCCATTCTTGGACCCAATCCCAGACCCTCTCCCTCAGTCTGCTTCCTCTTTAGGAACACCCATCCTTCACTCTCCTCTCAGCCCCCAGCATACAGTGTAGCAAGCCTGGGGACTATGCAGCTCTGTAGGGCTCCTCCCAGCTTTGAAAAGTGCCATTCATTGAACACCAGTGTCAGGGACTGAGTTAGGAGCTGGGGTACAGTAGTAAAAAACAAAACAAAAATGCCAGCCCTCCTGGAGTTTATGCTTTGACAGAACAATGAGTCAGACAAATGAGTGTAACAAATTATTACCACGTTAGATGATGAATGAACCAACAGGGGAGGGGATCTGAGGGCAAATTTAAATAGAGTGGTCAGGGGGCCCTCACTGAGAAGGTGACATTTGAGCGAAGAGGGAAGGAATAAGGGATAGAGCCACACAGATGTCCACTGGAGGAGCATTCCAGTCTGAGGGGACCAAGGCTGCAGTGCAAAGACCCCAAGGTGGAAACATGCCTGAGGTATTTTAGGAGCAGCAGACCTGTGCAGCTGGGCAGAACTGGGAGGGGAAGGAAAGGAAACCACGGGGCAGTCCTTGCAAAAGCCTTTTCTTTGAGTCATGTGGGAAGTCATTGGTGGGTTTGAGCAGAGATGTGACATAAAGTGACTTATACCAACAATTGGTTTATTCTTCCAGACAGGAACTGTTGTTCCCATTGTCCATTGGAAGATACAGAGGTAGGAGGGGTGGAGCGTCTTGCCCAGGGGTCAGAGCTAATTGGTGGGAAGCTGGGATTCAAAGCTAGGTCGTTCTGACTTTGGAGTTTTTTCACTTCATGATGCCCTTGTTCCTGTTCTGGCCTTGTCCCTCCACTGTCCTTCCCCCAGCAGAAGTGGGCCCTGGCTCTCTTCATTTACCAGACCCTCTGCTCCAACCCATTGCAGTCAGTAACCAAGTGGCCTGGAGACTTTGTGTCACCAGCGGTGGATATGGCCATATGCTTGGCTTTTGAATCCAAGACCCAAGAAGGAAAGAAAGATGGAAACGCCCCAAGCTCAAGGTCCTCTTACCTGTCACTTCTTTGTCTGCAAAGTCTTCTGGGACAGAGGGGGTAGGAACAGCCAGTCCATGGTTTTCCTGGGCATTCTGAAAAGGACCAGGGAGAGATCAGGGGACAGGGAAAGACAGATAATTCTTAAATTGCTGTTTAGTGAGACCATTTTACTGCTTGAAAATGTCCAGTGACAGTGATGGTTGCACAACCTTGTGAGTATACTAAAATATAAAAGGGTGAATTTTAAAAGTTGAATCTTACATGGTACAGTTAATTCTCACTATTTGTGATAGTTTTGTTCTGTAAAGTTCCAACAAACACCGTGTTATTGAATACTGACCCACTGCTCCTAGGGGAAACAACAGGGTTAGGTTCCTGAGAACCTCTGGTCACAACATTTTTGTCAACTGATCAATACATAATCTTGACTTGTGTGTGTGTATTTATGTTTGAAGACACTTTAACATGTTTTGTTGATTTATGAGCATTGAACTCATGGTTAATAGCACTATAACTAATGCCAAACACATGCATTTCGTCTGTCAGCCACATCACAGCCTCCTGGACGCAGGCACACTAGAGAGCATTTCCGCACTATGCTTGGGGGCCATTTTAAACAATGAAATCACCAAGAAAAAGTAAAAAGAAATAGGAAAAACGTGGCATTAAACAGACGTTTGTTTACATTACTATAGTTAAAACAAGAAAAATAGTGTCCCCTTGTTCAGCGGGGAACACGTACATCAGGCAATTCAAAATTTTCACTGCTCTAAGGGGTTACAAATGAATTTTAATCATTAGGCAAATTGGCAGATACAGAATCTGCAAATAATGGGGGACTGACAGTATATGGATTATGTCTCAAAACAAAACCAGCCAAGCACACTGGCTCACACCTGTAATCTAGCACTCTGAGATGTCAAGGTGGTAGACTGCTTAAGCTCAGGAGTTCAACACCAGCCTGAGCAAAAGCAAGACCCCATCTCTATTAAAAATAGAAAAACTCGGGGTGGCGTTTATGGCTCAAAGGAATAGGGTGCCGGCCCCATATACTGGAGGTGGTGGGTTCAACCTGGCCCCGGCCAAAAACTGTAAAAAAAAAAAAAAAAAAAAAA
>NW_003852426.1:12706017-12709552 GCF_000181295.1 Otolemur garnettii
AAAAAAAAAAAAAATAGAGAAACTCAGTGGGCAATAGGATTGCTTAAGCCTAAGAATTTGAAGTTGCTGTGAGCTATGATGCCGCAGCACTCTACCCAGGGGGGCAGAGTGAGGCTCTGTCTCAATAGTAAAAAAAAAAAAAAAATAAAATAAATTAAATGCATAAGTTAAAAACAAACAAAAAAAGAATCTACAGTGACTCCTCATGGATGTCCACAGGTTAAAAGCCAATCCGCTTGGCCTGGCATCCTGTTTATATTTAGTTTTCACTAGATATTTAAAGAAAAATTAATAAAAAGTGATGAACTTGAATATTTATAGTACTACAGATGCCCTTCTGATGTCTAAGCTTAACAGTCCCCAATGTGTTTACACAGCTGCCAGTTGTACATACCCTTTTGCATTCTATGTTTTTTTTACAAACACACATTTCCATATGTCAACAAAGGCCACACACCTGTCACGTTGAAGAGCTGTTGAGCACATCATGATAGTTTCAAGGTCCCCAATGACCTGGCCCCATGCTTCACTACCAGCTTTTATTTGCCACTCGCCTGTTACGCCTTTCCTGCTTCTACTGTGACCCACTCCCTCCCTGTCACGCTTTCACCCTTCACACACAGTCCATGTTCCTCCCTGCTCTGGGGTGTTGTGGCTGTGCCTCTCCTGCCCACTCTCCCTTTCTGATAATACTCCTCAAGCTGCGCCGTAAACACATTATCTCAGTCATTCCACTCAAGAAGGAAGATGCTGCCCTTATTTACCAGATGAGGAAACTGAGGCTCACAAATGTTTTGGTAAGTTATCTATAGTCACACAAACAGTACTACCAAACTTGAGTCTGGGGAGCTCCCCACCCACTAGTATTTCATCTCCCTAAAATCTCTCAGCCCTCAAGGATTAGCTGAGCGCCTCTAGGGTGATGGTACAGGGGGAGGAGCTAAGAGCTTTGGGTCCAGCCTGCCTGGATTTGAGTCTCACCTCTGCGATCTACTATCTGTGTGACTGTGCATATTACTTATGCTCCCTGTGTCTCAGTTTCCCCATCTGTGAAATGGTGATAAAAATAGAATCTATTTTAGGGAAGTTTTATTTTGTTTTTTTGAGACAGAGCCTCAAGCTATTGCCCTGGGTAGAATGTCCTGGCATCACAGCTCACAGCAACCTCCAACTCCTGGGCTTAAGCAATTCTCTTGCCTCAGCCTTCCAAGTAGCTGGGACTACAGGTCATCAACACAATGCCAGCCTTTTTTTTTTTTTTTTTTGGTTGTAGTTGTCATTGCTGTTTGGCAGGCCTGGGCTGGATTCAAACCTACCAGCTCTGGTGTATGTGGTGGCCAGTGCCTTAGACACTTGAGCTACAGGTGCTGAGCCTTTAGGGAAGTTTTGAGGACTAAATAATGTAATACACAGAAGGTACTTAGGGATATCATGTCATTTGACAGCTCCTGGCATGAAGTAAAAGCCTCCTAAATATCAGCCACTGCTATTATTACTAAGGAACCATCCCTGCCTACACTAGCCCACTGATGTGCTGCTGCCCAGAGCAACCTACAGTCAAGCCCCACCCAGGGAGGCTCTTGTTTGCATCTTATCCCTCCAATGAGATATGGGAGCTCTTTAGAACCCAGGGACCATGTATTACGGCAACCCTCACAGCTGGACACATAGTGAGCCCTGTTACTCACTGATGGGCTGATGGTGCTAACTCTCTGGACTTAATGGCTTCATATACAGAAAAGGGCATTCAAAGTAGTTATTATAGAAATATGCATGAGACCCTGGGTTACCAAGGGCCAACTGAAAATTACTCTGGTTATTTGGGGACAGTGAACAACTTATCCAGTTCTTAAAGAATTCTGAAGCTAGAATGGCCTTGAGCCATAAACTAGTCTTTCTTCTGCCTCTACTTGATTCTCATGGCCAATAGCATACCTGTCCTTTAAACTTCCCAACCCTGTTCATTCTGTTGTTTTTTTCCTTTTGTTTATTTTTGAGATAGTCTCATTCACTTCTTGTCCCCAGTAGAGTGCCATGCCATCATAGCTTACAGCAACCTCAAACTCTTGGGCTCAAGTGATTCTCTTGCCTCAGCCTCCCAAGTAGCTGGGACTACAGGTGTCTGCCACAACACTTGGCAATTTTTTAGAGTCGGCGTCTCACTCTTGCTCAGGCTGGTCTTAAACTCCTGAGCTCAAGCAACCCACCCACCATGGCCTCCCAGAATGCTGGGATTATGGGCATAAGCCACCATGTGTGGCCTAAACCCAGTAATTCTGAACCAGGAGAAGGGACAGGGGTCTAGCCCATCAGAGGTATATCTCCCGAGACATCCTGAGATGCACACACACACAGATCACTGATTATCTAATAACCTCCATCAAGTACATACACTCTGATTTTGATGAGATGGAGGCCAAGCCTTCAAAAGTGAGGATTAATGGCCCGGCGCCTGTGGCTCAAGTGGCTAAGGCACCAGCCACATACACCTAAGGTTGCGGGTTCAAATCCAGCCTGGGCCCGCCAAAACAACAAGATGGCTGCAACCAAAAAATAGCCAGGCATTGTGGCAGGCGCCTGTGGTCCCAGCTACTTGGGAGGCTGAGGTCTCAGCTACTTGGGAGGCTGAGGCAGGAGACTCGCTTGAGCCTAGGAGTTGGAGGTTGCTGTGAGCTATGATGCCATGGCACTCTACCCAGGGGGATAGCTTGAGGCTCTGTCTCAAAAAAACAAAAAAGAGTAAACAAAAGTGAGGATTAAGATCACTGATTACTATTTTCAACATCGTGGGAAAGTAGAAAGGCTTGTAGACTTAGCATAAAAAGTCTTCCAGTCATGCTCAGTTTTGCCAGGAGTGTGACCTTGATGAGCAGTGGAGATGCAGTATGGGGACAGTGATGTTAGCATCTGTGCTCCTACTGTGTGCCAGCCCTATACTAAAAGCTTTGTCTACACCATTTCAAATCCCATCACAGAGTCCGAGTGCAAACCTAGGCCTTTCACCTTACATTTTCTACATGTCATCAAGACCATCTTCTTCACGTATAATATTGAGGGAATATTTCCTGCTTTGCAGGGCTATTATGAGAATCAAATGAGATGATATCCCTAATCCAGGAAACCCATGTAAGTGAAGGATATCTTCCTATCCTGTCCCCTACAGGGGTGAAAAAATTGTGGAATCCTAGTAGCACCTTCTGGGTTACCCTGAGTGCTTAATGAACTGTGTGGGAGGAGGATAGATGGACTTCATGGGCTAGAGGTAATAATACTCTCCCCACCCTTTGATCCTGAAGCACTCTCAGCATACATTAGACTCCCAATACCAGAGGACGGAAGCCCATCTCCTGAGCAGCTTGTAATGGCAGCTCAGGCTGAGTTCTGACTCATGGACACCCACTGCCACCTCACAGTGCTTGCAGTGCTGTGACACATCACTGTCTGACCCTTGGCGCAGTTCCCAAAGGCCAGCCTCGTCCCTTTGGGAGCTCCCAGTATGGACCTAAACATAATCTCCCTGCATCTCTGAACCCCT
>NW_003852426.1:12710412-12714456 GCF_000181295.1 Otolemur garnettii
AAATAAATAAATAAATAAAAATAAAAAGAAGTCTTGGAGTTGACACTTAAATGCTATGCACAGTCCAAATGAGGTGGCTCATGCCTGTAATGCTAGTACTCTAGGAGGCTGAGGCGGGTGGATTGCCTGAGTTCAAGAATTCGAGACCCACCTGAGCAAGATAAGAGCTCATCTGTAAAAATAGCTGGGCATTGTGGTGGGAGACTGTAGTCCCAGCTACTCGGGAGCTGAGGCAAGAGACTTGCTTGAACCCAAGAGTTTGAGGTTACTGTGAGCTATGACACCAGGGCACTCTACCAAGGGTGACAAAGTAAGACTCTGTCTCCAAAAAAAAAAGTTATGCACAATCCTTGATTGGGTCCTGGAATTGAGGTTGGGAGTGTGCCATGAAGTACAGACATGATTGGGGCAGTGGGCAGCAAGTGAATATAAATGGTACATTAGGTAATAGCTTTGTATCAATATTAAATTACTGAATTTGAGAACTGCACAGAGAATGTCTCTGTTCCTAGATAAGACACAGTGAAGTATTTGGGAATAAAGAAACACAGTGTCTCAACTTAGCCTTTAATGGTTCAGGAAGAAACTATATTTGTATGTATGTACAGGGAAGGAATGAGCAAATAAAGCAAATGTAGCAAAATGTGGTGAATATGGTGAAGACTATAGGGAGTTTTTTTGGTTTTTTTTTTTTGTCACCATGGGTAGAGTGCCATGGCATCATCATAGTTCACAGCAACTCAAATGCTCCTCAAGAGATCATCTTGCTTCAGCCTCCTGAGTAGCTGGGACTACAGGTGCCCACCACAATGCCTGGCTTTTTTTTGGTTGCAGCCGTCATTGTTGTTTGGCAGGTCCAGGCTGGGGATTTGAACCCGCCACCTTAGGTGTACGTGGCTGGCGCCTTAGCTGGTTGAGCTATAGGTGCTGAGCCCCAACTGCTACTCTTAGCAACAGCTGCTGCTTGCTAGCACTTACTTCGTACCAGAAACTCCCTCAGCACTTGCCCTCTCTTAACTTGTTTACTTTTCACAACTCAGTAAGACAGGAGCTCCTTTTGCTACCTCCATTTTACAGATGAGGAAACTGAGGCTCAGAGAGGTTAAGAAACAAGGTCCCCTAGCTGGTTATATATCACTCCCTCCAGGAATGTGATCATTATCTGCAAACCCAGATTGTCACCCAGTTCTGCCAGTCACTTCCCAAGTCCTCCCTTCCTGCTGCCCCTTAGCCTCAGCCCTTCCTCAGTCCTCACTGTCCCTTACTCAGATGGACAATATCCATTGGCATTGTCTCCAGATAATTCCTTAGCCCCTGCCTTACTCTTCATTCTCCAAAACTGCCAAGAGGATGTTCTTTCTCAAAAGCATCACAGAGCAGGTCACTCCCCTGCTCAGAATCTTGCCATTGGCCCAGAGGATGAAATTCAAACATGTCCCTGTGGCATTTGATACTTTTCAGAAGCTAGACCCTCTGCAGCTCCTCCCATCTTCTCCCCACTCATGCCACAAACCCTGGGCTCCAGCCAGTGGTTCTTGTTTTTTTCCCACTCTTTTTTGTTTGTTTGTTTGCTTTTGCAGTTTTTGGCCAGGGTCAGGTTTGAACCCACCACCTCTGGCATATGGGGCTGGCGCCCTCCTCCTTGAGCCACAGATGCTGCCCCATTTTTTCCCACTCTTGTGGGAAACCTGACTCAGGGAACCTGACTCATTGGCCAGTGGGCTTCCTGCAGCAGTGATCCTCAGTGGGGCAGAGAGACCACCTCCTGGAGGAATGTTGCAGAGGCTTCAGAGGTTCTGGGTGTGGGTGGCTTGAAAAAGCCCCTAGATGACTCAGCTATGTCTGATTCCTCCACCCCCTGGCAATCCCTGTACCCACTTGGGATTGATTTCGATACTTCCTCAGGCCCCATAGCCTTGCTCTCTTACTCTTACTTTGCCTAGCATGCTCTTCTTTGCATGGCAAACTCCTAGCTGTTCTTTAAGCCCCAGATTAAACGTCTCTGTGCTATGAAGTAGTTCTTGGCAACCCCAGCCAGAGTTAGTTTCTCTTCCCTGTGTGTTCCTCAAGACCTACTGCATTATTACTACAGCTGACATTTACTAAGTGCTTACTATGTACGAGGCATCATTCCAGGTTCTTCACATGTAGCAACCCAGTTAGTTTTCATAGTAACCCTAAGAGGCAGGTTATCGTTTTTATTTTATAGATGAGAAAACTGAAGTACAGAGAGGTTGAGTACATTGCCCAAAGTCACACAGCTAGTAAGTGGGACCTTGGCACCCGCTCTTTGCCCGTTATAGGTGACTGTAGTCTCTACCGCCCAGACCAGTCTAGCCTACTTGAGGGTAGAGTTAGTTTCTCTTCCCTGTGTGTTCCTCAAGCCCTACTGCATTATTACTACAGTGATGGCTAATTCTTTGTATATGCCTGGCACTGACTGAGTAGTTCAACAAATGTTTGTTGAATGAATAAATTTCTGTTGAATGAATGATAGAAAAAACACAGGACAGAAAGGAGGAAAGCATTGTTCCGGTGCCAGCTCTGCTATGAATTAACTCGAAGCAAACTTACTTCTCACTCTGAGCCTCAGCTTTCTGCCTCTTCTGTAAACACTCTCCAAGGATCACTTTGACCATGGCATCCTGTCAATTCAGGCCTATAAGGTGCCCCTTCTGTGACTTGGCTCACCTGTGCTGTGTGGGTGGTAACCTGGACACTCAGGGAAGGCCACCCCTCAATGACAGGGTGTTGGGACAGACCACAGCCACTGTCTCTGGGTAGTTCTCTAACTCCAGAGAGGCAAAAGAGGGAGCAGGATGAAAGGAGAGCTAGGGAGGGAGCGTTCTCAAAGCTGCTTTTCCAGGAGCTACAGGCCAGGCAGGCAGTGCAGGCTTGAAATCACAGCTGGCCTTGGACATGGACTCTGACTGCACTACTGCAGTCAGTTGGGAAGCTGGCAATGTCCCAAGCTTTACACTCCCTACCCTTGGCACTCTTAACCTGGGAAAATTACAGACCCAGGTGCCCCAGGGTGCTGCCTGCAGGGGTCAGCATGTGCCTTAGATATCCTCAGGAAAGTGGGTTGTGTGTGGCCCTACAAGAGGGGCAGCCCACATCAAGAGGGGGTGGACCAACCTGTGGGCACTGAAGCAAAGAACACACAAATGAGCATCTGAGCATGCCCCTGGGGGACCAGCCTGGGCAGCTGGCTGTAGCATGGCCACTCCCTGCACTGCTGCTGCAGACAGCTCTTGCTCAATGCCTGGGGCAGAGTCCAGCCCTGGCCCTGCCAAGTGGAGAAATCCACAAAACTGGGCCTCAGAACTTCCTTGTCCTCACCCTAGACAACACCCAGATCTAAGACCATCAGTCACCTCTCTCACTTCCCAGAGGTGTACAAGCCAGCAACGCAGGTCAGTTGAAGCAGCCTTTTAAAAACCGTCACAACCTTGTGCATTGAAGTTTCCTGGCAGTGATTAGCTGAGAGGAAGTGTAGGCGGGGAGAAGCACCCTTCCAAGAATATATTTATTTTCTTCCTTTTTTGCTCACTGTATGATAGACTTATGAGGAAATTGTCTTCCTTATACTTACTTCTATTTCTTGGTTCTTAACAAAGAACTTTTGTTTCCTTCATAATCAGAAAAAATGCCCAATGCAATAAATAATATTTTAAAAATACTGTAATTGAGTGGAAAGAACATCAACTTTGGAATCAGGCAGACCAGATTTGGAATCCTAACTCTGTTCTCTAAAAGCAATCAAAGACAATATCTGACACAGTTAAGTACATAGTAACTGTGCTCCTTTCCTGTCTTCTGAGGCTCAGTTCTCTCATCTGTCAAATGGGGATGGTTCCACCTCCCTTGGGCTTGTTGACATCAGGGGCCAGTGCACACTTAAAGTCCTACAGAGTAGTGCTCAAGAAAAGTTATTTCAGCTCGGTGCCCATAGCTCAATGAGTAGGACACTAGCCACATACACCAAAGCTGGTGGGTTTGAGCCTGGCCTGGGCCTGCTAAACAACAATGACAACCGCAACC
>NW_003852426.1:12714611-12720914 GCF_000181295.1 Otolemur garnettii
TGTTGTGGTGGGTGCCTGTAGTCCAGCTACTCGGGAGACTGAGGCAAGAGAATCGCTTAAGCCCAAGAGTTGGAGGTTGCTGTGAGCTGTGATGCCATCACACTCTACCGAGGGTGACAAAAAAAAAAAAAGAAAGAAAAGAAAAGTTATTTCCCCTGGGTTCCAAAAAAAGCTCAGTGGGTTAGCAGTGGTCCAAGTCCTCAGATGCTCTGCTCAGGCACAGCCCCTCACGGTGTCTCTGGTTGGATCTGAGGAGATGGGTGCTTCCCCATGGTCACAGACCGGTCACCAGGAATCCCCTGCTGCCCTCTCGACTACTAACATTTCTGAATTGAGGAAGAGAAGGAAGAAAAGGAAGGAAAGAAGAGGGAAGAAAATACTCACTGTTCAAAGATGAGAATAAGCGACTCCTTTGCAGTTTTGGGGGGTCGGAGCCTGCTGTTCACCCCCCTACTGTACAACTGAGCACTGCGGAGGGCAGGGCTCACCTCAATGATGGCTCCAGCCTACCCTCTTGGCCTCCTCATGCCTGGGACACACACATCCTCATGCTTGGGATTCCTCAGAGCTCAGCCAAGCCCCAAAGGTGGGTCACCAGGGGCTGGGCCAGTGGGCAACGCATGGTTGACCTTGGGCAGCAGCCACCTCAAAGTCTTAGCTGCACATCATGGAATGATAACTTCCTCGTCAGACTCCTTCTGGAACGTGGTCTGGGCACCAGCCCTCAGGGTGGAGGATAGAGCAGGCAGTGAGGGAGATGACCTTGAACCAGAGTTAGAACCAGGCATGGGGGTACCATGTACTCTGAGGGGACAGGGGAATGGAACCCCACCCCACCCCATCCCAAAATGAAAGACACAAGGAAACCACCCAGGCACCCAATGTACCTCGCTGGGTAAAGTCCAGCCCATTGTTCTCCAGATGTTGGGGACTCTGGCTGCAAGGGGTGTAAAGGATCCAGAAAGGCCATGTGTTTCCCACAGAGCACCTTCTCTGAGGTTGGGAGCCAGTGAACATTTTATAAAAGAGCTCCATTGCTTCCCCCAGACAGGCCCCACACTCTCCCATAGCTCGGATCCCTCCTGAGGACCAGAGAAGATTCTCCTCTGATGAGGCCATCTTCCTCTGGACTTACCTGCCAGCCCAGAGCTGCCCTCAGACCAGCACTACTAGGCCATCTGCCCTGGATTCTCTACTATATGGTGCCCTGCTCTGCCCTCCCTGTGGGGCAAGGAGTCAGCAGAGTCAAGAGGACGTGTGCTGGAATCCACACCAACCCTTCCAGACCCTGTTCCAGAATTCCCTACCTAAGTGGCCTGAGCCCATGTCTTGGGCTTTTCCCCTGGTCACTCCTCTTAAGGAGAGCACAAGTTGAAGGGTGCACATCCCTGATTCGGGGGGCGGCTAAGGGACAGCTGTTTGTAAGGATGAGGGTGTGGATGGAGCTTTGGAGGCTCAGGCTGAGATCCTTGCTGTGAAAGGGGAGCTGAGTGAGTAGAGGAGGGATGGGCTGTGGTGGAAGTAGGAGCCCCATTTGTACTTTCAGTGGCAGGCCTCTGATATTGCATCCCCCTAAAAGTATGGAGCACCCTCAACCCACAACCCTTCCACTTAGCATCACTCCCATGAATGGCTAAAAGCCATTAGTGACTGTTTTTCTTGGCTCAGCCTGAGGGGCTCAAATCCTAGCCCTAAAGGGTACCTGGGCCTTGACTTTAGAGCTCCTGTGGCGGGGTGGAGAGGAAAGGTGAGCTCTTTCCTTGCTGCCTCTCTGGGCTACCAGGGAGGGTCCAGGGCAGGCGGGGCTTCCTACCTGTAGCCCAGGGATACCACCTCTGGCAGGGCCAGGCCTGTCTGACTCAGAGGGTGGGGTGACCCTGAGAGCTCTCACCGCCCTAAGCACCCCTGGGGACCTGTCTGGCCAGTTTTCCCATATTCGCCACATTGGTATTTAAGTTTTAATTCCTCAGTGCATCACCCTAGGAATGGTTTGATTCAGACTAGGGAGGGCAAAAGGGAGCCCCAGAGAGAGCAACCCCCCCTACCTGCTGTCTATCAACTCGGCTCTCAGAAGCAGAGGGACAGGCTCTGGCTTGAGCTCTGGTCCTGGTTTCCCTTTGGAAGTGGAAACAGGATTGTCCCTCACTGAACCCAGGCCTCTGGTGGTGGCGACAGGCCTGGACAGAGAATGCCTGGCTCCTGTTTCTGCTTCTGTTCAGCTGTGTGGTCCTCCCCTCCCTGAGCCTCAGTTTCCTCATCTTAATGATTGCTGTGGTCCTTCCCAGCTCTGATTTGGTGGTTCTAATCCAGCTCCTCAGGGCTCCCTAAAGAGGAGGGGGTGGTAGCCTGGCACCAGAACACCTCCCTTTTCAGAGGCAGAAGCAGAGCTCAAGGAGTGGTCTATGTGTCAGCAAGGGTCTGGCTTCTTTGGGGACCCTCAAGGGAGCTGATCACACCTCCTGCTCTTCCAGTAGGGAGTCATTTTAACACAGAACGTTATGACTGGGTAGACACTTGGTGACCATCCAGTGTGACCCCCACTGATGGGAAGAGACAGAGGCCCATGGGGAGGAAGGACTTGGCCCTCAGTTTACCCCGCAGCCCGGCAGCCCAGGTACCAAGCTAGCTGGTACTCAAAGATCAATACCAGGTCTGTCCTAGCCACTGAGGGATACCAAGGTCCTCTTATTCTTCACAGTTGGCCCTTGGTTGCTGGATGCCTGAGAAAGCATTTCTTTTTTTTTTTTGAGACAGAGCCTCAAGCTGTCCCCCTGGGCAGAGTGCCGTGGCATTACAGCTCACAGCAACCTCCAACTCCTGGGCTCAAGCAAGTCTCCTGCCTCCGCCTCCCAAGTAGCTGGGACCACAGGTGCCCGCCACAACGCCCGGCTATTTTTTGGGTGCAGCCGTCATTGTTGTTTGGCGGGTCCGGGCTGGGGATTCGAACCCGCCACCTTAGGTGTACGTGGCTGGCGCCTTAGCCAGTTGAGCTATAGGCGCCGAGCCGAGAAAGCATTTCTTAATCCTCACATCTTCAGCACAGAGTGAGGACACTCCCGAGAAGGGGGCAGAAGCACCTGTCATTGTCTTCCCCCACCTCATCTTGCTCCCTCCTCAAGCCCTGTCGCCTGGCAGGCTTATGTAGGGCACTGAGAGAGAGGGTGCGTTCAGAACATGGCCCAGGCCCACACAGAGTTCAACGGCCCTCGTGGGAATTGTCACCTGGCTTCTTGGGCACTGCTGCCTCACATCTCCGCTACCCTTGGGGTAGTCTGGCCTGGGAGGTGCCCTCTGACTGTGGGAAGAGAGGACAGGGAGGGGAAGGGCCTGGCCACCCAGGACAGTGTCAGGCAGGGCTCAGGCACTGGCCCAGCTCCCCGCCCACCCTGACTTGGCAGGGCTGAGGGACAGGTGTATGCATGTGAACCCACACCCACACAGAGCACTGTCCTCCTACTTCTCCCTGTTCACCCAGCCCCTTGCCCCTGCTGGAAGAAGGCAAAAGCCCTGGCCCAGAGCCTAAGGGAGAGCACCCACGTGGCTGGACAGGAGAGACTCAAGCTTCCAGCTTGATTCTGCCCATCCAGGAGCTGGTAATGAATGAAGTTGGAGCCAGTCTGTATCTCATAACCTGAATTAGGAGCATAGGACTGTCCTGGAATATAGGCCATTGGGCTGAGGGTTCCTAATCTAAAAATATTACAGGTGGGCTCTTGGGGGCTCAAGAATCCTCTGCTAAAATTGTGCAAAACTACATGTATGTGGCCTATGCCCTTGGCGTGGTCTCAAAGGGGTCTATGATCCAAAAGAGGCGAGAGCGGTTTGGCAGGCCCTGACTGCAGACAGGGCTCCAGACAGGCAGATGGGGGCAGAAGTCTGCTAGCTGGTCCTGGGAGGGGAAGAAGAAAGCTTCTAGGGAGTGGAGAGGGTAGGATGGCCTGAATGGAACGTGGACCCTGAAGCCAGCCTGCAGGAACTCAATCCACTCATGAGCTGGATGAGCATAAGTAAATTACTCCTGCCCTCTGTGCTTCCTTTCTCCATCTGCGAATGGGGATCAGTGACAAACTTCACTTAGATGGTGGCTCTGTTAACACATATGATCCACTTGGAATGTTGCCTGGCACACAGTAAGAGCTCAGCACGTGCCAGCTGTGACCACAGGCTGTGCCACTGGTTAGGACCCACAAGCTGCTCCCCATGCCTTTCCTTGGTCCCAGTTCCTGCCTCTGTAAAATGACGCTGGCACAGACCTGATGGGTCCCCCTCCCTTGTTGGTTCACCATGTATCCATTCTCTGGCTGTCACCAGTGAGGCAGCATAAGTTTGTTGGGGGGAAAGCCTCCATCTCCTGGGACTGGCTCTGAGGCTTTCCCAGAAAGACTGTCCCTAGGAAGCATTTCTCCAGGAGGGCCCAGAACTCCAGGCCTGACCAGCCAGCCAAGCCCACCCCAGGGACCCCTGAGGCTTCTGCCAGGGTCTGTGCAGTCCTGGATCATGTTCTGGCATGACCAGATCCACACCAGAGAGGAGGAGAGCAGGAAGACTGGGACTTGGCCTGGTCTTTGAGGGGCCCATGGTAGGTGGGAGGGAGATAGCCAGCAACCAGAGCAAACTCAGCTGTGCCACATTAACCCTTTAGTTGCTGCTTTGAGGGGGGAGGGGCCAGGACAGCAGGAGCCATTCAGGGGCAAGGGCCATTTCTACTCTGTAGGTTCTGCAGGTCTTTATTTCAACAAGCAGTACAGGTACAGGTGTGTCAACTGTGGGATCAAACCACTATCACTTTGAGTATGTATGTTGGGGGAAGGTGAAGAAAATAGAATATCTCAAAATCATCTTCTCTGTGATTATGGTGCAATGACCCCTGTAACAGAGGCTGACTCATTTGATTTATACCTTTTTGTTGTTGCTGTTTTACTTTCTATATTTCTTGGTAATGTCAATGAGTTGCTTTTATAAGCAGAAAATATGTTGTTTGTTTATTATTTGTTGGACAGAATCCCACTTTGTCATCCTGGTAGAGTGCCATCTCAAACTCTTGGGCTCAAGAGATCGTCCTGCCTCAGCCACCCAAGTAGCTGGGACCACAGGTGCCCACCACAACACATGGCTATTTTTAGAGATGGGGTTTCACTCTTGCTCAGGCTGGTCTTGAACTCCTGAGCTCAAGGGATCCACCTGCCTTGGCCTCCTAGAGTGCTAAGATTATAGGTGTGAGCCACTATACCCGGCTAGAAAATATATTTTTAATTTTTTATTTATTTATTTATTTTGAGACAGAATCTCAAGCTGTCACCTGGGTAGAGTGCCATGGTGTCACAGCTCACAGCAACCTCAAACTCTTGGGCTTAAGCGATTCTCTAGCCTCAGCCTCCTAAGTAGCAGGGACTACAGGCGCCCGCCACAACGCCCAGCTATTTTTTTGCAGTTTGGCTGGGGCCAGGTTCAAACCCACCACTCTTGGTATATGGGGCCAGCGCTGAGCCACAGGCGCCATCCGAAAATACATTTTTTAAAGTTATATTCCTAGAGATCTGTGCGCTTAGCCTTAGAGATGCAACAGGAAAATGTAAGACTATCCGTGCAATCTAGAATGCTGGGATCTGCTCGCTGACATTGACCAAATCAGAAAAAACAGGTGATGGAGAGAAGGATGTACTGGGTGGGGCGTGAGGGTATCCAGGACCAAGATGTGGGGTGCCATGAAATCTAACAGGCTCTGAGGGCTCAAACTACGATTAGGGGCCTTGTTAGTGTAGGCAGCACAAACCCTTACGGAGGTTTAAGGATACCATGACCCTAGTGACACTATTGTCCTACCCAGGACCTCAGCCTGATAGTTAGGAGTGAACCTAGAATCTAGGAAGCTGGCTGTTTGACTCCAAGACAGTAGCCACTGACCACAGGTGGCTGTAGAGTACTTAAAATGTCCAAAGTGAGGCTGGGTGCTGCGGCTATGCCTATAATCCTAGCACTTTGGGAGGCTGAGGTGGGCAGATGGCTTGAGCTAAGGAGTTTGAGACCAACCTGAGCAAGAATGAGACCCTGTCTGTAAAAATAGCTGGGCATTGTTGGTGGGAGCCTGTAGTCCCAGCTACTTGGGAGGCTGAGGCAAGAGAATAGTTTGAGTCCAAGAGTCTGAAGTTGCTGTGAGCTATAATGCGATGGCACTTAATCCCAGGATGACTAAGTGAGAGTCTGTCTCAAAAAAAAAAAAAAAAAAAGTCTGAAGTGGGGAAGTGGGTTGTGCTACAAGTATAGTACATGGGATTTTGAAGACTTAGTATAAAAAAGAATGTA
>NW_003852426.1:12721083-12722943 GCF_000181295.1 Otolemur garnettii
AAAAAAGAATGTAAGTATCTCATTACTATTTTTTTCTCATTACTAATTTTATATTAAGTGTTGAAATAATAATCTTTTGACTATATTAAGTCAAATGTATTATCAAAATTATTTTACCTTTTCTTTTTACTTCTACTGTAACTACTAGAAAACTTTAAATTGCATATGAGGCTTACATTATATTTCTATTGGTCAGCACTTATCTAGAATGTCCTAGATAACCCAGGAATTCTCATCATAGCAAGCAGAACAGCTGTTTGGGCCTTTCTCCCTTGTCAAAGAAGTAAAGCCCAACCATAGGCTCCAGAAGGGAGTTTTTTGGTTTCCTGTAGTTTTAGACCCATAAAAAATCTGTCCCATATAGCGTTTTCCCAAGGGTCACTGCTATATGAGGCAGTTCAGGTATCCACTCTTCCAGGAAGCCCTCCTTGACCACCCATTAAGGCTGGACTCACTGTCCCTGCTGTGGCCTGTGTTCTAACAGTCTGGCTACTCACTCATCTCCTGCAGTGGGCAGGGAGCTCCTTGAGAGCAGCAACTCTGGCTCAGTCACCTCTGTATCCCAGAACCTACTATGGCCCCTGGCATGAAGCAGGCAGCCATCAGTGATTGTGGAAAAGGAACTTGCTTAGCTGGGAGTATCCACTGCTGTGTCACCTCTGCACACAACTTCTCCATGACCTCTCCTAGGGTTTCAGTCCCACAGGAGCTATCAGCTCTAATCCCAGACTTCCTGCCATAAGCCTCGGCTATGCCTCCTCTCTGTAGCCACCCTGGCATCAGGAAGAAAGGGAATGGGCAGAGGGTGACATCCACTCAGGTCAGGGCAGGTGGGGCTGCTTCCTCTGTGGCAGGTGAGGTGTCCCCACTCAGAGAAGCTCCTCAGATCCCAGAGCAGAACTGTACTCACCAGAGGAAGGAAGGTCAGCAGGGGCCGGACTCTGGGCCGAGCTTTCAGCGTGGCTGTTCCTGACTCGCTCACAGTGTTAAAGCGATTGTCTCCATAATAGATCCCGTCTAGAAGACATGAGTGAGGGGAGACCGTGAGCTAGAGATCGAGGTGTCTGGCCAGCTGAGTCTAGTCTGCCTTTCAGTTCCCAGTGAAGAAAGCTGGGGCCACTGGTTGTCCCCATTTGACTGAGCTCAATACCTCTAACGTAGTCAGATTCTACAATGGGGTGTGTGCTAATGGGCCAACTGTGCGTTGTGGGAGAGACTCGGTGTTTCTGGGGCTTTTGGCCCCCAGCAGCCATTTCTCTCCCAATCAACATCCCCCCACCAGGTTCCGAGCCTTATCTCCTATAGCAAATTGTCCCTCCTTTGGGGGCCCTGGGAGTTTGACCAAGGCCCCGGCCAAATCTTATCTCTGAGAGAGGGAGGAAAACAAACCAGTTTTTCTCTCAAGTGTTTGAATTTCTAATCTGAAACAAGCAGGGTGCCCCCAGTGGTCAATACTCCGTCTTCTGGTCTCCTCAACTAAAGATTTCCCTGGCCACCAAACTACCCATGGTTGTGCGGCATAGCTTTGTTTGATGCACCCTTGAGAGCAGAGCAGAGAGAGTAGAGCAGTACAGTCAGTGTGACCTGGTAAAAATTCCAGCTCTACCATTTGCCATGTTGCTGAATCTCTCTGGGACTCACATTTCCCATCTGTATGATGGGTATAATGATAGTGCCTTATAGGACGGTTGTGAGGAGTAAGTGTGGCCAGTATATACTAAGTCCTCCATAAACATGGTACCTTCCCCTGTAGGAAGATGATATGAAGGATCTTTCTCTTCCTTCAGTTTCTGGGCTGCTCTAGAGCAGTGGAGAGGTGTGAGGAACCATTCATCCTTTCTCAACTCCATGGTGACTCTT
>NW_003852426.1:12723169-12726812 GCF_000181295.1 Otolemur garnettii
ACAGGGATTTTGGCCCTCATTCTACAAGGTGAATATCAGTCTCTGAAGAATGTTTCCAGGACTATTGATATCTCTGTATCTGGCAGAAGCCCTTTGCCCAGAAAAAAATAATATATATATATATATATATATATTCCAATTCAACTAACTGGAACATTGAAGTAACTGATAACTGTTCCCCTAGCAAGTCACTTTAGGAAAAAAAAAAAAAAAAAAAAAATATATATATATATATATATATATTCCAATTCTACTAACTGGAACATTGAAGTAACTGATAACTGTTCCCCTAGCAAGTCACTTTAGGAAAAAACTTCAAGACAGCCAAATGACTTATTCAAAATAGACTGGTTTGTCAGGGGGTTCCTGAGACCAGAATACATCCATCCCAAACTCCTACAGCCACAGCCCTCCAGGGGAAGATCTAGGGCAGCAGTTCTCAACCAGTGGGTCACAACCCACAGGAACTGTATTAAAGGGTCACAGCATTAGGAAGGTTGAGAACCACTGATCTAGGGTCATGATGTGACAGGGAAGAGTGCCCCAGTCACTGTAGGTGGAGACCTTTGTGTGCTGCCTTCCCCAGGCAGAAAGTTGACTGAGACTTTCAGATTCTCCACCTCTCCTGGCTGCAGTGGCTCATGCCTGTAATCCCAGCACTCTGGGAGGCTGAGGTGGGTAGATTGAGTTCAGGAGTTTGAGACCAACCTAAGTGAGAACAAGACCCTGTCTCTACTAAAAAGAGAAAAAAAAAACTAGCTAGGTAACATGGTGGGTGCCCATAGTCCCAGCTACTTGAGAGGCTGAGGCAAGAGGATCCCTTGAGCCCAAGAGTTTGAGGTTGCTGTCAGCTATGACGCTATGACACTCTACCCAGGGTGGAAGAGTGAAACTCTGTCTAAAAAAAAAAAGATTCTCCACCTCTCAAAAGGTGGCCCAAAAGGCAGGTTCTCAGTGTTCTCCACATGTCCCAGGAACTCCAGTTCCTAGCACTGCCCTGCCCTGTGCACTCTGGACAAACACGACCGCCCAGTCCTGGTTGCCAGGTTCCACGCCTGAGGTTGCAGAGGGCCCAATTGGATGGAAACACGAGGGAGGGGAGCTGTAAGAGTGCAGATTTGGCCCAATCAGAAACAACAGAAGTAGCACACACCCAGCAGCTACCACTAAAGCCCTCTGATTCCCTTTCTTCCAAGAGTCTGCTTGTTGATGGCAGGTTCTCCTGGGACGTTCTCCAGACAGGACTGTGTGGATGCCAAGGCACTAGATCTGACGTGATATAGCTACCTGGGCCCTTAATGGGCTTGGGGATGGGGTGGGGATTACCATGGGACTGCATGAGAGCCATGCTCCTAGGCAAACGCTCTAATTATTTCCTTTAATCTCTGCATCAGTGCTGAGGGTTAGGGAGCCTCCTTTCTACAGTTGAGTTATAGTCATATTAGTGGCTACTATTATTGTGTGCCTAGGAGCTTTAGAAGTGTCATATCTGAGTGACTTGGCAAGGGTAATAACTCTAATAGTAATAATAAGAAAAGGTAAAACTTACTGAGCACTTTTGATGGGCTGGGCACTGTTCTAAGCATCTTATACATTATTAATTAATTTAATTCTCAAAACAGCCCCATGCAAATTGGTATGGTCATTATACCTGTTTGACAGATGAAGAAATTGAGGCATACAAAAGTCAAATCCAGAGCCTCACAGTAAGTATTGAAGCCAGGGTCTCCCTGAAGGGTCTCAGGACCACACACATTACCCCCAAAGGGAGGAATCACAATCTCACCATTGGCAGGACTCAGATGGGAGGACAGGGTGCTGTTCAGGGAAAGGAGCAGCACAAGGCAGCAGGGGGAGGTGGAGCGGCTTCCCCAAAGCCATGCTGGTCACAACAGAGCCAGCTCTATGCTGTGGCTATCTGACACCCAAGCCTGTTCCAACCACCTCACAGATTCTGTGACTCAGCCCTGACTCTGAGGCACTGTTGTTGTGTTTGGTCCGTGGTTGTTTTAAGCAGGGGAATCTTTCTAAGAATACAATTGTTCTCTGTATGTGCTCAGCAGGGGTGGAAGCTCAGCCACCCCTCCGGACCTCCTTAGCCCCTCCTTGCCCCCTGCCACTGGATACCTCAAAGAAGTCTGATTTGATTTCCCAGTCCTAAGAGGTGTGTCTAGGAGTGAGAGACAGAAACGTGATGGCAGAAGCAGAGTCAGAGTGACGTGATGTGTCACAGAGTGACATGATGTGAGAAGGCCACCACCAGCCATGGCTGGCTTTGGAGATGGAGGGGGCTGCCAAGCAAGGAAAGCAGGCAGCCTCTAGAAGCTGGAAAAGGTGAGAAAACAGACCCTCTCCAGAAAGGGGCAAAGTCTTGCCAACACCTTAATTTAATCCATTGAGACCTATGCCAGAGCTCTGACCTATAGACTTGTAAGAGAATACATTTGTCTTGTTTTGAGCCAAAAAAAAAGAAAGAAGAAAGGAAGGAAGGGAGAGAAAGAGGGAGGGAGGGAAGGAGAAAAGAAAGAAGGAAGGAAAGAAAGGCAAGGAGGTATGGCTAGAACCTGGCAGACTCTCCTGGGCCCCTCAGGCACACCATCAGGTGAGGTGTGTATGGCCACCACTGTAATCCACGTCCTCCAAGGGCCCAAGATCAGGGATGGGGCTCTCCAAGCCTCAAAGTCAAGGCTCATAGCTAAGCAGAAGGACAACAGAGTCCAACCATGGGGAGTTTCCTATGGCAGTGATGAACTCTGCTCAGATCAGTGTCAGGAATGATAGAACGGGTCCTCCAAACAGGCAGCCCCTCCTTAATCAAGGCAATGAGGGCTAGGACTGCCCCAGGATATGGAGCAGGTGTAGGGGGTGGCTGGAGAGGAGGCTGGATGATTTGTCCTCATAACGACACTGCTCAATCTCAAAGAGGGGCCCTACCCAAGCATCTCGTCTGCTCTGAAAAGTGGGAATTTCCTTTGCCTTTTTACTGGAAGGGTTCGGAGGGATCTCAGAGGTTTTATGCTTGCCACATACATGGATCAGAGAGGCAGTGCTGGATCATACAGGTGGGATTCAGAAGTCTAGGAAGAGGAAGGGTGCCACCTCGGAACCAGAACCTTCCAGAGAAAGGGAGCACCTTCCAGAGAGCCCTGGGAAAATTCCAGCAAGCAGAAAAGCTTACGGGACTGTAGGAGAGGATTCTGAGCAGGGTCTGAGCCCCAGATGGACCATAGCCCTGTCAAGATGCAAACTGAAGCCTCTGTCTGGCAGATTCAGATTCACCTGTAAATAATACGACAACAAAATAGGGGTAAATACAGGTCTGCCTCCATTTACCTGAACCTGGTCATTAAAACGTTCTGCACCCTCACCCCTCCCAACTAAATCGTTTTTATGAAGGACTGTGTGAGGATTCCTTTAGATTCTCTCCCTAAAAATTTCTCCATCTTATATCAATGAGAAATAAAGGAAGAGCTTTGCTTTTATTTATATTCCCTCAAGGATTTGAGTTGACATAAATAACACCTGACATCCAAAAGCTTGTTTGTTGTTGTTGTTTTGTTTTGTGTTTTTGTTTGTTTGTTTTTTTTGAGACAGAGTCTCATTTTGTTGCCCTGGGTAGAGTGCTGTGGTGTCACAGGTCACA
>NW_003852426.1:12726957-12730447 GCF_000181295.1 Otolemur garnettii
AGGTTTGAACCGCCAGCCTTGGTGTATGTGGCCGGCACCCTACCCCCTGAGCTACGGGTAGCTTATTTTAAAAATAATTCTTGGTGCTGACCAAGATGGCTTCACCTCAAATTTGAACCTCGGGAGGAAGCTCTCCTCCTGTGCCTTCTCTCTGGGGTGACCCTGACCCTACCACTGACCTGAGGGGCAGTTGGGTTGTAGCGAAGGCTCTGCCTTAGGCCACAAACACCCAGCAGAAGGATAGCTTCTCATCTGGGAGGGGAGGTGGGACACCATACGGTCAAGGCTGAACTTGGGTTCCAGTCCCTGTTCTATCATTTGACTGTGGGGCCCTGGGAACGTTGCAAGATCTCTCTGAAGCTGTCTCCTCATCTTCATAAAGATGAACAGTGGTCCCTGCCATATGGGTTGGTGTGAGGCTGAATGAGATAAAGTATGTAAAATGTTAGCACAGTGCCTGACCGATAATTCATGCTCAACAGTTAGGAGGGCTGGTTGTTATCACCATCATCATCATCACTGCACTCACTCTCTCTCTCTGCCCCACTTCACTTCCCTCCACCAAGAGTTTGGGCTTTGAGCTTGAATCTGGTGTATCACTTGCAAATTATGGCAAACACCTGCCCTCATGGGGTAATGCCACCAGGAAGCAGGTGACCCTTTGCTTTCTTGTCAGGGGTGCCTCTAAGTCCTGAAGCTTGGGTTTGGTCTTAACCAATCTCAGATAGGGAGACTTGGCCCAGAGTGTGAGGGGCTGGACCAAGGTTGCCACGCAGTGGTGGTACCAGGGGTGAAGAAGGCAAAAGTAATGCAGTCCCTTACACATGGCACCTGGCACCTGGCTCCCTGCCTCTCCCAGAACAGGCAAAGCTGGCTCTCTCAGCCTGGGTAGGGTGTGTGTTAAATGTGGAAGGGCACAGCTGGGCACAAGCTGCCACCTGACAACCCAGACCTTTCTCTCCCTTTCTACCCTAGAGTCTTCTGCATTTCTTTTCTCAGAGAGTTCAGAATTTGAAGTCTGGTAAAATGTTCTCCCTCTCCCAACCCAAAAGCTGCCCATGGATCCATGGAAGTTGAAATAAAAATGATTCTGAGGCAGTTAATTAGCTCTTTCCCCAAATCCTAGATAATGAATTTGCTAATACTTAATACAGACTTAGCAGATGTTAGACATTTATGAGCCAGGCACTATTCTAACAACCCTATAGGGAAAGTACCCTTATTATTCCCAATTCATAGATGAGGAAACTGAGGCTTAGGTTAAGTTCCCCGCCCAAAGTCCCACAGCTTATGAGTCAAAGGGGTGAGGGCTCATCCAGGCAACTTTACTCTAGAATCTAATTCCCTCTGATCACAGTCAGAAAGGAAAGGAAAGAATGCAGGGATCCAGAGTCCCTTCCCTCAGTCTCCTGCTTTTCCAGAGTGGGATTGCAAAGTTGATGAGGCCTAGAGGGAAGCAAATGAGCCAAAGAATCACATCTGGGTTCTCACTTTGGCTCCTCCATGTGATACCTGAGAACTTGGGCATTGTCCCAGGCTCAGTTTCCCCACCTCTAAATGGGGAAAATTACTCTTACTTTGTAGGAAGCCTCCTGAAATCAGGGGAGGGAAGGAAGCTAGCAGGAGTGGGAGGAGGGCTGGAATGATAGTGTGGGGCCCTGAATTGCCAGGAGCCCCCAAATAACCTCAGGCTCATTGGCTAGGGGTATAATTGGATTCCAGGGGTAGGGTGGGGCTTAGCTTCAGGAGTTTGTTGCCTTACCTCAGAGTAATCCAGAGCTCTAATACAGACCCCCCCCCCACTTCCACCTCACTGTAGATGTAGAATGGGGTGCTGTACAGTGAAATACAAGGTGGGACATCCATTCATTGGCCACTAGGGGAGACTGGAGACCCTGCCTTTCAGGGAAGCAGCAGGGGCAGCCCTGTGTGAGTGTAACCCACAAATGGCATTAATGAGGCCTTTCCTTGCTAATAAGCAAATTAGCAGATCCACATGACAGGAACCTGAAAAGGCCAGTCTGTCCCAGCAAGCTCCAGCAGGCCCAACCTGAACACTAGAGAGAGGCCTCTGTCCAAGGGCAGAGGGGACGCTGAAGGCTGGGCTGGGGGAAGGGGAGGGGCAGAGGGGGACACTGAAGGCTGGGGAACAGGGAGCAACAGTGTAGAGGAGGAGAGAATAGGAAGGGAAAAACCTTGGGATAGAGCAGTTCAAAGGACCCCCATTGTGGGGACTGACAGGGAACACAGCAAATAAGACCCTTTCCTTCCTAGCGAGGACTTTCCACACAGTGTGGAGACCAGCACAATGATTTCACCTGGAACTTGTAGAAATGCAGACTTTCCTTCTACCCCAAACCTACCAGAATCTGGACTTAACAACATCACCTTGATGCTTGAGCTGCCCTGAACTGGATGACTTGGAGTTAGCGAGCCTCTCTGAGCCTTCCTTCTGAGTCTGTTTCCTTAATTGAGAAGCATGCATAGTTTTTAGCACAGAGCCTGGTTCAATAAATGGTAACTGATAATGATGATATTACTATTGTTATTAATTTATCAAGTGGCTTATAGACAACATAGTAGGGGGGAAATTTATTGACTGGGAGAGAAGGGGCACCCCATGACTGATCTACAGGGTTCAAGGGGGGGGGTCTGGCTTTCTGGATTTGAACTAGAGTGACAAGAGGAGCTAATACAAATAATGAGGCAGCAGAGAGGGTGTGTATGTGTGTATTGAACTCCTGGCAAACCACAGCACACCTCCAGGGGACAGGAGTAAATAAAAGTCTCCTTCACGCCCCTGCACAGCATAGGTCAGCTTTGGTAGGCTGGTGCCAGCCCAGTCCTGGCCAGAGATAGATGCGTGGCTCTGGGGGTTCATGGCTTCCCACTCTTAGCCTGGCCTGAGACACAAGGTCAGGGGCCCTGGGAATAGGCAAATCACCTAGGGACCACTACGGTGCTCTTGATAAGAAGCTGACCACATTCCTTCCACATTTACTTAGAACTTCATGTGTGCCATTCGGGGAGTCCTAGGGGGAAACAACAGCCAAGCTTCAGGTGGGGAAGGAAATTCCAGGACTCTCAAATCTTCCTGTATAAAAGGATTAACCAGGAACTGGTAGAAAAAAAAAAAACAAAAAACCCAGAGCTTGGGTCCTAGCCCAGCAATTCTGACTTCCTGTGCCTGAGGTGGGACTCTAGGAATCTGCATTTTGAATGTTTTCCTAGGTAGTTATATATGGACCAACAAGGTGGAAAAGAGAGTCCCCTAGCAAACATGGGCACACCATTGCTGTAGTGGGGTGCAGTGGCAGCTCAATTAATTCCTGAGTGACTGGAAGCTTTGTCTCAGCAACAGCCCTAGTCCCTTATCTTGGGATTTGCAGAGATCTACATCTCTGTGCATTAAAAAAAACAATTTATGGCTTTTTAAGACCCTCAGTTGGGCTGGGAGGGGGCAGAAGGTTTAATTAGGATTGCAGATGCT
>NW_003852426.1:12731111-12732487 GCF_000181295.1 Otolemur garnettii
CCCATAGCTTGCCAGTCCTTGCTTTAGAGCAGTGGTTCTCAACTTTCCTAATGCCGTGATGTATTTTCATTGTTATAAAGGGGTTGTGACCCACAGGTTGAGAACCACTGTTTTAGAGCTTTTCTTTTTAATGCTTTCCAAAGCACTGCCATATATACCACTTTAGGCAGTAACCTTATAGGCAGTCTGGCTGCTGTTCCCATTTAACAGAAGAAAAAAATTAAATCCAGAGAGTGGCTAGCCCCACATTATTGGCAGAGACAGGACTCCAAAGCAGGCCTGGCACTTCCATCCCATTACAGAATCCTAAATCCTGTCCCTCCCCTCCCCAGCCCTAAGCACAGCAGGGAGGAGCACCTCTGCCACACCCAGGGAACACCCCGGAAACACTGGGGAACCATCCCTCCTGGTGCATGCTGTTTTCCACCCCTCCATGTGCAGGGACAGCCAGGCTGAGTCAGCTGGAGGCCCAGCCCTACCCTGGGGACTGGGAGGAACTGTCCCCTGGGCTCCAGCATTGCCCAGGCTGCTGAAGGCAGCAGTGAGAGGTGAGAGGGCACCATACCCCTCTTTTCTCCTTGGAGAGACTGCTCCCCACTAGCAGCCTGCTCAACCCAGGCAAAATGTGGAGGAATTGCCTGGGAGGTTTGCCTGAGTGCTTCCCTTTGGGGAAGAAGTGTATGAGATGGGGGTGGGTAGTGTTTCCCAGGAAGACACCCTCAAATCAAAGCCATTCTTGGGCCACCTTCTTCCACAGAGTTAATTCAGCAAGCTGGCCAAGAGCGTGGTCTCTACAGCCCAACTGCTTGGGCTCAAATGTTCCTCTGCCTCACATGGGAGATTTTGGAAGTATCTAAAACTGGATTGTGGTGACAGTTGCACAGCTCTATAAGTCTATTAAAAAATCACTGAATTGCACTTTTTCTTATTTGGAGACAGAGCCTCAAGCTGTCGCCCTGGGTAGAGTGCTGTGGCATCATAGCTCACAGCAACCTCCAACTCCTGGGCTCAAGCAATTCTCCTGCATTGCAGATGCTTTCAGTGAAATCTTCCTATTACTGGACTCCAGGTTAGAGAAATTCTTCACTAAATCTTAGCTAAAAGGCCGAGAAGTGATAGGGAAATTCTTTAAAGAAAAATCTACCTATCACCACTTTCATGTGACTGTTTGCATTTTACCTGCTACACCCGGCCTACCCTTGTGCAAACAGATTTTTACATGGCTGCAGCCAGAGAGCAAGCAGTTGGTTACTCCTTAACTCCCTTACACATGCCCCTGCATTGATTTTCCCCGTTCCATCCCATGCCTGTTCTCCAAAAGCTAGATAACTTCAGCAACTCATACCAGGCTTAAGGGGAAGGTCTTGGACTCAGGG
>NW_003852426.1:12732507-12737898 GCF_000181295.1 Otolemur garnettii
CCTTAGCTGCTTGAACCACAGGCACTGAGCCTGAATTGCACTCTTATGAATATCCTGGCTCCACCATTTAAACCTGTGTGATCTTGGGCATGTTACTTAACATTCCTATACCTCCTCCGTCTCCTCATTTGCCAGATAGGAATGATAATAGCATCTGATTCCAGATGAGAATTCAATGAATCAACAAGGATTTTAGAATGGTAGCTTATACCTAAGAAGGGACGGATAAGTGCTGGCTGTGTAATGGCTTTATTCAGATGAGGAGGTGTTCAGGCCTCAGTTACTTGCCAGGGTGCCTGTATCTCCACTGTTCCTAAACCAAGCCTCCGACTCACCTTGCCCCACCCACTCTGCTTCTACTATTTGCTTTGTCCAGAATGCCCTTCCTGCTCCCCTCAAATGCTAGTTCCACTGAGAAGTCATCCATCTTCTCTGCTCCTTATCTGCTCAAAAAGGGCTAAATGGCATATGGTTACTTCTGATCACTGGCTGGTCTGAAATCCTTGGGCCAGGGAGAGGCGACATCTTGTCCTATCCATGGTGCCTAGTTATCACAATTGTGACAACCTGAGTACTGAACTCAATCTGACAGCAGGGGCTGAGGCTACACAGTGGCCATAAAAGTCAGTGAAGATAAGATGGTGACGATGAAGGTAGGTGAACTCAAGCAGTGATGGGTGAACTTCCTTTTTCCCCCCAGGAAGCCCCCACCCCACCCCAGGCCCAGAGCCACAGGTTGTAACCAGGAAGGCATTCCTGTCCCTGCCCTCCTGGCTTCCCTCAGTTTTAGGGAGTACAAACTGAAGACAGATGCTGTGATAAGGTGACCCAAGGCCCAAGCACCCACAGGGCAGCAGTGGTGTTTTCAGATTCCTGCAGAGATGGACACAGCTCTCTGATTCAGTGGTCAGCTGGCAGTTAGGGAGAAGGATCTTTGGCCTCTACTGTCCCATTTCTGGCTCTCCACTCAGAGCCTAGAGACAGTCCAGGCCAAGGTTTACCTGGCATGAGCCTGACTCTAATACTAACTTGGTGTCACAAACAGACCCGTAACCTGCTAGCAGTGGCTCCGGTTGGTTGTTCCTGCACCTCTTCTATGCAGGACCAACTGTGTAGGCACCCAGGTGACAGACACCTCTCTGCCCTTGGAAGAGGCCAGGAGGGGCTGGCAGCAGGGCTGGGAAGAAAAGAGGAAGCAGAAAGGATGAAGAATGAGACTGCCCCCTCCCCCAGAGTCTGGAGGAACACTCCCCAGACTCTGAATAGTCGGGGGAGATACACGGCAAACCGCAGGAAGCCTGTCGCCAACAGTGACACACCAAAAGATCCACAGAACCCCTCTGGAGAGGGCTCGGTTCAGACGTGGGGGCGGCGAAGTTCTCCCACCTGGCCGCGGAGGTGTCCCCTCGTTCCCCGCACCTCTCTGCCCGCACGCACGGCCTTTCCCAGGCACCTGGCGCCCCCACCCCTTTCCGGCAGCTCCCTCTTCACAGTCCGCAGGTCCCAACGTGTCCCTGCCCCTCGGCGCCTCCCGCCTTCCCAGCCGAGACCCGGGAGGGAGGCAGCGCCGCTAGCCTCTCCTCCACCCAAACCCCGTCCCGTCCCGCCCCCCCGGGGAACTTACCAAAATCCCTGCTTCCCTCCTCCGGGGCCTCTTGGGTGAAAATCCAGGGCGGGTTGGTGGCGTAGAGGGAGGTGCTGGGGGGGCTGGCATGCTTCTTCCCGAAGAGTTTACTGAAGGTGCCCTGCACCGTCTGGTTCTTTTTCATGCTGCCGCAGGCCGCGCGGGCGCCGGGGAAGGACCGTCCCTCCCTCGCCCTGCCCTGCCCCGGACTGAACTCCGCACGGTCTCCCCAGGGGACTCTACCAGGCCATGTCCCCCGCCGTCCTCCCCGCCCGCGCACCGGGCGACAGGTGCTGCGGGCGCCGCCGCTCGCCGCGAAATGCGAACTACCTGGGCAGGTAAGAGGCTGCAGCCGAGAGCCGGCCCCGCCCCGCCGCCGCCGCGGCCCCGCCGCCCAACTCCCCCGGCCGCATTCCTTCCTGCCTCCTTCCACAACAGACCATTGTTGGCACGGCCCGGTGGGCTGGGGACCTCGCGCGGCCCACGCCCTGCCTGGGAGACGAGCCACCCGCCTCCCCCAGCTTCTCCCTGGCCCGCCTCCTCCACCCCTGTCCTCCCGAGGCGGCACGTTCATGACCAGGTCGTATGGGCGCTTTGGAGACAGCCCTTGTGTCCAACACGAGGGACGTGGCTGGCCAAAGCCGACGGTCGAAGCATCCTGTAGACCTCAAAAAGTGGGGCATGAGGCTTCGGGGAATACAAGGAAATGCCCTTTAGAAAAGAGTAAGGTCTGAGGTTTATCTTATAGGGGTACAAGTGAATCTTTCTAAGAGTAGAATGTGAACGTTTTAAAACAATAACTGAGAAAATGACATGAAGGCTGTGTTGACCAGTTTGATGGAAGTATTTCGGATTGCATGTGAAAACCCCACACTGTACCCTAGAAGTGCATTAATGTACATAGTTACCATTTAATAAAAAAAAAAGAAAAAGAAAAAGAAAAGAGTAAGGTAGGAAAAGCAATAAAATAACAAACTCTATTAATCCGATGAGGAGAGTGGGAAATAGCTACGTAAACAGGGCTCCGAAGAGAATGTGGGAGGACATTTGGCGTACATCAAATTCTTTTTTTAATGTGAAGTTAAGTGAATATAACTTTTAAAAATCCAAAATACATCAATCCCACTTAGGGTTCAGTTAACTCTGCGGGGAGGCCAGCAGTGGTCCTTTAAGGCACTCGGGGTGCCATCATAGCCAAGCCAGGGATGGCTACCCACTGTGGAAGGTCCCATCAGATCCTCATGAGAAGAGGCCTGCGTGAAAGATGCTGAGAGCTGGAGTTTCAAGCCAACGGCTGGAGTTTGATGGTTTTTGGGCAGCATGGAGGGAAAGGTGATGAGACCCTGTTTCCTCTGAGCTTCCTGGGACAGGGTCACTGCCACATTTTTCCTCACTTCATCCCAGATCTTACCCAAAAGGCACTTTCCACTTGACTTTTTTCAGAAAAAAAAAAATCCAAACCTACAGAGAACTTGAAAGAATGAGCGGCACAGGGGCCAACGCCTTTCTCTTTGCCTCCCCCAGTACTTCAGCATCCGTTATCCAAGAATAAGAACATTCACCTGTGGGACCACAATGCAGTTATCACACTCAAGAAACTTAACATCGATACACTATCATCTCATATACACTGCCTGTTAAAAAGTTCCCATTTATCCCCCAAATGTCATTTTAGGATTTTATTTCTTTTCCAATCCACAATCAAGATTCACACATTGCCTTTGCCTGTTCCACAGCTTTAATCTTTTTCTTCTTTTTTTTAATTTCAGATTGATGTGAGGGTATAAATGTTTAAGTCACAGTGTTTTCATTTCTAAGGTAAAGTGCAAGTTGTAGATGAGTCCTTTGCTCAGGGGATGGCTTTAATTTCTTAATTTAACTGTCCCCTGCTATTGTTCATTTTTCATGACAGAGACATTTCTGAAAAGTCTCCTTTACTTGCTTTAGCTTCAAGGGACATGAGCCAGGCCTTCATAGCTTTTGTCTATGAGGCCATCAATTTCCAGGTGCCAGGAGAGGAGGGACTGAGGAAAAGATTTGGGGTGGGGGGCAGTGACATTTTTAAAGCCACTTGTGTTCCTCAGATGTTTTAGGTCAGACTTCTCTGTCCCACCCCACTCACTGCAGTGGCATTCCTGGAAACAATTCTTGTTCTTGCAAAGAATACTGGTATAGGACCTCCTAGGTGGGGGACAAGAAAATTATTAGTCTTCTAAAACAGAGGATCATGGGGTGGCTCATGAGGAAGAGAGGTTTATGTGACTGCAGGTGGAAGGGTTTAGACAGCTGACTTTTCCAAACAGTGACTGCTATTGCTGGTACACACAGCAGCTCCCAGGGGCTAGAGCTGTCCAGGAAGGCTTCTTGAAAGGACTGAAGCTTGAGCCAGCCTAGGAAAGGTGACAAGGATATTAATAGAGAAAAGAGGAGTGCATTTGAGGACCTGCACACATACCCATGCTATCTACTGCTCTGCCCTCCTGACTCCACATGGAGGTTCTTACCATTGTCCACACCACAAGGGCACAAGGGAACTCCAGCTGCCCTATTACACCCTGGACAGCAGTACGACCCACCCAAGTACTCCAGATACTCAGGCAAAAGGAAGAGCTTCTTTCTTGGCAACCTCTGAGACATGAGGTTCCTTCCACCCTGGTAGCTCCTGGGCTCTTACTCCCAGAGTCACCATCAAATGGCTCTGTTTATAACTTCTTCTATATAACTAATATTCTTTTTTCTTTTTCTTTTTCTTTTTTCTTTTTTCTTTTTTTTTTTTTTTTGGAACAGTCTCACTCTATAGCCCTGGGTAGAATGCTGTGGTGTCATCACACCTCTCAGCAACCTCAAACTCTTGGGCTCAAGTGATCCTCTTGCCTCAGCCTCTCAAGTAGTTGGGATACAGGCACCTCCCACAAAGCCTAACTATTTTTTCTGTTTTTAGTAGAGACAGTGTCTCATTCTTGCTTAGGCTGGTCTTGCATTTCTGAGCTCAAGCAGTCCACCCACCTTGGCCTCCCAGAGTACTAGGATTACAAGTGTGAGCCACTGTTCCCAGCCTGTATAACAAATATTCTTGAGAACCACTGTGTGCCTAGTGCTAGGTGGTGGAGGAGCCGGAGAAATCAGAGTCCAAGTTACTGTAGTGTATTTGGCAAGATAGGCAGTAACCGTGGGGAGATGATCAGTGGGAAGGCACATGAGGAGTATGGGAGTGATGATGGAGTGGAGATTCAGTGAAGCAGTCATGGGGGACTATAGGGGCTAGGGAGAGCAGGTAGGAGGCCTCTGCAGGGGCTCGGGAGGACAGAGCTGGGAGCAGCAAGGTTGGGTAGGGTGTTAAGGGCTTAAAAGGCCAGCTGGAAAAATCACAAACAACCGATGTGACCCAGAGGTGACTGGTTAAATAAATTATGGCACATCCACTCAATGAAATAATAATACAACTCTGAAAACAAATGAGTCAGCCAACTGGGTCCAGTTATCTCCAAGATAAACTGATAAACTGTTAACTAAACGGTATGTGTAGTATACTACCACTTGTGAAGGGCAGGAAGGGCAAGATAAGTATGATCTTATTTGCTTGCTTTGGCACAGAGAAATTTCGGAAAGGTATAGTTTAAAAAACTAATAAAATTGATTACTGGGGTGGAGGTGGGGGGAACTGTGCAAATGCTGGAGGGGGAGAGACTTTTCAGTAAAGCCCTTTTAAAATTTTCAAACCGCCGGGCGTTGTGGTGGGCGCCTGTGGTCCCAGCTACTTGGGAGGC